>NC_133329.1:2777480-3077480 GCF_042186555.1 Aquarana catesbeiana | reverse complement strand
CAGGGGATTGAGGGATTGGTAGACCATGAAATTGGTGGTAATGGATGGGGGTTTGGATGTGGGGGGGTTCAGAGGGTTAAGGGATCAGGAGAACATAAATTCGGGAGGGGGGGTAAGGGATAAGGGATTGGAGGGGTCAGGGATTGAAGGATCAGGAGACCATGAAATCAGGGGTAAGGGATAGGGGATTGGAGGTGGGGGGGGGTTTGGGGGATTGAGGGATCAAGAGACCATGAAATCAGGTGTAAGGGATGGGGGATTGGAGGTGGGGGGTTTGGGGGATTGAGGGATCAGGAGACCATGAAATCGGAGGTAAGGGATTGGAGGTGGGGGGTCTGTGGATTGAGGGATCAGGAGACCATGAAATCAGGGGTAAGGGAAGGGGGATTGAACGTGGAGGGTTGGGGGATTGAGGGATTGGAAGCTCATGAAATCGGGGGTAAAGGATTGGAGGTGGGGGTCCAAGGATTGAGGGACCAGGAGACCACAAAATCTGGGGTAAAGGATAGGGAATTGGAGGTGGTGGGAGGGGTCAGGAGATTGAGGGATCGGGAAACCATGAAATCGGGGGTAAGAAATTGGAAGTGGGGGGTCTGGGGATTAAGGGATCGAGAGACCATGAAATCAGGGGTAAGGGAAGGGGGGTTGAAGGTGGGGGGTTGGGGGGATTGAGGGATCGGGAGACCATGAAATTGGGGGTAAGGGATGGGGGATTGGAGGTGGGGGTCCAAGGATTGAGGGATCAAGAGACCATGAAATGGGGGGTAAGGGATTGGAGGTGAGGGGGGTTTGGGGATTGAGGGATTGAGAGACTGTGAAATCAGGGATAAGGGATGGGAGATTGGAGGTGGGGGGTCCAAAGATTGAGGGATCGGGAGACCATGAAATCAGGGGTAAGGGATGGGAGATTGGAGGTGGGGGGTCCGAGGATTGAGGGATCAGGAGAACATGAAATCAGGCATGAGGGATGGGAGATTGGAGGTGAGAGAATCAGGGGATTGAGGGATTGGTAGACCATGAAATTGGTGGTAATGGATGGGGGTTTGGATGTGGGGGGGTTCAGAGGGTTAAGGGATCAGGAGAACATAAATTCGGGAGGGGGGGTAAGGGATAAGGGATTGGAGGGGTCAGGGATTGAAGGATCAGGAGACCATGAAATCAGGGGTAAGGGATGGGGGATTGGAGGTGGGGGGGGGGTTTGGGGGATTGAGGGATCAAGAGACCATGAAATCAGGTGTAAGGGATGGGGGATTGGAGGTGGGGGGTTTGGGGGATTGAGGGATCAGGAGACCATGAAATCGGAGGTAAGGGATTGGAGGTGGGGGGTCTGTGGATTGAGGGATCAGGAGACCATGAAATCAGGGGTAAGGGAAGGGGGATTGAAGGTGGAGGGTTGGGGGATTGAGGGATTGGAAGCTCATGAAATCGGGGGTAAGGGATTGGAGGTGGGGGTCCAAGGATTGAGGGACCAGGAGACCACAAAATCTGGGGTAAAGGATAGGGAATTGGAGGTGGTGGGAGGGGTCAGGAGATTGAGGGATCGGGAAACCATGAAATCGGGGGTAAGAAATTGGAAGTGGGGGGTCTGGGGATTAAGGGATCGAGAGACCATGAAATCAGGGGTAAGGGAAGGGGGGTTGAAGGTGGGGGGTTGGAGGGATTGAGGGATCGGGAGACCATGAAATTGGGGGTAAGGGATGGGGGATTGGAGGTGGGGGTCCAAGGATTGAGGGATCAAGAGACCATGAAATGGGGGGTAAGGGATTGGAGGTGAGGGGGGTTTGGGGATTGAGGGATTGAGAGACTGTGAAATCAGGGATAAGGGATGGGAGATTGGAGGTGGGGGGTCCAAAGATTGAGGGATCGGGAGACCATGAAATCAGGGGTAAGGGATGGGAGATTGGAGGTGGGGGGTCCGAGGATTGAGGGATCAGGAGAACATGAAATCAGGCATGAGGGATGGGAGATTGGAGGTGGGGGGGTCAGAGGATTGAGGGATCGGGAGACCATGAAATCAGGGGTAAGGGATTGGAGGTGGGGGATCTGAGGATTGAGGGATCAGGAGAACATGAAAATCGGGGGTACGGGATGGGAAATTGGAGGTGGGGGTCCGAGGATTGAGGGATTGGGAGACCATGAAATCAGGGGTAAGGGATGGGGGATTGAAGGTTGGGGGCTTGAGGGAATAGGAAATCATAAAATCAGGGGTAAGGGATGGGAGATTGGAGGTGGGGGGTCCAAGGATTGAGGGATTGGGAGACCATGAAATCGGGGGTAAGGGATGGGAGATTGGAGGTGGGGGGTCAGAGGATTGAGGGATTGGGAGATCATGAAATCGGGGGTAAGGGATGGGGGATTAGAGGTTGGGGCTCAGAGGATTGAGGGATCAAAAGACCATGAAATCGGGGTAAGGTATTGGAGGGTGGGAGGTCTGGGTATTGAGGGATCAGAAGACTATGAAATCAGGGGTAAGGGATGGGAGATTGGAGGTGGGAGGTCTGGGGATTGAGGGATCAGGAGAACATGAAATTGGGGGTAAGGGATGGGGGATTGGAGGTGGGGGGTCCGAGGATTGAGGGTTCGAGAGAACATGAAATCAGGGCTAAGGGATGGGGGGATTGAGGGATCGGGAGACCATGAAACTGGGGGTAAGGGATGGGGGATTGGAGGTGGGGGGTCCAAAAATTGAAGGATCAAGAGACCATGAAATCGGGGGTAAAGGATTGGAGGTGGGGGGGTCTGAGGATTGAGGGATTGGGAGACCATGAAATCAGGAGTAAAGGATGGGGGATTAGAGGTGGGGGGATCCAAGGATTAAGGGATTGGGAGACCATGAAATTGGGGGTAAGGGATTGGAGGTGGGAGGTCTGGGGATTGAGGGATCAGAAGACTATTAAATCGGGGGTAAGGGATTGGAGGTGGGGGTCCAAGGAGTGAGGGACCAGGAGACCACAAAATCTGGGGTAAAGGATAGGGAATTGGAGGTGGTGGGAGGGGTCAGGAGATTGAGGGATCAGGAAACCATGAAATTGGGGGTAAGAGATGGGAGATTGGAGGTGGGGGGTCTGGGGATTGAGACATCGAGAGACCATGAAATCAGGGGTAAGGGAAGGGGGATTGAAGGTGGGGGGTTGGGGGATTGAGGGATCGGGAGACCATGAATTTGGGGGTAAGGGATGGGGGATTGGAGGTGGGGGGTCCAAGGATTGAAGGATCAAGAGACCATGAAATCGAAGGTAAAGGATTGGAGGTGGGGGGTCAGAGGATTGAGGGATTGGGAGACCATGAAATCAGGGGTAAGGGATGGGGGATTAGAGATGGGGGGTCAGAGGATTGAGGGAATGGGAGACCATGAAATAGGGGGTAAGGGATGGGAGATTGGAGGTGGGGGGATCCAAGGATTAAGGGATTGGGAGACCATGAAATTGGGGGTAAGGGATTGGAGGTGGGAGGTCTGGGGATTGAGGGATCAGAAGACTATGATATCGGGGATAAGGGATGGGAGATTGGAGGTGGGGGTCCGAGGATTGAGGGATCGAGAGACTGTGATATCAGGGGTAAGGGATGGGGGTTGGGGGATTGAGGGATCGAGAGAACATAAAATCAGGATTAAGGGATGGGAGATTAGAGTTGGGGGGTCCAAGGATTGAGGGTTCAGAAGACCATGAAATCAGGGGTAAGGGATGCGGGATTGAAGGTGGGGGATTGAGGGATAGGGAGAATATGAAATCGGGGGTAAGGGATGGGGGATTGGAGGTGGGGGGTCCAAGGATTGAGGGATCGAGAGACCATGAAATCGGGGGTAAGGGATGGGGGATTGGAGGTGGGGGGTCCAAGGATTGAGGGATCGAGAGACCATGAAATCGGGGGTAAGGGATGGGGGATTGGAGGTGGGGGGATCAGGGGATTGAAAGACCGGGAGACCATGAAATCATGAAAATGGGACGGGGGATCAAGATTAAGGGAGAAGGATAAGGATATCAGGAGATTGAGGGAGCGGGAAAGGGGGATCAGGGGAGTGGGAGATTGAGGGAGCGGGAAAGGGGGATCAGGGGAGAGGGAGTTTGAGGGAGCGGGAAAGGGGGATCAGGGGAGTGGGAGATTGAGGGAGCGGGAAAGGGGATCAGGGGAGTGGGAAAGGGGGATCAGGGGAATGGGAGATTGAGGGAGTGGGAAAGGGGGATCAGGGGAGTAGGAGATTGAGGGAGTGGGAAAGGGGGATCAGGGGAGTGGGGGATTGAGGGAGTGGGAAAGGGGGATCAGGGGAGTGGGAGATTGAGGGAGCGGGAAAGGGGATCAGGGGAGTGGGAGATTGAGGGAGTGGGAAAGGGGGATCAGGGGAGTGGGGGATTGAGGGAGCGGGAAAGGGGGATCAGGGGAGTGGGGGATTGAGGGAGCGGGAAAGGGGGATCAGGGGAGAGGGAGATTGAGGGAGTGGGAAAGGGGGATCAGGGGAGTGGGAGATTGAGGGAGTCTGAAAGGGGGATCAGGGGAGTGGGAGATTGAGGGAGCGGGAAAGGGGATCAGGGGAGTGGGAGATTGAGGGAGCGGGAAAGGGGGATCAGGGGAGTGGGAGATTGAGGGAGCGGGAAAGGGGATCAGGGGAGTGGGAAAGGGGGATCAGGGGAATGGGAGATTGAGGGAGTGGGAAAGGGGGATCAGGGGAGTGGGAGATTGAGGGAGTGGGAAAGGGGGATCAGGGGAGAGGGAGTTTGAGGGAGCGGGAAAGGGGGATCAGGGGAGTGGGAGTTTGAGGGAGCGGGAAAGGGGGATCAGGGGAGTGGGAGATTGAGGGAGCGGGAAAGGGGGATCAGGGGAGTGGGAGATTGAGGGAGCGGGAAAGGGGATCAGGGGAGTGGGAAAGGGGGATCAGGGGAATGGGAGATTGAGGGAGTGGGAAAGGGGGATCAGGGGAGTGGGGGATTGAGGGAGCGGGAAAGGGGATCAGGGGAGTGGGAAAGGGGGATCAGGGGAATGGGAGATTGAGGGAGTGGGAAAGGGGGATCAGGGGAGTGGGGGATTGAGGGAGCGGGAAAGGGGATCAGGGGAGTGGGAAAGGGGGATCAGGGGAATGGGAGATTGAGGGAGTGGGAAAGGGGGATCAGGGGAGTGGGGGATTGAGGGAGTGGGAAAGGGGGATCAGGGGAGTGGGAAAGGGGGATCAGGGGAGTGGGAGATTGAGGGAGTGGGAAAGGGGGATCAGGGGAGTGGGAGATTGAGGGAGTGGGAAAGGGGGATCAGAGGAGTGGGAAAGGGGGATCAGGGGAGTGGGAGATTGAGGGAGTGGGAAAGGGGGATCAGGGGAGTGGGGGATTGAGGGAGCGGGACAGAGAAATCACAGGATCGGGAGACTGAAGGGGTGGGTCAGGAATGGGAAATCGGGGGAAATGAAGGGGAGATTGGAATGAAGTGATCAGGGGGTTGAGGGATCAGAGGCAAAGGACTGAGATGAGAAGGTGGGGAATTGGGGGTTTATTAGCAGGAAAATGGGGTATTGGATGAGGGAGACTGGAGGATTTGGGGAATCAGAAGAAGGAGATTGTAGGAATAAAGGCCAAACATTGGGGGAACATAGGAGGGGGATTCAAGGATTGGAGGCTGGGGAGCGGGGCGAGGATCGGGGGATCAGACAAGACTTATCCAATACAATTCAATAAAACAGCTCAAGTCCTGGAAATAAAGAATGTAGACACATCCCAGTTGCATTATGTAGGGTGATTAGATCTTATAGTCATTGGTTGGTGGCATCCCTTTAGACTTGCATGTTGGCCACTGGATGGTGAAGACTCTATCTGTACATTCTGCTGATGCTTTTGTTTGAGCATGCACGTCTAAAAGGATTCCGGGGTTGTGTTCTCTGATATAATGCTCAGGAATAAACTGATTGATGGCAGGGAAAGCCAATAGCTGTGATAAGTGGACCAACAATAGGACACTGATGTGGCATTGCCGGCACCACCCAGGTCAACAAAACTCAACTGAAAAACTGAAGGGGACGGGTGGAAAACTGTGGGGGAACAACGACTTCATCCTATCATCTGGAATTACTCCAAGCCATTCAGGCCTTTGAGGGCACATGGAAAATACTGCATTTGGCCTCTAGAGGGAGCTTAGTATCACAAGAATTTCCTATAATACTTAGCTCCATCTAGTGGTCAAATGCAATATTTATTGAAAATCAATGATTTACATTTGAACAGTACAGGGTATGGCCTTCTTACATTCGTTTTTCTTTTATCCATTTGCACAGAACGAATGTACTTGCACTTTCACCAGGCAAATGATTTTTATGCAAATTCTTTATAAAATGTACCCCTTTATGATATTTGGGGTACCAGTTTGGGAGTATACAGCAGCTGCTCTTATTATAGACACGTGACTCTTTATCTCTCTGCATCACATTTTATATCATTGTGTGTTATAGAATATTATTTCATGTTATGTAATATTATTGTGTGTTATAGAATTTCCAGGATATTATGTTTCCTCTTTGTGTCTGAGAAAAGTTTATTTCTATTCTGTAAGCTGCTTCCAGCTTCCTTCTGCCACCCCCCCCATATATACTGGATGTAAATGTGGTATATTGTCCGTGCTGAGCCATGCGCTCACACCATACAGAGGCTCCCCCTTTAGGCCACACGGTTGACAGCGGGAAAAATCTGCCAGAAACTTTCAGCTTTTTTTCCTTGTCACAAAGCGTTGTCACCATTAAATGGAATCTTTGGGTATATACAGTACGGACTTTTACTTCAACTTTTATACAGGTCTGTTGGTTTAGAGGGATCGGGGGACCAGGAAATCAGGGGTAAGGGATAGGGGGATTAATGGCAGGGGGATCAGGAGACTGAAGAATTGCGGGACCGTGAATCGGGGGGTAAGGGATTGGGGATTGGAGGTGGTGGGGGGATTGGGGGATTGAGGGATCGGGACACCATGAAATCAGGGGTAAGGGATAGGGGGATTAATGGCAGGGGGATCAGGAGACTGAGGGATTGCAGAACTGTGAATCGGGGGTAAGGGATTGGGGATTGGAGGTGGGGGGGTTGGGGATTGATGGATCGGGAGATCATGAAATCAGGGGTAAGGGATGGGGGATTGGAGGTGGGGGGTCAGGAGACTGAGGGATTGTGGGACCATGAATCAGGGGTAAGGGATAGGGGGATTAATGGCAGGGGGTCAGGAGACTGAGGGATTGTGGGACCATGAATCAGAGTTAAGGGATAGGGGGATTAATGGCAGGGGGTCAGGAGACTTAGGGATTGTGGGACCATGAATCAGAGTTAAGGGATAGGGGGATTAATGGCAGGGGGATCAGGAGACTGAGGGATTGCGGAACCGTGAAACGGGGGTAAAGGATTGGGGATTGGAGGTGGAGGGGTTGGGGATTGAGGGATTGGGAGATCATGAAATCAGGTGTAAGGGATGGGGGATTGGAGTCGGGGTGGTCAGGAGACTGAGGGATTGTGGGACCATGAATCAGGGGTAAGGAATGGGGGATTGGAGGTGGTGGGGTTGGAGAATTGAATGATTGGGGGATTTTGAATTCAGGGGTATGGGACGAAGCTTTCGAGGCGAGGGTTCAGGGAATTGAGGGATCGGGAGACCATGAAATCGAGGGTAAGGGATTGGAGGTGGTGATTTAGATGTCTCATTGCAGGTCAGACTTGCCAGCTTCAAGCTCAGAAGGTACAATACATATTAAAGGGGTTGTAAAGGTATTTTTTTTTTTTTTTTTAAATAACAAACATGTTATACTTACCTTCACTATGCAGCTCGTTCTGCACAGAGTGGCCCCGAACCTGGTCTTCTGGGGTCCCTCGGCGGCTGTTTCAGCTCCTCCCTGCAAGCATTTACCACCTTAATGCGAGCTCCCTCGCATGGTGGTGAGTGCTTGCGGGCGCGCTCCCGTGATACAGCCGGCGGCTATAGCCGCTCGCTGTATCACTCGGCCCCGCCCCCCCGGCGTGCCACGTCATCGGATGTGATTGACAGCAGCGCGAGCCAATGGCTGCGCTGCTTTCAATCCATCCACTGCAGCCAATCAGCGACCAGGCTGAGCTGCAATGAAGATGACGAGGACGAGCAGCGAAGATTCGAGGGGTCAGGTAAGTAAAACGGGGGAGCTGGGGGCGGCGGTACTGTCAAAAGTTTTTTCACCTTAATGCATAGAATGCATTAAGGTGAAAACATTTTTACCTTTACAACCCCTTTAACATAAGTATAAACACAGAACACCTTCACACAATAGCAGGAGACCTCAGTAGCAGACTGTCCGGCTCTTACACAGTTCCAGAGGCCAATGTGATCAGCTCTTTCAATTAACATGTATAGTTCAGAATCAAACAAACCAATAATAGTCTTTATATATTTCCTGGGAGACATTGTAGATAAATAATATTAAAAGATAATAATAAAAGATATTGTGGATATATATATATATAAATATTACTGTCCCATTTGAAGTACTCCAAACCCCATTCTCAGTGTCCATTAAGTAGCTGTCCGTCCTTTTCTCGGTCACCCTGTGCCCCTAATAGACACAGGGTGACTTAGACATAAGGGAATGATCTGCTCTCTCCCTGGTCCATAGTCAGTGGGTAAGAGGCTTGCTCCTAGCCCTCTCCAGAAGCCCCTATCTTGGTTTGGTCTGTCACAGTGCACATGAAATCAGGGGTAAGGGATGGGGGATTGGAATGGGGTTAGGGGATTGAAGGACTGGGGGACTGTGAAATCAGGGGTAAGGGATGAGGGATTGGAGGCAGGGGGGGGTTCAAGGGATTGGGGGATTGGGGAACTGTGAATCAAGGGTAGGGGATGAAGGACTGGAGGCAGGGGCTCCAGGGATTGAGGGATAGGAGGACCATATAATTGGGGGTAAGAGATGAGGGATTAGGGGTGGGACATTTAAGGATCAGGGGACTGTGAAACTGGTGGGGTTAGGGATGGGGGGCTTGGAGGCAGGTCCTTCAGGGATTGAGGGATAGGATCATGAAATTGGAGGTTGGGGGATCAGAGGTGGAAGCTTGGGGAATTGGAGCCTGGGGGTTGGGGGATAAGAGGTGGGAAACTGCAGAATCAGAGGCTGGGGGTTGGGGGATCAGAGGTGGAAGATTGGGGAATTGGAGGCTGGGGATTGGGGGTTCAGAGGTGGAAGATTGGGGAATTGGAAGCTGGGGGTTGGGGGATCAGAGGTGAAAGATTGGGGAATTGGAGGCTGGGGGTTGGGGGATCAGAGGTGAAAGATTGGGGAATTGGAGGCTGGGGGTTGGGGGATAAGAGGTGGGAGACTGCAGAATTGGAGGCTGGGGGTTGGGGGATCAGAGGTGGAAGATTGGGGAATTGGGGGTTGGCGGATCAGAGATGGAGGATTGGGGAATTGGAGGCTGGGGGGATAAGAGGTGGAGGATTGGGGAATTGGAGGCTGGGGGGGGATCAGAGGTGGAAGATTGGGGAATTGGAGGCTGGGGGTTGGGGGATAAGAGGTGGAAGATTGGGGAATTGGAGGCTGGGGGTTGGGGGAAAAGAGGTGGAGGATTGGAGAATTCAAGGCGGAGGGTTGGGGGATAAGAGGTGGGAGACTGCAGAATCGGAGGCTGGGGGTTGGGGGATCAGAGGTGGAGGATTGAGGAATTGGAGGCTGGGGGGATCAGAGGGGGAAGATTGGTGAATTGGAGGCTGGGGGTTGGGGGATAAGAGGTGGGAGACTGCAGAATCGGAGGCTGGGGGTTGGGGAATTGGAGGCTGGGGGGATAAGAGGTGGAGGATTGGGGAATTGGAGGCTGGGGGGGGGATCAGAGGTGGAAGATTGGGAAATTGGAGGCTGGGGGTTGGGGGATAAGAGGTGGGAGATTGGGGAATTGGAGGCTGGGGGTTGGGGGATCAGAGGTGGAGGATTGGGGAATTGGAGGCTGGGTGGATAAGAGGTGGAAGATTGGGGAATTGAAGGCTGGGGGTTGGGGGAAAAGAGGTGGAGGATTGGGGAATTGAAGGCTGGGGGTTGGGGGATAAGAGGTGGGAGGTTGCAGAATCGGAGGCTGGGGGTTGGGGGATAAGAGGTGAAAGATTG
This sequence comes from Aquarana catesbeiana, assembly GCF_042186555.1. Taxonomy (NCBI): domain Eukaryota; kingdom Metazoa; phylum Chordata; class Amphibia; order Anura; family Ranidae; genus Aquarana; species Aquarana catesbeiana. The sequence goes on along the minus strand of NC_133329.1, from coordinate 3,067,414 downwards.
GAGAATCGGAGGCTGGGGGTTGGGGGATAAGAGGTGGGAGATTGCAGAATCGGAGGCTGGGGGTTGGGGGATAAGAGGTGGGAGACTGCAGAATTGGAGGCTGGGGGTTGGGGGATAAGAGGTGGGAGATTGCAGAATCGGAGGCTGGGGGTTGGGGGATCAGAGGTGGAAGATTGGAGAATCGGAGTCTGGGGGTTGGGGGATAAGAGGTGGGAGACTGCAGAATCGGAGGCTGGGGGTTGGGGGATAAGAGGTGGGAGACTGCAGAATTGGAGGCTGGGGGTTGGGGGATAAGAGGTGGGAGATTGGAGAATCGGAGGCTGGGGGTTGGGGGATCAGAGGTGGAAGATTGGAGAATCGGAGGCTGGGGGTTGGGGGATAAGAGGTGGGAGACTGCAGAATTGGAGGCTGGGGGTTGAGGGATAAGAGGTGAGAGACTGCAGAATTGGAGGCTGGGGGTTGGGGGATAAGAGGTGGGAGACTGCAGAATCGGAGGCTGGAGGTTGGGGGATCAGTGGTGAAAGATTGGAGAATCGGAGGCTGGGGGTTGGGGGATAAGAGGTGGGAGATTGCAGAATCGGAGGCTGGGGGTTGGGGGATAAGAGGTGGGAGACTGCAGAATCGGAGGCTGGGGGTTGGGGGATAAGAGGTGGGAGACTGCAGAATCGGAGGCTGGGGGTTGGGGGATAAGAGGTGGGAGACTGCAGAATTGGAGGCTGGGGGTTGGGGGATAAGAGGTGAGAGACTGCAGAATCGGAGGCTGGGGGTTGAGGGATAAGAGGTGAGAGACTGCAGAATCGGAGGCTGGGGGTTGGGGGATAAGAGGTGTGAGATTGGAGAATCGGAGGCTGGGGGTTGGGGGATAAGAGGTGGGAGACTGCAGAATCGGAGGCTGGGGGATAAGAGGTGGGAGACTGCAGAATCGGAGGCTGGGGGATAAGAGGTGGGAGACTGCAGAATCGGAGGCTGGGGGTTGGGGGATAAGAGGTGGGAGACTGCAGAATCGGAGGCTGGAGGTTGGGGGATCAGAGGTGAAAGATTGGAGAACTGGAGGCTGGGGGTTGGGGGATAAGAGGTGGGAGACTGCAGAATTGGAGGCTGGGGGATAAGAGGTGGGAGATTGCAGAATCGGAGGCTGGGGGTTGGGGGATCAGAGGTGGGAGACTGCAGAATCGGAGGCTGGGGGTTGGGGGATAAGAGGTGGGAGATTGCAGAATCGGAGGCTGGGGGTTGGGGGATAAGAGGTGGGAGACTGCAGAATCGGAGGCTGGGGGTTGGGGGATAAGAGGTGGGAGACTGCAGAATCGGAGGCTGGGTTTTGGGGGATCAGAGGTGGGAGATTGCAGAATCGGAGGCTGGGGGTTGGGGATAAGAGGTGGGAGATTGCAGAATCGGAGGCTGGGTTTTGGGGGATAAGAGGTGGGAGATTGCAGAATCGGAGGCTGGGGGTTGGGGGATCAGAGGTGGGAGACTGCAGGATCGGAGGCTGGGGGTTGGGGGATAAGAGGTGGGAGACTGCAGAATCGGAGGCTGGGGGTTGGGGGATCAGAGGTGGGAGACTGCAGAATCGGAGGCTGGGGGTTGAGGGATAAGAGGTGGGAGACTGCAGAATCGGAGACTGGGGGTTGGGGGATAAGAGGTGGGAGATTGCAGAATCGGAGGCTGGGGGTTGGGGATAAGAGGTGGGAGATTGCAGAATCGGAGGCTGGGGGTAGATTTCCCCCCTCTAGTGACCATCCATATCTGCCATCACCCGGCCTCTCCCTTATGAACTGCTGAGATAACATTTCAGCCATATGGAGAATGCATTGGTTGCGATCAGTCAGGCCTGCAGATGTGATTGTTATCGGCTCGATATAAAGATTGTCACCAGTGTGATTTATACAAATAGTTCATTGGTTTTATTCTCTATGCAGCAGCCATATGTGCTCATTACATACATTTTGCCTCCGTCTCATTAGTGCTGCACAGTGACTGAGCTTCGCTGTTCCCTGGACACAATGTCAACCAGTCAGGTTTTGCTCTGCTTTCGGGGGGGACATGAAAAAATGAATCGGGTGGTGGGGGATTTAGAGATCGGAGATCAAACATTGGGGGAATGGAGGCAGGAGGTGAGGGATTAAAGGATCAAAGAAAGAGAAACTGGAGGATTGGGGGCTGGGGGGGGGGGATCAGAGGTAGGAGATGGGGGAATGAAGAATCACGGGTAAGGAGCTTAAGGATTGGATACAGGGAATAGGGAACTGGAGGATTGGAGATGGGAATCTGAAGGATCGGAGGTGGGAATCTGGAGGATCGGAGGTGGGAATCTGGAGGATCGGAGGTGGGAATCTGGAGGATCGGAGGTGGGAATCTGGAGGATCGGAGGTGGAAATCTGGGGGATCGGAGGTGGGAATCTGGGGGATCGGAGGTGGGAATCTAGAGGATCGGAGGTGGGAATCTAGAGGATCAGAGGTGGGAATCTAGAGGATCAAAGGTGGAAATCTAGAGGATCAGAGGTGGGAATCTAGAGGATCAGAGGTGGGAATCTAGGAGGATCGGAGGTGGAAATCTGGAGGAATCGGAGGTGGAAATCTGGGGGATCGGAGGTGGGAATCTGGGGGATCGGAGGTGGGAATCTGGGGGATCGGAGGTGGGAATCTAGAGGATCGGAGGTGGGAATCTAGAGGATCAGAGGTGGGAATCTAGAGGATCAAAGGTGGGAATCTAGAGGATCAGAGGTGGGAATCTAGAGGATCAGAGGTGGGAATCTAGGAGGATCGGAGGTGGAAATCTGGAGGAATCGGAGGTGGAAATCTGGGGGATCAGAGGTGGGAATCTAGAGGATCAGAGGTGGGAATCTAGAGGATCAGAGGTGGGAATCTAGAGGATCGGAGGTGGGAATCTAGGAGGATCGGAGGTGGAAATCTGGAGGATCGGAGGTGGAAATCTGGGGGATCGGAGGTGGGAATCTGGGGGATCGGAGGTGGGAATCTGGGGGATCGGAGGTGGGAATCTAGAGGATCGGAGGTGGGAATCTAGAGGATCAGAGGTGGGAATCTAGAGGATCAAAGGTGGGAATCTAGAGGATCAGAGGTGGGAATCTAGAGGATCAGAGGTGGGAATCTAGGAGGATCGGAGGTGGAAATCTGGAGGAATCGGAGGTGGAAATCTGGGGGATCAGAGGTGGGAATCTAGAGGATCAGAGGTGGGAATCTAGAGGATCGGAGGTGGGAATCTAGGAGGATCGGAGGTGGAAATCTGGAGGATCGGAGGTGGAAATCTGGGGGATCGGAGGTGGGAATCTAGAGGATCAGAGGTGGGAATCTGGGGGATCGGAAGTGGGAATCTGGGGGATCGGAAGTGGGAATCTGGAGGATCAGAGGTGGGAATTGGAGGATCGGAGGTGGGAATCTGGAGGATCGGAGGTGGGAATCTGGAGGATGAGACGTGGGAATCTGGAGGATGAGAGGTGGGAATCTGGAGGATGAGAGGTGGGAATCTGGAGAATGAGAGGTGGGAATCTGGAGGATCAGAGTCAGGGGTTTGGGACTGAGATGCAGGGAATGGGGAATCAGTTGATCGGAGGTAGGGAAATGGAAGCGACAGGGGCAAGGGATGGGCAATTGGAGGTTTGGAGGTGAGAAACTGGAGGATTGGGAATTAGAGGCAGGGAATGGGGAATCAGTGGATCGGAGGCAGGGAACTGAAGCATCTGAGGCAGGGATGGAAGATCAAGGGAGGGAAACAGGAGGCTGGGGATGGGGGGGTTAGAGGTAGGAGATGGGGATTGAAGAATCAGAGGCTGAGGTAGGAAACTGAGAGATTGGATGAAGGGAATGGGGAATTGGAGGTGGCAACTGGAGGTTTGGAGCTGGGAATCTGGCGGATCAGAGACAGGGGATTGGGAATCAGATACAGGGAATAGGGAATCAGTTGATTGGAGGGAGGGAACAGAAGAAACAGGGGCAAGGGATGGGCAATTGACGGTTTGAAGGTGGGAAACGGGAGGATCAGAGTCAGGGAATTGGGAATTAGAGGCAGGGAATGGAGAATCAGTGGATCAGAGGCATGAGAGTCTGAGGCAAGGAATGGGGAATTGGAAGTGGGAACTGGAGGTTTGGAGCTGGGATTCTGGAGGATAAGAGACAGGGGATTGGGAATCAGAGGTAGGGAATGGAGAATCAGTGGATCGGAGGCAGGGAACTGAAGCATTAGAGGCAGGGGTTTGAGAGTCTGAGGCAAGGAATGGGGAATTTGTAGACTAGGTGCAGCGTGATGTGGTCCAAATTTGTCAAAAGCAATATATTGTAGAAAAGTTCAGCAAGTACAAGCAGGCCCGGCAGGAAGGTACACCTGAGCCACTTACAAACTATACAGCGATGGGACATTGGTCTGGAGACCTGAAGATGCCAACAACATCTGCCAAAAGGAGCACAATGCAGCCTGGCCGGTCCAAATTAGGGGGAAGACTCCCAAGCCTGGGAGTCAGAGTCTTAAATAGCCTCTGTTTGACCCAAGATGGCTGCCAGAATCACATGGGGCACCAGCATCCAATCAAATAGCTGCCCCCAAGTGACCGAGGAAATCATAGAGGAACCTCTTAACTTCCTCCCCCATCTGCATCACTGCTGCGATCAAGCTTCACCTGCAGTGGTGACTACAGACTGCACCTGCCTATAAATTGGAGGTTTAGCGGCAGAGTATTGGAAATTGGGGATGGGGGACTGAGGGATCAGAAGTAGAGAACTGATAAGAGATGTGGATCTGGAGGACTGGAGGTGGGAACCTGGAGTATAAGAGGCAGGGGACTGGGAATGAGAGGCAGGGGATGGGGAATTTGAGGATCAGAAGCAAGGTAATGAAAACTGGAGGCAGAGAATGGGGGACTGAAGGATCAGAAGTTGAGGTTGGGGGTAGGTGATGTGGAATCGGAGGTGGGACTGGAGGAGCTGGCAAGCTGGGAAGCTGGTAGGGTATTGGGAATTAGAGACAGGGAATGAAGAATCAGAAGTTTGGTATTGAGAATTAGAGGCAGGGGATGGAGAACCGGAGGATCGAAGGTGGGCGACTGCTAAATCTGAGGTAAAGGATGGGAGGCTGGGCATTGGGGAGAGTTTGGTATTTCACTTCTTTTTTATGAAGTCACAAATCAGATGTACCCACGGTCTACAGAGAAAAAGATCTCCTGATCCCGGACATGGTCCATTGTCTTGGATCTCTTGGACCTGAGATGGTGCACAAGGTCATCTTTGTTCGGTCTACAATCCTCGCTCTACATGATATGATCGCTGTCACGGAACGTCCCACACTCCGCTTGAGTGCTTCCGTCATATACCACTTCCTCCCAGTCTGTATACAGATATCCCAACCTCTCTTAGCACAAACAAGGCGACACTTGCTTGTTGCTACCAAGAACTCACTTTTATTCAAAACCAGAATTACAAGACTTTATATGCCGTTGGAACCTCCTCTAACAATACAACTGTAACTTAATTAACATGAGCTAATTATCTAATCCTTTATACAGCCTAGGTGACTGAGACATGACCTTTCGCCCAGACTTGTGGTCACCGAGCTTCACACAGTAGTATAAACACAATAGCAGGAGCTAATTACAATTAACAATACAAACAAAACCTAATTAACATGAGCTCCAATAGGAGTCGTCCCGTCTCCTACATTGTATAGAGGACAATGTGATCAGCTCATTCAGTTAACATACATCCTGGGAGATATTGTGGACAAATATTACTGTCCCATTTTAAGTAGTCCAAGATATATTTTCTCACTCACCCTGTGCCAGGATGGCACAGGGTGACTTAGACATAAGATGTATTCTGAGTTCCACAGGCCCTCCCGTCACAATCGCCTTCTATAAATACATAAACGATCCATCAATCACTCTGGGGTTATTAAAAAGACAAGGGGGCCTCAGGGAAAAGAGGATTTCTTTCCAGATATGAAAAGGCTTCTCTGAGACCTTCCCGGGATCTGGTTCTAGCCAACTCTGTTGTTTAATTTAACTGGATAGCAACATTTATAGATAATACCAAAAGGAGATTGTTGATCAATATCCGAATGACTTAGAGGATCGTGGAGAATTATTTTCCCCTGGTGAAGCCAATTGGACCATTCTTTAAATCATTTTTCTGCCTTCCTCTGGATCAACTGTGTCCTGGTGAGAGCAGACTGGAGAATGTTATTTCAAGGTTCTCATGGCTTCCTCCTTCCTGACGATTTAGAGTTCTATGTGTATCGGTACCCCCGTAAGGGCTGCTAATAGACTCTGCACCCCACTGATTACCTCGACTCTGCAAACCCTCTCTTACCTCTGACACCCGGGGTTCCATCATGTCACCAGCTGTGGTAGTGAATAGAGACCCACACAATATTAAAGAAACAGTTCAAATATGTTTACTGTAGTAGCAAAACACACGATATATATACCGTATTTTTCAGACTATAAGATGCACTTTTCCCCCAAAAACATATGGGGGAAAATGTCTCTGCATCTTATGGTGTGAATATTCGACAGGCACGCCCCCTCCACTGCCGTTGCCATGCTAGTACGGAAGAGAGGCAGGAGAGAGGAGGAGAGACATCCCAGGCTGCCCACGAGCACCGGGCGATCTCCTAGCTGGACCTGACACCTGCTGACATAGAAGACAGAGCAGCCCGAGCGATGGCACAGGTCAGGCTGCATTGATGGGACTGGTCAGGCTGCATTTCTTTGGCACTGGTCAGGCTGCATTGATGGCACAGGTCAGGCTGCATTGATGGGACTGGTCAGGCTGCATTGATGGCACAGGTCAGGCTGCATTGATGGGACTGGTCAGGCTGCATTGATGGGACTGGTCAGGCTGCATTGATGGGACTGGTCAGGCTGCATTGATGGGACTGGTCAGGCTGCATTGATGGGACTGGTCAGGCTGCATTGATGGCACAGGTCAGGCTGCATTGATGGGACAGGTCAGGCTGCATTTCTTTGGCACTGGTCAGGCTGCATTGATGGCACAGGTCAGGCTGCATTGATGGGACTGGTCAGGCTGCATTGATGGGACTGGTCAGGCTGCATTGATGGGACTGGTCAGGCTGCATTGATGGCACAGGTCAGGCTGCATTGATGGGACTGGTCAGGCTGCATTGATGGGACTGGTCAGGCTGCATTGATGACACTGGTCAGGCTGCATTGATGGGACTGGTCAGGCTGCATTGATGGGACTGGTCAGGCTGCATTGATGGGACTGGTCAGGCTGCATTGATGGCACAGGTCAGGCTGCATTGATGGGACTGGTAAGGCTGCATTGATGGGACTGGTCAGGCTGCATTGAAGGGACTGGTCAGGCTGCATTGATGGGACTGGTCAGGCTGCATTTCTTTGGCACTGGTCAGGCTGCATTGATGGCACAGGTCAGGCTGCATTGATGGCACAGGTCAGGCTGCATTGATGGGACTGGTCAGGCTGCATTGATGGAACTGGCCAGGCTGCATTGATGGTACACGTTAGGCTGCATTGATGGGACTGGTCAGGCTGCATTGATGGGACTGGTCAGGCTGCATTGATGGGACTGGTCAGGCTGCATTGATGGCACAGGTCAGGCTGCATTGATGGGACTGGTCAGGCTGCATTGATGGGACTGGTCAGGCTGCATTGATGGCACAGGTCAGGCTGCATTGATGGGACTGGTCAGGCTGCATTGATGGGACTGGTCAGGCTGCATTGATGGGACTGGTCAGGCTGCATTGATGGCACAGGTCAGGCTGCATTGATGGGACTGGTCAGGCTGCATTGATGGGACTGGCCAGGCTGCATTGATGGTACACGTTAGGCTGCATTGATGGGACTGGTCAGGCTGCATTGATGGGACTGGTCAGGCTGCATTGATGGGACTTTTCAGGCTGCATTGATGGCACAGGTCAGGTTGCATTTCATGGGCACTGGTAAATATTTTAGTACACCATTTGGTTCAGAATATTTTTTTTTCCTGTTTTCCTCCTCTAAAACCTAGGTGCGTCTTATGGTCAGGTGAGTCTTATGGAGCGAAAAATACGGTATATACCAGCTTTGGTCCATAATGAAAACACTCCTGTATACACCGCCCTTTATCTCTAGCTTATCTAGTAAACACAATATATTGGTGTAAGGTTCCCTGAATTGTGAATGAACACAAATATTAACTCAATAGAGGGACCTACGTGAGCAGGTTAACAGAAGAGTAAACAGCCGGCACTATATCTTATGTGTCAGATCTCTCCCTTCTGCCTCCTCAGCTCACAGGCCAGCAAATCCTGCACAATATTCAAACAGTATAAACAATATTATATTCTATAGGACGGCTCGCTTTAGCAGTTCAATGCAATTTGAGCAGATGAGGACAGAAACTTATAAAAAGGTGAGAAGGGTAATTCATTAAAATCCAGGTGTCTTCAGCTAGCCTCTTTTATGTTGTAAATAAAGTAATCCAAAAAGGCAAGGTGTAACAATGTTAGCAAAGCCGTGATTTATCCTGGTATAACTTCATTTCTTTTTATAATCCTAAAGATGTCATCTGATGTGTACTGAGCATAGGCATCTACTGGCCGTGTCCGTTATAATAGAGGGTTTAACTTCCGTGGGACTGCAAGTACCACCAGCCAATCTGTGTGGGTGTTGTTTAACAGCATTGTCCTTACCGTTAACCTGGGCTATGCCCGCTCACCACTCCAAGTATCGGATGGATTAGATCACGGTGCAGATGATGAGAAGACTCCGGCCGGATCTCTTTTTCTGTCTTCGCTCTGGAAATGGCGGCCGCCGCTCCATTATTATACAGCTGCAGCTCGCTGGGATCTGAATTGCAGGCCCCTCTGGATGACCTGAAACACCCGCCGGTCCGCTGCACTGAAGAAGCGATGCTGTCCGCAGAGATCCCTCTGGGTATAGCTGTCCGGCTTCCCCGCTGTGCAGGCCACAAATCGTCAGCAAACTCCCCGGTCTCACAGACCTCCTGCTGGCGGAGTCAGAACGGTGTCCAGAGAGGCTGATCTAGGCCACGCCCGCCGTTTTTATATCCTCTCCCAGCAGTCTGTTCTGTTCGCTCAGCATTCTGTTCCTTGTAGTTCAGATCAGTCCTGCTCGCAGTGTCACTTCAGCATTCTGAACTACACGTCCCATGATGCTTTGCTCTACATCCTCACACAGGAAGAGAGGAAATTCACACATAGAGTCCAGCAAACACTAGAGAGAGCCAACCCCACATTAACAACACAGAAAATGTCTCTAACTTATAAGCATAATAGCTGACCTTGGCTACATATGGATGAAGGGTTTCAGTTTACTCGTTTATTTTCTAACCAGTTGAACCCAACGGACTTGTGTCCCCCCCTGACCATTCATCTTTATAAGACGGCAAAACAGGAACAAATCTGGATCCCATGGATGGAACACTTCTATGGAGACTTTGGCTGGTTCTCCAATACAAGGAACCAGCCTAAAATTTAGTCCACACGAGGATACCAGTTGTCATGGATCCATCTCCTGGTCCCCGATCCTTATCCTCGTCCATCCTCCCCCCGTGATGATGTCCCCTGCTTGGCTTCTTCCTCCTCTTTCTTCTGACCGCTTCTCTAATTTCCTCTAAGCTCAGGTTACCAGATCTTTAACGCCCTAATTTTTAACCACACCCGCAAAACCATGCCGCCATTTGTTAAACTGAAAAAAGTTGGTCAGAGGGGGAAGCTTGAGGCTCAAATTTTACACGACCCGGCAGCTCCGGGGGGGGGGGGACAAATCCCATTTCCCGTGGACAGGCCCCTCTCAGGAGGGACAAATGGCAATCTTATTCTAAGCTCACATCCCTGGTTACTGCCATTTATTTCTAGACCTTCACCATCTGCTTTTACTTACCAACCAAAGCTGGCCATACATTCCATTTTAGGAGCATTCATTCGATTTTCTAATGATTAGTGGGGTCAAATCCAAAATGGTTTTCAACTAGTCATGAGAAAATTGGAAGGAGCGGGATGGAAACTTTCTCGAACGAACCCAATTCCAACCATGAATGGTGGTTTTTGTTTGGGAATACTCCTCCATATTGTAATGAAACCCGATTAATATGTCTGGGATTCCATACAAGCAGCAAATTTGAATGACCATCGAACACAATTTGTTGACTCATTAATGGCAAGATTTAAAGTGGTATTAGATTCTACCATTTGTACCTACAGGCAAGCCTATAGTAAAACTTACCTGTAGGTACCAGGGGCGGACTGACAACTTATGGGGCCCCCGGGCAATAGGAGATTATGGGGCCCCCAGGAAATAGGAGATTATGGGGCCCCCAGACAATAGATTATGGGGCCACACAGTATACACACATATAGTATACACACACAGACGCACAATATACACACACAGTATACACACACAGAATACACATACAAACACTGAAAAGGTACTGGAGAGGCGGATTTTTACATACCGTCCATGGTTTTATTGAGGCAGTGCCCGAGTGCCCCAATGGTCAGTCCGCCCCTGGTAGGTACTGTGAATATCTCCTAAAACTTGCACAGTTTAGGAAGATATTCAAAGTGCATGCAGCCAGTGACGTCACTGGCGAACATGCTCTGAAGGTCCGGCATACAGTGCGGCTTCCCCGCGCATGCACGGGAGTGACGTCATCGTGCCCCCGGCCACTCATGTAGCCAGAGGACACGAGGACCAGGGGAAGAGCCCTCTCAGCAGTGACAGCGCGGCGCTGGAGGGCTTCGTTCTAAGGTTATGTCTCTCATAATGTGCTAGTATGTGATGCACCCCACGCATTATGACATTGCCTTGCAGGGAATTTTTTTCTTTTATCAACAACTGCGGTTTACTACCGCTTTAATGCTTTGATGAACGATTTGTCAGAATTTCCGTACAACGCTTAAACGAATTTCTACCGGTGTATGGCCAGCTTTACCAGAGAGATCACTGAAACCGTGAGCTACAAACCTAAACTACACCACAGAGATGGCTGACCTTCTCACAACCCCCCGACCTCCAGAAAGAGTCCTCCATGCCTCCGATGAGCCCCCGATTCTCATTATGGGAGGGCCCGGGAACACGCGGTCCAGCTTTCTGGAGATGTGCTCTTGGGGTTTATGTAACTTTTTTTTTTTTTTTACTATTTACCTTATAATTATTATTATTATAATTCAAAAATCTATTGAAACAGAAAAGTACAATAAAATATCATCAGAAGTCCTCGTCTTGTGTTATATGGAGGGGGTCGGTCCGTTCTCCATTCCTCCAGGTGTGAACCCAGAACGTGAGGTGTCTACAGAGATCAAAGCGCGAGCGCCGCTTCCCACGCTGCCTTTCCTGAGCGCAGAGCTGACGCTCAAAAACCAAACCGCAATACTCAGAGCACCTCAACGAGAGGAAACCACCAACCACAGAACCCAACCACAGCCCTAATACAGAACATAATCTGATTATACACACAGCTCAGTATAACCTTGTGTAGTATATGGGCTCCCTCTATACAAGGCTCTGCACAGTCAGCATCCCCCCCGGTGTGGTACCTGAGCACCCTGTGCAGTATGCAGTCAGTGGATGGAGAGGAGGGTAGGTGGGGGGGGGGGAGTTGACTTTCTGCTGATTTCCTTCTCTGGGACAGTTCAGTTTCCTGCAGTCTCTGTGATATCAGTACAGTAATCCTCATACTGCTAGACCCTGATACAGACGGTGGTTGGGCGATGTCAGTTCTCCAGCGATGGGTCATCTGCGTTCTGGGTGAGTACGGGCATTACCACATCCTGTGTGTGCTGCTGAGGGGGAACCACGGGAGGGTTAGCAGGAGAATTAATCAGAGGAGTTTTATATCATTTATTGTGAAGGGTCAGTTCACCCAAAACGAAACCTGTCTATGACCTCTTATCCTACCCCCCCCACCTTAATCCTCCAACCCTAATACTATCAGCCTAAACCTAACCCTCAACCCTAATTCTATCCCCTTAACCCCAACCCTAATTCTAAACCCCCAACCCTAATCCTCCAACCCTATTACTAAACCCCCAACCCTAATCCAATGACTCCAAACCTAATCCCCAACCCTAATCCTATCCTCCTAATACTAAACCCCCAACCCTAATCCTATGACCCCAAAACTAGCCCTCAACCCTAATTGTACCCCCTAACCCTAATCCTCCAACCCTAATTCTAAACCCCCAACCCTAATCCTCCAACCCTATTACTAAACCCCCAACCTTAATCCAATGACTCCAAACCTAACCCTCAACCCTAATTCTATCCCCCTAACCCTAATCCTATCACCCCAAACCTAATCCCCAACCCTAATCCTATCACCCCAAACCTAATCCCCAACCCTAATCCTATCCTCCTAATACTAAACCCCAACCCTAATCCTATGACCCCAAAACTAGCCCTCAACCCTAATTCTACCCCCCCAACCCTAATCCTCCAACCCTATTACTAAACCCCCAACCCTAATTCTATCCCCCCAACCCTAATCCTCCAACCCTATTCCTCCAACCCTATTCCTATCACCCCAAACCTAGCCCTTAACCCTAACCCTAATTCTAACCCCCCAACCCTAATCCTCCAACCCTATTCCTATCACCCCAAACCTAGCCCTCAACGCTACCCCCCATAACCCCAACCCTAATTCTAACCCCCCAACCCTAATCCTCCAACCCTATTCCTATCACCCCAAACCTAGCCCTCAACGCTACCCCCCATAACCCCAACCCTAATTCTAACCCCCCAACCCTAATCCTCCAACCCTATTCCTATCACCCCAAACCTAGCCCTCAACCCTAATTCTACCCCCGATAACCCCAACCCCAATTCTACCCCCCAACCCTAATCCTCCAACCCTATTACTAACCCCTATCCCTAATCCTATCACCCCAAACCTAGCCCTCAACCCTAATTCTACCCCCCTAACCCTAATTCTACCCCCCCAACCCCAACCCTAATTCTATCCCCCCAACCCTAATCCTCCAACACTATTACTAAACCCCTATCCCTAATTCTATCACCCCGAACTTAGCCCTCAACCCTAATTCTACCCCGCTAACCTTAATTCTACCCCCCCAACCCTAATCCTCCAACCTTATTCCTATCACCCCAAACCTAGCCCTCAACCCTAATTCTAACCCCCTAACCCCAACCCCAATTCTACCCCCCAACCCTAATCCTCCAACCCTATTACTAAACCCCCAACCCTAATCCTATCACCCCAAACCTAATCCCCAACCCTAATCTTATCCTCCTAATACTAAACCCCAATCCTATCACCCCACACCTAGCCATCAACCCTAATTCTATCCCTTTAACCCTAATTCTAACCCCCCCAACCCTAATCCATTCACCCCAATCCTAGCCCTCAACCCTAATCCTATCCCCCTAATACTAAACCCCAATCCTATCACCCCAATCCTAGCCCTCAACCCTATTTCTACCCCCCCAACCCTAATCCTCCAACCGTGTTACTAAATCCCCAACCCTAATCCTATCACCCCAAACTTGGCCCTCAACCCTAATTCTATCCCCCTAACCCTAATCCTATCACCCCAAACCTAATCCCCAACCTGAATCCTATCCTCTTAATACTAAACCCCCAATTCCAATCCTATGACCCCAAACCTAGCCCTCAATCCTAATTCTACCCCCCTAACCCCAATCCTAATTCTATCCCCCTTAACCCCACAACCCTAATACTATCCCCTAATGCCCCAATCCTAATCTTTCAACCCTATTACTAAACCCCCAACCCTAATCCCACCACCCCAAACCTAACCTCCAACCCTAATCCTATCCCCCTAACACTAAACCCCTAACCCTATCAACCCAAACCTAGCCCTCAACCCTAATTCTATCCCCCTAACCCTAATATTACCCCCCTAACCCCCAACCCTAATACTACCCCCCTAACCCCAACCCTAATTACATCCCCCAACACCCCAACCTTAATCTCATTCCTCTAACCCACAACCCTAATCCTATCACCCCTAACATAGCCCTAAACCCCAATTCTTCTCCCCTAACCCCCCAACCTTAATACTATCCCCCTAACCCACAACCCTAATCCATGCAGCTTGCACATTCATGCCCTGGCCTGACAATCTGGATTGAAACTACTGTATTTTTGTTTGTTTGTTTCTTATTGAACAGCCTTCTCCTATGCCGGGACCTTTTTTGTTGATGTGGAGCATCCAATTATCTTCGAGAACAAGGACAAGAGCTTTGGTCATCAGGTGGTGCAGCTAGATGGATGGTGAGTGAGTGACAGGTCCTCTTTGACGCTTCCATTCTCTCAGACAACCATGTATGCATTCAGAGATTTGATGATAAATGTAAGGTGGGGGTATATAAAGAGGCACTCTGGGGATACTGGAGAAGAACTCCTTTTACAGATGAGAAAAGTGATATCCGTCTGTTGTGTCTTTTCAGGGTGATAGTCAGTGCTCCGCTCCACCAAGGGACAGGAAAGTTGTATCGCTGCAACCCGAATACTACCCGGTGCTTCCCCATCTCTGGTAACATTGTATTTAGATTTCTCTGTAGAAGCTCCATATTAGGAGACCTATTTATAAAGATCCGTAAAATCAATACATTTAGTGTCACCGTGAGTCAATTGTTTTGGTATGGGGGTGGAAGGAGCTTCATTGGACCTGTAGTTATGTCCTTCTGACCTGCCATCATCCTTTTCGAAGAACAGTTGTTGTCCGTGTTGTCCGACCTGTAGATGGCCTTCTGTTGTGCATTTGTCCTCCCTCTGACCCGCAGCTGATCTTCTCCTGACCTGCAGCTGTCCTTCTGACCCATAGCTGATCATCCTCTGACCCCCCTGGTTGACCTTCTTCTGCCATGGTTTTGACCTCCTTTGACCTTTCTTAAAAGTTCTACCTCGGCTACTTCAATTTTTTTGAAATCCGTCTCCCCTGGATGATTTTCTTGCTGGACAGCAGGCCACTCACACCACCTCAGCTCCCATTGGAGATGTCCCCCTTTGGGGGTCCCCGATCTACAGTGCCACCCTTTTATTATTATAGTCAACCTTGTAAGTATGGTAGAGAGTGGGTTTTTATACTTGGTTTTATTTTAATTTTTATGATTTTTTTTTTTTCCTTGGGTAAGATCAGACCATACAGCAACTCCTTCTATTATATTATATTTTACTGAACTCACGAAGAGTGGATCAATCCATGAAATGCATAGAGCTATTGTATGCCGTGTCCCTATGCTTCAATTGATATCTGTCAGTATGTATGGTTTTTGATATTAATCGTTTATAATCACGTAGTCACCCCGTCTATATTGTATGTATAGATATACATTTTCTTTGAATTGTACCAGTTATTCTATTATACTCATGATTATGCGTTTTTATGTCCATTTATATAATAATCTGAATTCTTTATACCTACGTGCTTCTTTCAAAGTCCCAATCCCCTTTCCACTCTTTTTTTGACATATAGATAGGGATGGAGGCAATTGACCATACCAGGTCACCGCCTCATATAAAGTCCCAACTGTTCTCCTTTTTCTTATATCAATCTCTATATGAACACTCAATTCACATATGAGTATTGACATCACCAACTGCTTTGATACCCACGATGTGAAGCCGTCACTATTGGTAATGAGGCAGCCAGGCCCTGTACAGGGACCCCGGGCCTAGAGTCCGAGTCTGTGTGTCTTGGGGAGACATGGACTTGAATCCAAAGTAACATTATTCCAAGGGTCCCCCTGGCATACACCTCACAAAGAGTATCGTTCCCTTAAAATCCAGGGCCCATAGTCAGTAGGCAAGAGGCTAGCCTGTAGTCCTCTCCAAAAGCCCCTTTTCCCGGGTGAGTCTGTCACACCATACGTATCGAGTCACCTCTCTTTGTATTACAGGAATGGAAGACGGGATGAACATGTCCCTCGGACTGGCTGTAGCTGCTTGGGATAATCCACTTCAATTAATTGTGAGTCCCCTCTGTACTCATTACCAGTAGTGTAACTATAGGTATAGATGCCCACAGGGTCTTTGGGTGGGTGGGGGCCCCTGTGGGTAGATTACTGGGGCCCCCCCAGTGGGTAGATCATTGAGACAAAGCACACCTACTGATGACTTCCGCTCCCTTCTCTAAAGCCTGGTGCACAGTAGGATTGTGTCAGCTCTGGTCAGAATCGCTGTACTAAAGCCCCGTACAAATTGGCTAAATGTCGGGGGACGTCGGCCGGTTAAAAAAAAAAAGAAAACGTCCAACATTCAGCCCATCGGTCGTGCATGC
This sequence comes from Aquarana catesbeiana, assembly GCF_042186555.1. Lineage (NCBI taxonomy): Eukaryota > Metazoa > Chordata > Amphibia > Anura > Ranidae > Aquarana > Aquarana catesbeiana. The sequence continues at coordinate 3,051,162 of NC_133329.1, read as the reverse complement.
TGGAAAACCAGCAGTCTGTTGACTCCTGATCAGCACTCTCAGCCAATGGCGGAGAGCGCTGATCAGCGTATTTTGGTGGGGGGCTATCAGTCACAAGCCCAAACAGGGAGGCTTCCAGGAAGGATGGCATGTCCCTATCCTTTCCCTACTGCTATTACTGTCCCTGACAGACGGGTGACCGGTCCCTATATTGCCCACTTGCGAAATGTGCGCCAAGCCTGGGAGCCAGGGTCTTAAATAAATCTGCCTGACCCAAGATGGCTGCCATGCACCAGCATCCAGTTGGAAAGCTCCACCAGCAACCCAGGAAACCATAGAGGAACCAAGTTCCTCTTGACCTTCTTTCCCTCTGCAATGCTGCTGCAGTTTGGTGCCACCTGCAGTGGAGAAAGTAAACGGCACCTGCCTACAAGCAGCCCAGAATCTTTGGGGCACCCCTGAGGTCCATGGGCCGACACACGCCAGATGCAAGAGTGGATAGGGACCAGGGAGGTTGAAAGAAGTGAATTTCCAGGACATTTTTACAAATGCCAAGGGAAAGGATGGAGTGAGGCTGTAAGGGAGGTCAGCCTTTGTGAGGATCAGAGAGGGCAGTTATAAGCTTAGACTTGGATTTTAAAGCCTTCTTTTTTTGAGTTCTTTAGAAGTCGGTGAAGGATTGGCCAAACCTGGCAATCCTGGGTTGTGCAAAGCGATCTCCGTGTGTGCAGTTGTGGATAGGGTCATTAAAGTGACCCGGTGAAAGACCAGGAGACCCAAATTCAACTACTGGTCAAATAAAAAATGTCTATTGGATGAGAGCCAAATAGAATCTGTCCAGGTCTATATGACAGCTGGTGGGGTCCCATAACCCATCTGACCCACATCTAACATAAATGGGCTCCTAAGGTAAAAGATGACCCTTGTGCAGCTGCATGGCATTCTCTGGTTGCGAGATATCCAACCTGTGAATGAGCTCCAATTATTCCCATTGTTGTTCTTTATTATCTGCCTGGTATTACTTGTGGTAGACGGGTCCTTGAACTTCCTCTTTCATTTGCTGCAGAAAGTTGCTCGGCTCCTGCAGTTTCATTAGTAAAACTAGACTTTCTTCCTCTAGAGATGGGGTGATGCAACTGCCATAGTTTCAATGGATCTACTACACCCCAGCCGAATTCCATATGTTAAAACTTAAATCTAAGGTCCTAAAGGCTGAGGAGCAATGGTGGACTTCCATCTGGTGGGGGAACCTTGACAGAAGTCAAACATTTTGATCCATAGATCACTGGACTCATGGAATGTCAGCTGGCCTTACCCAACATTTGTAACCCCAACATTTGTTTACTGTGCTTGCTGGAGGATCTGCCACTACATACACCTACTAAAAATAAAAAAAAATACTAGACTTCTGTTCATCTACGCCAAGAAACTCCTCCCACTACGACCTGGCAGTTCTGGGACAAAGGGCATGCAATGTCTAGGGCAAAGATGCCAAACTTAGATACTTAGTTTGCACCTTTAGGTCTAGATTGGCTGCTAAATTTGCCCAAATTATATTGCAATAGATTATGACAATTTTCACTCTCTTTGCATGGCATGGGATGCCCAGTTTGCATCTCATGGTATAACACGTGATTCCAGATTTGTAATCCCCTTCTACAACATGGAAGCCTTATTTTACCCCCTTGCATGGCATGAGACGGTCACTTTGAACCCCCTTGCATGGCATGAGATGTTTCGTTTGTACCCCCTTGCATGTCATGAGATGTTCAGTTTGTACCCCCTTGCATGGCATGAGGTGTTCAGTTTGTACCCCCTTGCATGGCATGAGGTGTTCAGTTTGTACCCCCTTGCATGGCATGAGATGTTCAGTTTGTACCCCCTTGCATGACATGAGATGTTCAGTTTGTACCCCCTTGCATGGCATGAGATGTTCAGTTTGTACCCCCTTGCATGATATAAGATGCCCAGTTTGCCTCCCCTGGTATAACATAAGATGCCACGTTTGTCACTCCGTGCATGATATGAGATGTCTAGTTTGCATCCCCTTATATAGCATGAGTTGCTTAGGCATGAAAAACATGAAAACACTGCACCCAGGGCAGATGCTCCTCCTGCTCTATCCATAAAAAAAATTGCACTCAGAGCAGTTCCTATGCCGTGCCCCCCCCCCCCCCACATGAAAACACTGCACCCAGGGCAGCTGCCCCCCCCCCCCCCCCCACTCCCAACATCATACCGGGAAATCCTTGTTTTAGGGGGTACAATGTACTCAATACCCATTCACATGGGGGGGCGGGATCTGGGGGCCTCCTTGTTATTATTGTATACTACTATATTCTAACTATATCATATAATAATAATAATAATAATAATAATAATAATAATAAAATATAAATATATATATACACACACACTACACTGACTACACTATATACTCTCCACTGTATTATCTATACTACACTGAGTGCACTATATGCTCTGAACTGTATTATATATACTACACTGAGTGCACTATATGCTCTGAACTGTATTATCTATACTACACAGACTGCACTATATACTCTGAACTGTATTATATATACTACACTGAGTGCACTATATACTCTGAACTGTATTATCTATACTACACAGACTGCACTATATACTCTGAACTGTATTATATATACTATACAGACTGCACTATATACTCTGAACTGTATTATATATACTATACAGACTTCACTATATACTCTGAACTGTATTATATATACTACACTGACTGCACTATATACTCTGCACTGTATTATATATACTACACTGACTGCACTATATACTCTGCACTGTATTATATATACTATACAGACTGCACTATATACTCTGAACTGTATTATATATACTACACTGAGTGCACTATATACTCTGAACTGTATTATATATACTACACTGAGTGCACTATATACTCTGCACTGTATTATCTATACTACACTGACTGCACTATATACTCTGAACTGTATTATCTATACTACACAGACTGCACTATATACTCTGAACTGTATTATCTATACTACACTGACTGCACTATATACTCTGAACTGTATTATATATACTACACAGACTGCACTATATACTCTGAACTGTATTATATATACTACACTGAGTGCACTATATACTCTGAACTGTATTATATATACTACACTGACTGCACTATATACTCTGAACTGTATTATATATATACTACACTGAGTGCACTATATACTCTGAACTGTATTATATATACTACACTGACTGCACTATATACTCTGAACTGTATTATATATATACTACACTGAGTGCACTATATACTCTGAACTGTATTATCTATACTACACTGACTGCACTATATACTCTGAACTGTATTATATATACTACACTGACTGCACTATATACTCTGAACTGTATTATATATACTACACTGACTGCACTATATACTCTGAACTGTATTATATATACTACACTGACTGCACTATATACTCTGAACTGTATTATATATATACTACACTGAGTGCACTATATACTCTAAACTGTATTATATATACTACACTGACTGCACTATATACTCTGAACTGTATTATATATACTACACACTACCTGCCTAATCTCCATTCATTCACTACACACGGCCGCCGTGTAAGCAGCCTTATTTAGTGTGGGGCGTGGACTTAGCCCCTGAGCCATGATTGGCCAAAGGCACCCTGCCTTTAGCCAATCATAGCTCTCACAGCACATCTCGCTGTGATTGGCCAAAGCATGCAGGTCAGGTGCATACTTTGGCCAATCAGCAGCACACTGAGATCTCACAGTGCATTATGGGGAGCTCCGCAGCAGAACAAACTAACAGCTGATGATCGACTCGGACATCCAGCCCATCCCTACTCTGAACCCTGCAAATGTCTTTCTTTGTATCACAGATACATTAACGTTGACATGTGATGTCCGATCTTCTTACCAGAAAGGATGTCCAGACTTTCTCTTCTTTCTTTTTATGGATTATTATTATTATTATTATTATTATAGAGGAGCAGAAGAGGGACAGGAGAGCCTTGCACGTGAGAGCTTACACTCTAAATATTGTCATTTCCTTTTTGTTTAGCATGATTGCAAAATTCAGTAAAAGTGTAAACAACAACAACTTCTTGTATGAAGAGTTCCTCGGAATTCTCGGGCGCCGGCCTGTCTCCACATAGGAGTCATGTGTTGTAGCCCATGGCGGAGGACACCCCCCCTCCCCCAGGGACAGGATCACTTTCATTGCTCCTACATCTCTTATGTAACAGGAAGAGCCCCCCGAAAGAGGAAGTGAATCTGTTTTCATAGAAATAAACTCTAAATATAAATGTTCGAATTTTATACAAATTAAGAGTATTAAAGGGAAACTCCAACTTTGCTGGCGCAAACACATCCGCTCCAGGTCCCCTGGATACATTGTAACGGTTTATTGTCCACTCCATCTTCCAGGTATGTGGGCCGACCCTGCAGAGAACTTGTGGACACAACATCTACGTCAATGGACGCTGCCACCTACTGGACGGGAACCTGAGAAGAAAGTACACCTTGCCCAAGTCTCTGCCAGGTAAGACCAGCTGTGTGAGAAACTGCAGATAGAAGCTGCCCATGTCCCTCAATCCAAACACTATTTCCAGATCCCATTCATTGTTACTGTACACTGCCTCACTGATCACCAATGTAAGGAACATTCTTCTCACTGATCACCAATGTAAGGAACATTCTTCTCACTGATCACCAATGTAAGGGACATTCTTCTCACTGATCACCAATGTAAGGAACATTCTTCTCACTGATCACCAATGTAAGGAACATTCTTCTCACTGATCACCAATGTAAGGGACATTCTTCTCACTGATCACCAATGTAAGGAACATTCTTCTCACTGATCACCAATGTAAGGAACATTCTTCTCACTGATCACCAATGTAAGGAACATTCTTCTCACTGATCACCAATGTAAGGAACATTCTTCTCACTGATCACCAATGTAAGGGACATTCTTCTCACTGATCACCAATGTAAGGAACATTCTTCCCACTGATCACCAATGTAAGGAACATTCTTCTCACTGATCACCAATGTAAGGAACATTCTTCTCACTGATCACCAATGTAAGGAACATTCTTCTCACTGATCACCAATGTAAGGAACATTCTTCTCACTGATCACCAATGTAAGGAACATTCTTCTCACTGATCACCAATGTAAGGGACATTCTTCTCACTGATCACCAATGTAAGGAACATTCTTCTCACTGATCACCAATGTAAGGAACATTCTTCCCACTGATCACCAATGTAAGGAACATTCTTCTCACTGATCACCAATGTAAGGAACATTCTTCTCACTGATCACCAATGTAAGGGACATTCTTCTCACTGATCACCAATGTAAGGAACATTCTTCTCACTGATCACCAATGTAAGGAACATTCTTCTCACTGACCACCAATGTAAGGAACATTTTTCTCACTGATCACCAATGTAAGGAACATTCTTCTCACTGATCACCAATGTAAGGAACATTCTTCCCACTGATCACCAATGTAAGGAACATTCTTCTCACTGATCACCAATGTAAGGAACATTCTTCTCACTGATCACCAATGTAAGGGACATTCTTCTCACTGATCACCAATGTAAGGAACATTCTTCTCACTGATCACCAATGTAAGGGACATTCTTCTCACTGATCACCAATGTAAGGAACATTCTTCTCACTGATCACCAATGTAAGGAACATTCTTCTCACTGATCACCAATGTAAGGAACATTCTTCTCACTGATCACCAATGTAAGGAACATTCTTCTCACTGATCACCAATGTAAGGAACATTCTTCCCACTGATCACCAATGTAAGGAACATTCTTCTCACTGATCACCAATGTAAGGAACATTCTTCTCACTGACCACCAATGTAAGGAACATTCTTCTCACTGACCACCAATGTAAAGCAGCCCAGCAGGTTCTGCTCTCTGTCTGGCTGTTTCTCTGACTGCAGGGCTGGGTGAGCTTCAAGTGGTGTCTATCACACAGGAACTTACAGACACATTCTCCATTGTCCTAAACTGTCTCTTCCTCTGTAATAACAATAGGTTATGCTCTTTCTATAGAATGCAGCTTCTGCCTGGACATCGTCTTCCTCATCGATAGCTCCAGCAGTGTCAATGTGACAGACTTCAATAAAACGGCGCAATTTGTATCACATGTTATTTCTGGCTTCAATGAGACAGGCACAGAGGTAAGAACCCAGAACCTCCAGGGTGTTATCCTACAGACACAGAGGTAAGAACCCAGAACCTCCTGGGTGTTATCCTACAGACACAGAGGTAAGAACCCAGAACCTCCAGGGTGTTATCCTACAGACACAGAGGTAAGAACCCAGAACCTCCTGGGTGTTATCCTACAGACACAGAGGTAAGAACCCAGAACCTCCAGGGTGTTATCCTACAGACACAGAGGTAAGAACCCAGAACCTCCTGGGTGTTATCCTATAGACACAGAGGTAAGAACCCAGAACCTCCTGGGTGTTATCCTACAGACACAGAGGTAAGAACGCAGAACCTCCTGGGTGCTATCCTACAGACACAGAGGTAAGAACCCAGAACCTCCTGGGTGCTATCCTACAGACACAGAGGTAAGAACCCAACACCACCTGGGTGTTATCCTACAGACACAGAGGTAAGAACCCAGAACCTCCAGGGTGTTATCCTACAGACACAGAGGTAAGAACCCAGAACCTCCTGGGTGTTATCCTATAGACACAGAGGTAAGAACCCAGAACCTCCTGTGTGGTAACCTACAGACACAGAGGTAAGAACCCAGAACCTCCTGTGTCTTATCCTGCAGACACAGAGGTAAGAACCCAGAACCTCCTGTGTGTTATCCTACAGACACAGAGGTAACAACCCAGAACCTCCTGGGTGTTATCCTACAGACACAGAGGTAAGAACCCAGAACCTCCTGGGTGTTATCCTACAGACACAGAGGTAACAACCCAGAACCTCCTGGGTGTTATCCTATAGACACAGAGGTAAGAACCCAGAACCTCCTGGGTTTTATCCTACAGACACAGAGGTAAGAACCCAGAACCTCCTGGGTGCTATCCTACAGACACAGAGGTAAGAACCCAGAACCTCCTGGGTGCTATCCTACAGACACAGAGGTAAGAACCCAACACCACCTGGGTGTTATCCTATAGACACAGAGGTAGGAACCCAGAACCTCCTGGGTGTTATCCTATAGACACAGAGGTAAGAACCCAGAACCTCCTGGGTGTTATCCTACAGACACAGAGGTAAGAACCCAGAACCTCCTGGGTGCTATCCTACAGACACAGAGGTAAGAACCCAGAACTTCCTGGGTGTTATCCTATAGACACAGAGGTAAGAACCCAACACCACCTGGGTGCTATCCTACAGACACAGAGGTAAGAACCCAGAATCTCCTGTGTATTATCCTATAGACACAGAGGTAAGAACCCAGAACCTCCTGTGTGGTATCCTACAGACACAGAGGTAAGAACCCAGAACCTCCTGTGTCTTATCCTGCAGACACAGAGGTAAGAACCCAGAACCTCCTGTGTGTTATCCTACAGACACAGAGGTAACAACCCAGAACCTCCTGGGTGTTATCCTACAGACACTGAGGTAACAACCCAGAACCTCCTGGGTGTTATCCTATAGACACAGAGGTAAGAACCCAGAACCTCCTGGGTGTTATCCTACAGACACAGAGGTAAGAACCCAGAACCTCCTGGGTGCTATCCTACAGACACAGAGGTAAGAATCCAGAACCTCCTGGGTGCTATCCTACAGACACAGAGGTAAGAACCCAACACCACCTGGGTGTTATCCTATAGACACAGAGGTAAGAACCCAGAACCTCCTGGGTGTTATCCTATAGACACAGAGGTAAGAACCCAGAACCTCCTGGGTGTTATCCTACAGACACAGAGGTAAGAACCCAGAACCTCCTGGGTGCTATCCTACAGACACAGAGGTAAGAACCCAGAACCTCCTTTGTGCTATCCTACAGACACAGAGGTAAGAACCCAACACCACCTGGGTTTTATCCTATAGACACAGAGGTAAGAACCCAGAACCTCCTGGGTGTTATCCTACAGACACAGAGGTAAGAACCCAGAACCTCCTGGGTGCTATCCTACAGACACAGAGGTAAGAACCCAGAACTTCCTGGGTGTTATCCTACAGACACAGAGGTAAGAACCCAGAACCTCCTGGGTGTTATCCTACAGACACAGAGGTAAGAACCCAGAACCTCCTGGGTGTTATCCTACAGACACAGAGGTAAGAACCCAGAACCTCCTGTGTCTTATCCTGCAGACACAGAGGTAAGAACCCAGAACCTCCTGTGTGTTATCCTACAGACACAGAGGTAACAACCCAGAACCTCCTGGGTGTTATCCTACAGACACAGAGGTAAGAACCCAGAACCTCCTGGGTGTTATCCTACAGACACAGAGGTAAGAACCCAGAACCTCCTAGGTGTTATCCTATAGACACAGAGATAAGAACCCAGAACCTCCTGCGTGTTATCCTACAGACACAGAGGTAAGAACCCAGAACCTCCTGGGTGCTATCCTACAGACAAAGAGGTAAGAACCCAGAACCTCCTGGGTGCTATTCTACAGACACAGAGGTAAGAACCCAACACCACCTGGGTGTTATCCTATAGACACAGAGGTAAGAACCCAGAACTTCCTGGGTGTTATCCTACAGACACAGAGGTAAGAACCCAGAACCTCCTGGGTGTTATCCTACAGACACAGAGGTAAGAACCCAGAACCTCCTGGGTGCTATCCTACAGACACAGAGGTAAGAACCCAACACGACCTGGGTGTTATCCTATAGACACAGAGGTAAGAACCCAGAACCTCCTGGGTGTTATCCTACAGACACAGAGGTAAGAACCCAGAACCTCCTGGGTGCTATCCTACAGACACAGAGGTAGGAACCCAGAACTTCATGGGTGTTATCCTACAGACACAGAGGTAAGAACCCAACACCACCTGGGTGCTATCCTACAGACACAGAGGTAAGAACCCAGAATCTCCTGTGTGTTATCTTACAGACACAGAGGTAAGAACCCAGAACCTCCTGTGTGTTATCCTACAGACACAGAGGTAAGAACCCAGAACCTCCTGTGTCTTATCCTGCAGACACAGAGGTAAGAACCCAGAACCTCCTGGGTGTTATCCTACAGACACAGAGGTAAGAACCCAGAACCTCCCGGGTGTTATCCTATAGACACAGAGGTGAGAACCCAGAACCTCCTGGGTGCTATCCTACAGACACAGAGGTAAGAACCCAGAACCTCCTGGGTGTTATCCTATAGACACAGAGGTAAGAACCCAGAACCTCCTGGGTGTTATCCTACAGACACAGAGGTATGAACCCAGAACCTCCTGGGTGCTATCCTACAGACACAGAGGTAAGAACCCAGAACTTCCTGGATGTTATCCTACAGACACAGAGGTAAGAACCCAACACCACCTGGGTGCTATCCTACAGACACAGAGGTAAGAACCCAGAATCTCCTGTGTGTTATCCTACAGACACAAAGGTAAGAACCCAGAACCTCCTGTGTGTTATCCTACAGACACAGAGGTAAGAACCCAGAACCTCCTGTGTGGTAACCTACAGACACAGAGGTAAGAACCCAGAACCTCCTGTGTGTTATCCTACGGACACAGAGGTAAGAACCCAACATCACCTGGGTGTTATCCTATAGACACAGAGGTAAGAACCCAGAACCTCCTGGGTGTTATCCTATAGACACAGAGGTAAGAACCCAGAACCTCCTGGGTGTTATCCTACAGACACAGAGGTAAGAACCCAGAACCTCCTGGGTGCTATCCTACAGATACAGAGGTAAGAACCCAGAACTTCCTGGGTGTTATCCTATAGACACAGAGGTAAGAACCCAACACCACCTGGGTGCTATCCTACAGACACAGAGGTAAGAACCCAGAATCTCCTGTGTATTATCCTGCAGACACAGAGGTAAGAACCCAGAACCTCCTGTGTGTTATCCTACAGACACAGAGGTAAGAACCCAGAACCTCCTGTGTCTTATCCTGCAGACACAGAGGTAAGAACCCAGAACCTCCTGTGTCTTATCCTGCAGACACAGAGGTAAGAACCCAGAACCTCCTGTGTGTTATCCTACAGACACAGAGGTAACAACCCAGAACCTCCTGGGTGTTATCCTACAGACACAGAGGTAAGAACCCAGAACCTCCTGGGTGTTATCCTACAGACACAGAGGTAACAACCCAGAACCTCCTGGGTGTTATCCTATAGACACAGAGGTAAGAACCCAGAACCTCCTGGGTGTTATCCTACAGACACAGAGGTAAGAACCCAGAACCTCCTGGGTGCTATCCTACAGACACAGAGGTAAGAACCCAGAACCTCCTGGGTGCTATCCTACAGACACAGAGGTAAGAACCCAACACCACCTGGGTGTTATCCTATAGACACAGAGGTAAGAACCCAGAACCTCCTGGGTGTTATCCTATAGACACAGAGGTAAGATCCCAGAACCTCCTGGGTGTTATCCTACAGACACAGAGGTAAGAACCCAGAACCTCCTGGGTGTTATCCTACAGACACAGAGGTAAGAACCCAGAACCTCCTGGGTGCTATCCTACAGACACAGAGGTAAGAACCCAGAACTTCCTGTGTCTTATCCTGCAGACACAGAGGTAAGAACCCAGAACCTCCTGTGTGTTATCCTACAGACACAGAGGTAAGAACCCAGAACCTCCTGGGTGTTATCCTACAGACACAGAGGTAAGAACCCAGAACCTCCTGGGTGTTATCCTACAGACACAGAGGTAAGAACCCAGAACCTCCTGTGTCTTATCCTGCAGACACAGAGGTAAGAACCCAGAACCTCCTGTGTGTTATCCTACAGACACAGAGGTAAGAACCCAACACCACCTGGTTGTTATCCTATAGACACAGAGGTAAGAACCCAGAACCTCCTGTGTGTTATCCTACGGACACAGAGGTAACAACCCAGAACCTCCTGGGTGTTATCCTACAGACACAGAGGTAAGAACCCAGAACCTCCTGGGTGTTATCCTACAGACACAGAGGTAACAACCCAGAACCTCCTGGGTGCTATCCTACAGACACAGAGGTAAGAACCCAGAACCTCCTGGGTGCTATCCTACAGACACAGAGGTAAGAACCCAACATCACCTGGGTGTTATCCTATAGACACAGAGGTAAGAACCCAGAACCTCCTGGGTGTTATCCTATAGACACAGAGGTAAGAACCCAGAACCTCCTGGGTGTTATCCTACAGACACAGAGGTAAGAACCCAGAACCTCCTGGGTGCTATCCTACAGATACAGAGGTAAGAACCCAGAACTTCCTGGGTGTTATCCTATAGACACAGAGGTAAGAACCCAACACCACCTGGGTGCTATCCTACAGACACAGAGGTAAGAACCCAGAATCTCCTGTGTATTATCCTACAGACACAGAGGTAAGAACCCAGAACCTCCTGTGTGTTATCCTACAGACACAGAGGTAAGAACCCAGAACCTCCTGTGTGGTATCCTACAGACACAGAGGTAAGAACCCAGAACCTCCTGTGTCTTATCCTGCAGACACAGAGGTAAGAACCCAGAACCTCCTGTGTGTTATCCTACAGACACAGAGGTAACAACCCAGAACCTCCTGGGTGTTATCCTACAGACACAGAGGTAAGAACCCAGAACCTCCTGGGTGTTATCCTACAGACACAGAGGTAACAACCCAGAACCTCCTGGGTGTTATCCTATAGACACAGAGGTAAGAACCCAGAACCTCCTGGGTGTTATCCTACAGACACAGAGGTAAGAACCCAGAACCTCCTGGGTGCTATCCTACAGACACAGAGGTAAGAACCCAGAACCTCCTGGGTGCTATCCTACAGACACAGAGGTAAGAACCCAACACCACCTGGGTGTTATCCTATAGACACATAGGTAAGAACCCAGAACCTCCTGGGTGTTATCCTATAGACACAGAGGTAAGAACCCAGAACCTCCTGGGTGTTATCCTACAGACACAGAGGTAAGAACCCAGAACCTCCTGGGTGTTATCCTACAGACACAGAGGTAAGAACCCAGAACCTCCTGGGTGCTATCCTACAGACACAGAGGTAAGAACCCAGAACTTCCTGGGTGTTATCCTACAGACACAGAGGTAAGAACCCAGAACTTCCTGGGTGTTATCCTACAGACACAGAGGTAAGAACCCAGAACCTCCTGTGTCTTATCCTACAGACACAGAGGTAAGAACCCAGAACCTCCTGTGTCTTATCCTGCAGACACAGAGGTAAGAACCCAGAACCTCCTGTGTGTTATCCTACAGACACAGAGGTAAGAACCCAGAACCTCCTGGGTGTTATCCTACAGACACAGAGGTAAGAACCCAGAACCTCCTGGGTGCTATCCTACAGACACAGAGGTAAGAACCCAGAACTTCCTGGGTGTTATCCTATAGACACAGAGGTAAGAACCCAACACCACCTGGGTGCTATCCTACAGACACAGAGGTAAGAACCCAGAACTTCCTGTGTGTTATCCTACAGACACAGAGGTAAGAACCCAGAACCTCCTGTGTGGTATCCTACAGACACAGAGGTAAGAACCCAGAACCTCCTGTGTCTTATCCTGCAGACACAGAGGTAAGAACCCAGAACCTCCTGTGTGTTATCCTACAGACACAGAGGTAACAACCCAGAACCTCCTGGGTGTTATCCTACAGACACAGAGGTAAGAACCCAGAACCTCCTGGGTGTTATCCTACAGACACAGAGGTAACAACCCAGAACCTCCTGGGTGTTATCCTATAGACACAGAGATAAGAACCCAGAACCTCCTGGGTGTTATCCTACAGACACAGAGGTAAGAACCCAGAACCTCCTGTGTGGTATCCTACAGACACAGAGGTAAGAACCCAGAACCTCCTGTGTCTTATCCTGCAGACACAGAGGTAAGAACCCAGAACCTCCTGTGTGTTATCCTACAGACACAGAGGTAACAACCCAGAACCTCCTGGGTGTTATCCTACAGACACAGAGGTATGAACCCAGAACCTCCTGGGTGTTATCCTACAGACACAGAGGTAAGAACCCAGAACCTCCTGGGTGCTATCCTACAGACACAGAGGTAAGAACCCAACACCACCTGGGTGTTATCCTATAGACACAGAGGTAAGAACCTAGAACCTCCTGGGTGTTATCCTATAGACACAGAGGTAAGAACCCAGAACCTCCTGGGTGCTATCCTACAGACACAGAGGTAAGAACCCAGAACTTCCTGGGTGTTATCCTACAGACACAGAGGTAAGAACCCAGAACCTCCTGGGTGCTATCCTACAGACACAGAGGTAAGAACCCAGAACCTCCTGGGTGCTATCCTACAGACACAGAGGTAAGAACCCAGAACCTCCTGGGTGCTATCCTACAGACACAGAGGTAAGAACCCAGAACCTCCTGGGTGCTATGCTACAGATACACAGAGGTGGGAGCCCAAGGAAAGAAATTAAGGCTTCCCACCATCCAGATACTTAGAGATTCTTTGTCTGAGCCAGGCTTAGATATTTCTTTCTAAGTGCATGGTCCTTTGTATGTGGTGCCCCTCAGCAGGAAAATGCCAGCCTGACCACCAAGGTTCTGGTTGGACAATGGTGGGCACTGAGAAAGATTGTATTGCCTTATACAGCTTATGGTGAGCAATGTGTCCAATGCATTGGCACTGGTCACATGGTTAAGCTTCGGAAAGATACATCAAAGCCATTTTTATGGGTGGATAGATGGGCAATTCATCCATCCATCCATATGTCTTTATTTTTCCTTCCTCTGGCTCAGCTGTGGGTATGGGATTGTGTATATGGAGCTTTTCATTTGGTTTGTCTTTCTCTGTTGGTTGAAGTAGATGGACTTCTGTCTTTTATTTTCCAACCTAACTATGTAATTGTGTAACCAGCTGTCTTCTCTCTTCTCTGCCAGTTCGCTCTCATGCAGTATGCCTACTATGCCCAAACACTTTTCAACTTCACACGATTTTCCACCGAGTTGAATTTCAGTCTTCTCAACACAATTTTACCTGACCATAGAAAAATGACCTATACCGGAAAGGGGATCCTCACAGCCATGTAAGTACCAGAAACATTTAATTTGCGGATAGCTGAGCAATATTGAATTTTTTTAACAGAAAAGTTTTTATTTTCTCCAGAAGGAGAGTATTTGAACATATAAAAACAATAAAAAAAACAACAGAGTGCTGCTAAATAATATGCATATACAATTATGGTGATTAATTTCAAATCAGACTACTTTAAGTATCCTAATACAAAGTTATGTATAATTCTTGATAAAGGAATAATAGTACATTCATTAATACAAAATCTTTTGATTAATGCATTTTCAAATATCTAATGGAAGGTGACTATACCTTTGGCTGAGAATCAGGTGGTGATGCTAGTCACTTTTATTTTTCTTTTATTTTAGTGGGGGGGGGGGAGATAGAAAGAAAGGGGGAGAGAAAAAAAGGAGGGGGGGGAGAGAGATGATGGAAGGGGAGCGAGGGAAGGGAGGGGGGGGGACAGCGGATGGGGGATTTAGCACACATCAAAGAAAAGTATATTGATCTTACTGGTGAGACCAAGCTCCCCAAACCTTTGAGAACTTTTTTGGGCATTTACGGTTAATATAAGTGAGTTTGTAAAGTGGTAGTGTAGAATTTACTAAGGCTTTCCATTGAGCGGCCGTGGGAGGGTCAGGTTGCTTCCATTTAAGCAGTATAGTTTTTCTAGCATAGAACACACAAACAATCTTTTATGGGTATTAGTTATGAGATTATCACATACTCCCAAAAGTAAGACAATCGGGTTCACTTGTATATGCAGGTTACCCACCGAATTAATAACATTCACCATCTCTAACCAAAACTGTTGTGTGATAAATTTAACAAAAGTGTAGCGCTAAAAATAACGTGCCTAGTGCGGTGTACAAAGGTGAGTTTTTACAACACTGAAAATAAAAATGAATTTATAGTGAGTATATTACATGCAAAAAATCATTCAAAGAATGTCTATAAATACTATTAAATATATGTAAATACGGTATATTCTCAATCTATATGCAGTCTGCAACTATATGCCAGGATTGCAATGTGACAGACAAATCCAAACTCAAACAGAGGATAGCAGAAATGTCCATAAACAGTTTTAAGTGTAACAAATTCTCCATGTAAATAAAGATGAAATTCAGTCTTGTAAATGGTGAATAAATCAGATTGTGAGGAGAACCACCACCGGATAAAGGGGAGGCTTACCAGAGAGTTTGAACACGTCAGGGCATATGCTCTACGTGTCAAACTAGCTTGTGTATAGTGGAATGGTATCTGGATCGATATCTTCTGGCAGGTGTCCCCCAAAGACTAAGTTGGATTCACATGGAATGTAATGCAGCAAACAAACCGAAGCTCAGATGTCCACAGGTATAGAAAGTTATCGAAAAAGAAAGAAAAAAGGGACCATAGTGTAATTCCGTATATAAAGTTGAATTTGATAAAATGAAATGACACTCACATGATTGAAGATAAAAACAGCGCTGGTATAAAATCGATATAGGCAACAGTGAGGATCGTTCTGACGCGTTTCATCTCTACAGGACATCATCTGGGGTGTTGAATGATAGGGCACGACCAGACAACATGTATAAAGGTACCTAGTTCCCCACCACACTTCGGGCATCTGTCTGACAGTGTCGGATATATTTTAGACAATCTCTGCGGCGTATAGTACGCTCTGTGGAGAAATTTGAGCTGAATATAGCGATCTCTCGCCGAAACCATGAGGGGAATGTACTGCTGTATTCCAATCGTCAGCTGCAAGGGCAGGCAAGTCCTCTTTCCATTTGTCAAAAGCTTAGTCCCCCCAGATGGTTCCTCACTTAGTATCCGCAAATATAGGGAGGATAAAATGCGGTCCACGTTTCTGGAAATCAGGAAAGTCTCAACCCCATGTGAGTGTAAAGTGATCCCCGACGGGTATTGGGCCTGTATCGCATGACGCAATTGCAAATATCGAAATATCATTCGTGAGGGGAGTTGAAAGTCGTTTTTCAAGTTATCATAGGGAAGGATCCTCCCCCCTGACATTACATGTTGTAGTATTTTAACTCCATATCCCGCCCACAAGGCCGGATCTGGAACTGTTTGAAGATGTTTCAATTTGGGATTACCCCATAATGGCGTGTATGGGGATACAGAATTTGGTTCAGTAAGTTTCCTAGACATTTGTTCCCAAACTCTAACTGTCGTGTGCATTGAAGACATTATGTCTGGATGTGCTTTAGGGCCCCTAAACACCAAATTACTCAGCGCCGAATAGGATCCCAATACAGCAGCCTCCAGGTTGACCACTGGATTGGACTTTGGCTGGGAGAACCACCAACGAACAGTTACAACAACCGCTGCCCAGTAATATTTTTTGAAACAGGGGAGTGCCAGACCTCCCAACGACAAGGGAAGCTGTAAGGTGGTCCGGGCAACTCTAGGGGTTTCTCCTCCCCACACAAATGTGTGAACTATTTGATCCAGCTTAGCAAAAAAGGAATTAGGGATGGGAACCGGGGTATTACGTAAGACATAAAGGAATTTGGGGAGGAACGTCATCTTAAGAAGATTAATCCTTCCTACAGGTGAGAGGGGGAGAGATTTCCAAGTCTGACATCTGGTGACAAGTTGGTGTAGGATCGGATCAACATTATCTGTTAGATATTGAGATGGATCTCGTTGTATTTCAATCCCCAAGTATCTGAACTTAGACACCATGGCCAATGGTACCCCCGGGTCCACAGGGGTTGTGGTGCAAGATAGTGAGAATAGGGTCGATTTGGTCCAGTTGATCCGAATGCCTGAGAAAGATCCATAGCTGTTAATAAGTTCCAATGCCGCCGCCAATGTAGCTGACGCATCAGGAAGATACAGCAGTGCATCATCAGCGTATAATGAAAGTCTCTCAGTCAATGGACCAACCGCTATGCCCTTAACCGTCGGGGATGCTCTAAGTAGGATAGCCAGGGGTTCAAAAGCCAGGGCAAACAGCCCCAGGGACAATGGGCATCCTTGCCTGGTTCCCCTGCCCATGGAGAAGGGGGGGAAAGTACTCCGTTTGTGCGGATTTGTGCGGTGGGACTATTATAGAAGAGTTTTATCCAAGAAATAAATTTGGGACCAAAGTTAAACCTTTCAAGGACCTGCCATAGGAACTCCCACTCAACCGAGTCGAAGGCCTTCTCAGCATCTAAAGAGGCCACCACACCCGGGAGGTCCTTTTTCCCCGCAAAGGATATGTTGGTGTATAGTCGACGTAAATTAATGTCGGTACCTTTACCCGGCATGAATCCCGTTTGGTCGCCATGGATTATAGAAAGGATGACCGAGTTGAGCCTAGTTGAGAGTATTTTAGTGGTTATCTTGGCATCTACGTTTAAAAGCGAGATGGGGCGATACAAGGCACATGATGTAGGATCTTTATTGGGTTTGGCTATAACCACAATAACTGCCTCCGACATAGAGGGAGGTAGGAAACCCTCCTGTAACATCGTCAGGAGTAGGCCGTGGAATTTAGGGACAAGAAGCTCACTATTTGCTTTAAAAAAATCTGCTGGTAAGCCGTCAAATTCGGGCCCGGAGTTTTAGCTGACTGGAGTGCCCTCACCACCATTTGGACCTCCTTAACAGTGATCGGGGCATCTAACGTATTACGGGCCTCGTCTGAGAGTTGTGGGAATTCTATTTGATTCAAAAAATTATGAAGATTCTCACTAGTAAAGGTGGCATTAGAAGTATAGAGATGTTTATAATACTTAGCAAATTGGTCGTTTATGCCAATGGGGTCAGAGCAGAGCTCTCCCTTATCGTCTTTTATGTGGGCAATATGTGATAGGGAGGAGCGTTCTTTAGCCAACCATGCTAATAGTCTACCCGTCTTCTCTCCCTGTTCAAAAATTCTCTGTGACTGAGCAAGCAACTGTTTCTTGGTGGTCTCAACCCTCATCAGAAAAAATTTCCCTGTGTAGGGATTGCAGAGCGTCATATGTCAATATATCTTTAGTATGCACATATCTGTCTTCTAGTAGGAGAGCCTTCCTCTCTGCCTCCTCCAATGCCAGTCTTGTGTAATTCTGACCCTCCCGATCGCAGTTTGATATTGGCCCCTAGTATATGCCTTAAAGGAATCCCAAAGTGTCGGTTGGGGGACCGTACCCTCGTTAATTGCCCAGTAGACTCCCAGCTCTCCCTCCACCAGGTGGGTCTACCCTTTCATCTGTAATCCACCTGCCGGCGAGTCTGTTTGTAGTTTAAGCAGGAGAAGTGCATGATCCGAAATGCCACGTGGTAGGATCTCAACCTCCTGTATCTGGGAGAGCAGGGAGTCGGTGGCATAAATCAAATCAATTCTGGAGAAAGAGGCATATGTAGCCGAGTGACAGGTATACTGTTTCGTATTCGGGTGCCCCAGTCTCCACACATCATTGAAACCGTAATTTTCCGCCCAGTGAGAGAGAGGGGAGACACTAGGGGATCCCACACCGAATCTGTCTAGAGCAGCATTCGGGGCCATTTTAAAATCTCCAGTTAATATAACTCCAGCTGATGGGTATAATGCTATTATTGGAGTAAGCTTCCCAAGTATATCCACCGTGGCAGGAGGGGGAATATATATGCCCACAATTAACAGCTCCAGTCTGTCACACATCGCATGAAGGGCCACGTATCTCCCCTCTGGATCCAGGTGGAGATCCAACAGGGTAAACCCAAGTGACTTGTGAACCAGTACACTGACACCCTTGGAATAGGAAGAATAGGTTGAGTGGTAATATGCACCAACCCAGGGTTTCCGGAGTGCCAGCGTCCTGCTCCCAACCAAATGTGTCTCCTGAAGTACACATATGTGTGGATTGTATTTTTTCAGAAAATTAAATACCAAAGATCTCTTTATCTTGGAGTTCAGACCTCGAACATTCCAAGACAAAATAGTCAGGGGAGTCATTTAAGTCTTATAGGGAATGTAGAAGGGCGATCAATCAGCATTATCCATAACAGACTGTATATGAAGATACACAAGAATACCAGAACCTTATTCACCATTGTGAGAACTTTATCAGGGAGAGTATCCCTGCCATCTAGTGGAAAAAGATCAGAACTGCACTGACCCTTAATATAGGAAACATAAAGTTGAGCACACATGTAGCAGCAAAAAAGTCCCAAGGAGCAAAAACCTGTGCTCCAACTCCACTCCCCCGTCCCCCCACCCAATGGCGATTGGACACAGCTGATCATATGGTAAAGAGTCTCTGTCAAAGACTCTTTACCTAGATCGGAGTTGCGGTGCGTCAGACTGATACACGCCCAGAGGGCGCGCAGCTGCTTGTTATCCTGACCACGTCCTATGACGTCCGGTCAGGATAAACACAACTACTTTGCTGAGGTCATTTTGCTATATTTCTGGTGGCAAGAGGTTAAGGACGTGGTGACCAGCTTCTCTGCCCACTCCTTAACATACAGCTATTATTCACACAGAATTTGAATTGGACGAACATTTTTCAATGGATCCGAATTCGAAACATTCCAAAAAATTGGAAATTCGTTAGAAAATTGTAATGACACCCCAAGTATGAAAGGGGTTAAAGTCGTTTAGGACATTCCATACCCAAACACAAAGGCAGCTACCGAACACTTCAATCAACCGAACAAGAAACCCATATGAATAATTCTCCCCCCAAGTACGAGACGAGGCTCTGTCTTGAGGGTCAAACAGGACTGAATCTTTATTTTGAGATCTCACACAAATATATACCACAGGGTGAAAATACAACCTCTCACCAGAAACCTAATTAACATGAGCTAATTAATAATCCTTCAGACAACCTAGGTGACTCAGAGACATGACCTTTAGGACAGACTTCATGTCTTTTAGCTCAGAAGACACAATCAACATTATCACAGAAAACCTTTTCACAATAGCAGAGTTAATTAACACAAACAACAATGGGTGGAAGACTCTTAGAGCCACACTAGACTTATTTACAATAAACACATTATAGCAGACAACAGACAGAGACAGGTGGCTGGAATTGGCATCAGCATCTCCTCACAGTATGTGTCCCAACAGTATGAATCAGTCACTATTTCTAATATTGGCACATACAGGGTACATTATTTTCTTGGTCACCCTGCACCCAAAAGTGACTCCCATCACAGTCTCTAACCCTAACCCTAGTCTGCAGATTATGGAACGTGTGAGATACTCTGCTGAGGAAGAGGGAGCGAGAAAAATATGAATTTGGTAGCTGAGTTCACCGGGAAATGTTTGTACACTATTTGTAATATGGCAAATACGGGGTCCCCAGAGTCTGTATGTCTTGGGGGACAAAGTCCTGAATCTAAACTAACACCTCCACCACCTCCAGGGTCCCCAGGCATACAGCTCAAAAAGAGCACCGTTCCCCCAAATGCCAGGGCCCATAATCGGTAGGCAAGAGGCTGACATTCAAAAAATAGGAAGTTCCCCCAAATGCCAGGGCCCATAATCGGTAGGCAGGAGGCTGACATTCAAAAAATAGGAAGTTTCCCCAGGGGTTTTTTAGCAGCAGAGAATTTGTACAAAAGAGTAGTTGATGTAAAAAATCATTTATTTAACAGACAATAATAATTTTAAAAATGAACAATAATGAATCATCCATATAGGTGGTGAGACACAAAAACAAACATGGAACATCACTCATAGCAAGGAACACCCTATGTACAAGCCCTTGCGATTTTTCGGTCTCTTCAGGGGGATTTATATTCTAGGAATATATCAAAGTATCTAATTAAAGTCATTGGACAATATAAAAAATGTGTAAGTATAGCATTTGGAATTGAGCAAAAATGATATCTCCATCCACATAGAGGTCTAGTTACCAATAGGTGGATGAAGACATGAAGATTTATCGCACAAACCAGCATTGCAGGATTGTAGTTGTCCAAAGATCCCATCGCTGCCGCACATCCCCCCCCCCCCCCGTGTCCTCCGGGTGGGCGCATAGTCCACCGAGCTTGCAGGGGGCCACGTTCTAGGACCTGGAGAGGAGGATGGGGGGTAAAACACCTGCAGATGGACATGCAAAGACTTGTAAGTAGTCGTTTAGATAATATTGGAGGAGTGTATAGAAGTGCTTGGCAGCTGTAGGCTGGTTGTTATTTGGTCACTAGTGGATTCATGTTATAGAAAAATTTATCAAGTTATACATGACATAGTGTAGTTTATTCGTTTGTTGGATTGGTTATAAAAAGGGTTTTAAATCCTCACAGCTCCCAGGAGATCCTGAGGTGTTCCCTGGTAATGCTGTTATATACTAATACAAAACTGATGGAGTGCTTGGTAAGTGCAGCTTTTTGGAATGCTGTTTGACTGGCCAATCTATGTACTTGTGTTATACCCATTTATTTTCATTTTCCAACATCGTGATTTTTTTCACCTTACACCATAATCGCTATGTAGTAAAAACCTTAGTCATATCCTCTTACCTTACGTACCTTATATACTATTCAGTGTCACATCACTTGTTTTTTTTTTGGCACCTAAATCCATCTCACTTTCATCATTTCATTTTATTCAACCTATTCCCCCTTTTCTTCTCACTCCACATATACAACTGTTTACACTTTTAACACTTGTTTTTCAGTTTTTAGTGTTTTTTTTTTCCTTGTCAAAAGAAGTTTATTAAGTATACAATGTTATAAAGATACATAAAGTAAGTTTACAAGGATCTATAAAGTAAGCTCATTGTTTTACAGTAGGGTTTATATAGGTAAATATCATGAAATTTCAAATATTAAACATTGGGTTCACGTAAACCTAAATTAAAGATATATATCATTTCCTTAGTTACTTTTGTAGGTATTTAAATGATTTATACCTACTATACATATTGTTTACAAGTAGAGTGTATATAGGTCAAATAAATTCTGATAATGAGCTTTAATCGTAAGGTGGAGAAAAGGAAAGAGAAAGAAGAAAAAGGGTTGAAAGGTAGATGTATGGTCCACAAGGTTGTCCCGCTCGTCAGTTTATTATTCTTTTTAGTTCTCTTTGAAGCCTTAGAATGGGTGTCTCTGTAAGTCATTTAATCTGTTACCATGGCAACAGGACAGAGTTATTGAAGTTTGACAGGAACTGTTGTTTTATCCAAGGATGCCAAAGTTTTTCAAATTTTGGAATTTGATTTTGATCGATGGCTACCATCTTAGCATGGGACATTGTATTATTCATTCTGTGAATTGTTTCTGCTAGTACCAATGTAGGAGATTTCCATGCCTTGGCCACTGTTTGTTTTGCAGCCGTTATTAGTTGGATCATAAGTTTGAATTGAGAGAGTGTTAACCATTCCGGTTTTAGATTAAGTAAAGTTAAATATGGATCTGGTTGTATTATTTTTTGAAATATTTTAGATGCAATCACGAAGACTTCCTTCCAGAAGGTTTGGATTACTGGGCACGTCCACCATATGTGTAAATATGTGCCTATTTCTGGGCATCCTCGAAAACAAAGAGCTGAGGTATTAGGTGAATATTTTGCCACTCTAGCGGGTACAAGGTACCAGCGAGTTAGGACTTTATAATTTGTCTCCAGTGCTAAGATGTTGGGTGAAGATGACTTAGATGTGAGCCATATGTTAGACCAGTCCGTGTCTTCTAAAGTTCGTCCCAGGTCCTCCTCCCACCTCTGAACGTAAGAGGGTCTATTAAGATTTGCTACTCCATATAATTGATTATAAAGTGATGAAATTGTACCTTTAGCAAATGGATCTTTTGTACAGATTGATTCAAAAATGGATAATTGGGATAATGGTGTATCCCCCTTTAGGAATGGTGTATAGAAATTTTTGATTTGGAGATATCTAAATATCTCAGAGTTTGGTAGATCATATTTTTCTCTAAGCGATGGGAATGAAAGGAATGATTTAGATGCTATGAAGTCATTTAGTGTCTGAATGCCTGATGTTGTCCAAGCTTTAAAAGAATTTGGGTAGATCCATGCCGGATAAAAGGCCGGATTTCTGATAAAAGAAAGGAGAGGATTGTGTGGAGATTGTAACTGATATTTGGTTTTTAGTTTATCCCAGAGAGATAAGAAGTGTTTAGTTATGGGATTATGAATTTTAAAGCGGTCTTTAGGATCAAGCCATAATAAATTTGATATTAATAGAGGGTCATTTTCTGAAGCCTCTATAAATACCCATAATGGGATTTCCTGTTTTGCATGGTATTTGGACAGACTGGCCAAATGTGCTGCTCTGTAGTAGTTAGTAAAATTAGGGTATCCCAGGCCTCCTTTATTTTTGGGAAGATGTAGTGTGTGTATAGGTATACGTGGTTTAGAAGAGCCCCATATAAACGAAGTTGCTCTTTTTTGTACTATTCTCAAAAAATAGGAAGGAATTGGAATAGGGAGGACTCTGAATAGATAAAGCAATTTGGGTAGAATAGTCATTTTGATTGCATTAATCTTCCCTATCCAGGATAAAGGAAGTTGCGACCATTGTTTTATTAGATTTGTGATCTGTCTTAATACAGGAGGATAATTGGTTGAGAATAAGTCAGAATGAGATGCTGTTAAATGAATTCCAAGATATGGGATTGATTTTTCTGCCCATGTGAATGGGAGTGCAGCCCTAGCCTGGATCAATTCCATGTTTGTGAGTGAAATATTAAGCACTAGGCATTTCTTAGGATTAATCATAAGGCCGGATAGGGCTGCAAATCCATCAAGAGCTGGTATTAAGTTAGGACCAGAGACCTGTGGTGATGATAGAAAAAGTAATATATCGTCTGCAAATATACATAATTTGTGTGTAATGCCTCCTACTTCAATGCCAGTTATAGTTTGGTTTGTTCTGATGTATTGGGCCATGGGTTCGAGTATAAGGGCAAATAATAAGGGAGATAATGGGCAAACCTGTCGGGTACCTCTTTCGATATTAAAGGCTTCAGATTTGTATCCAGCATATTTTATATAATGCTTTGATCCATGTTAAAAAGTGGGGTCCAAAACCCCATTTTTGTAATGAATATTGCATATATTGCCAGGATACTGTGTCAAATGCCCTCTTAATATCGAGAGATAGAAAACATAAAGGGATTTTCCGTTTTTTAGCAATATGTGCCAATAACACTGCCCTGCGTATATCATCGCCTGCCTGTCTATTTGGCATGAAGCCTACTTGATCTCTATGTATTAATTTTCCTATAATGCTATTGAGGCGTTTTGCTATTATTTTTGCTAATAATTTAATATCGAGGTTTAACAGAGAGATAGGCCGATAATTCACACAGGAAGTATCATCAGAAAGGGGTTTTGGGATCATACAAACAATTGCCATTAGTGTTTCTTGCCGAAAAGAATGTCCATCTAGAAGTTTGTTAAAAGTTTCAGTGAGAATGGGAGAGAGTATTTCTGAGAATGTTTTATAGTATAAAGCCGAGTAGCCGTCTGGGCCTGGTCTTTTGTTAAGTTTTAGGTCTTTTATGGCGTTAGCAACTTCATCTATAGTTATAGGCTCATCCAAACTGCTTTTTTGATTCTGAGATAACTCAGGTAAGGTTATTTTTGAGAAGAAGGATTCAGCCTCTGTAGGATTAAATTCATTGTTTGTCTTGTATAAAGTTGCGAGATGTGAGTGAAATTTATGGACTATTTTAACTGGATTACAAGTGTAAACATTTTTTGATAATTTCAAACGTATTGGTTTGAAAGATTTGTTAGTTGAATTTAATGCCCGAGCCAAATATGTACCTGGTTTGTTTGTATTCATGTAGAAATTGTGTTTGGAGTGTTTGAGGGATTTATCAACTGACTCAGTGAGAAATAGATCGTATTCCAATCTAGATTTTTCCAGATGAGATTTTGTACTCTGAGATGGATTATCTTGAAATGATATGTAGGCTGCATTAAAATTGAGTTCTAGTTTTTTTGCTAGATTTTTGCGTTCCCGTTTAAATAGTGCCATTTGTCTTTGTATCGTACCACGCAAGACAGGCTTATGAGCTTCCCACAGTGTTATTGGAGAGATGTCTGTTGTATTATTAATTGATATGTATTCCTTTAAAGCTTGTTCAATGGCCATCTGATGTAGTGGGTGTTTGAGCATTATGTCCGGTAAGTACCACGTTGGGTCATGCGCTTTTGGTATGGCTGAGGCTATAGTGGTGTATACTGCATTATGGTCAGACCACGGAATCGGAATTATATCTGATGCAATAATTTCTGGTATCATTCCTATTGTTAGAAAAATATGATCTATTCTGGTGAAGGTTTGATGAGGGTGCGAGAAATAAGTGAATTTCTTTTTCATTGGGTTACTTTCTCTCCATGAATCTACCAGATTGTATTTGGAAAGAAGTTGAGAAAAAGGTAATCTAGAGGTTATTTTGGATGGTGTAAAAGGTGATTTATCTAGAAATGGGAGGAGGACCTGGTTCGAATCCCCACACATTATCACTGTTCCTATTTTGTGTGTATTAATCACTTGTAATATATGTGAGAGGAATGGTGTAGGTTGTTTGTTAGGAGCGTAGTAGGAAATCACCGTGATTGCTGTATCCATTATATAACCCATGAGTATCAGGTATCTACCTTCTGGGTCTTTAATTTCTGATGATAAGGTGAATGGTGTGGATCGGTGAAATGCAATTAGAGTTTCCCTTTGTTTGGTACAGGCAGAAGCCGTGTAAATTTGTTGATAAAAAGGAGAAATATATTTTGGAGTAGAATCTTTGGTGAAGTGTGTTTCTTGGAGGCATACTATGTGAGCCTTCTTGTTATGGAAAGTACGGAAGGCTTTGGTCCTTTTTTGAGGGACATTTATTCCCTGAACATTCAGGGAAAGTATATTCAGTGGTGCCATGGCAACAGATCAAATAGTTTTGACTTACTTTTTGTTATGCAGAGCTGACTGCGCAGATCAACCTGTGTGGACTGAAGAGATGAATAGATAGAAAAGAAACCAGTGAATTCTGGAGTAAAGAGTAAACAAAAAACATATGAGATTAGATGATACATTGTATAAATTATTTTTTGCAAGTAATCACAATTTACCCGTGAAAGAGAGTAAATATCTCTCTCAGGGGAATAAGTGCCTTCGTCACACTCACACATAATATGGTTGGGAGAATGAGGAGGGCTAATGGGGGTACACGGATCTTCCGCTTACAGGAGAGAAGTGCTATGTCAAAAGACATCAAAATGATGTTTCATTAATTGGAGTGCAGAATATAGTTTTTGTTGAAATTATTTATTCCAGGGTGGTTGTATATGGTTAGTCTTGCCCTAGGCTAAATAATTCAGTTAGAAAGGTACTGTTAATAACTTTGGTATTGATGAAGATAGTTTGAATTATTTTGGGATTTTAACCCTTTTAGAGTAAACAATTACATATTTTATTCATATGTAACTGTTTAGAAATGTTAACTCATAAAATTGAGGTTGTATTGCTTCAGATTAGAATAAACAAAAACATAATTCTAGGAACTAGTTAGGTAATAATATATTTGTTTTAAGAAAAGAAAGAAAAAGCTTCCATTACTTCTGGATTATTGAACATATTTGTCCTAAAAAGTAATAAATCTATTGTTATTACCTGATAATATATAACTGAACAAGAATTTCCTTATTTCACTTATATATTCTAAGGCTATATGAATCAGAAGTTTAGTGTTTTTTGTTTTTTTTTTTCACTTTTACACTTGTTTTGCCCCATCATCAGTCAATCCCACATCATGCATTTTCACTAATCACATCACTAAACCCCATCCCCCACCTTTCTTCACTGCTAGCCAACCCTTTTTATAACCAATCCAACTAACGAATAAACTACACTATGTCATGTATAACTTAATTAATTTTTCTATATGTAGCAATTACTCACGGTGGAGCTGCTGGTTTAAAGCGGGCTGTTACCTTTACTTTCGCCACCTCTCTTTCACCGTCACCGGGTCTAGGGTCCCGTTGAGTTTACCTCCGGACAATGTAGGCACCAGACACTTGAGTATCTTTTCCAATGCCTTAATGAAAAGGTAATAAAGGAAGTAGCAGGAAAGAGGCAGAAGGAAAGTTGCAGGGAAGCTCAAATACCTTTTCTTATGCCGCGTACACACGAGCGGACTTTTCGACGGACTTTACGACGGACTTTCTGAATGAACGGACTTGCCTACACACAATCAACCAAAGTCCGACGAATTCGTACGTGATGACGTACGACCGGACTAAAACAAGGAAGTTCATAGCCAGTAGCCAATAGCTGCCCTAGCGTGGCTTTTTGTCCGTCGAACTAGCATACAGACGAGCGGACTTTTCGACCGGACTCGAGTCCGTCGGATAGATTTGAAACATGTTTCAAATCTAAGTCCGTCCCACTTTTGAGAAAACAAAGTCCGCTGGAGCCCACACACGATCGAATTGTCTGACAAAATCCGGTCCGCCGGGCAAAGTCTGCCGTAAAGTCCGCTCGTGTGTACGCGGCATTAGTATTCTTTAGTACATCTTTAGGAATTGAACACTTGTAGCTGAACGTACTTCCCTTGTGGAATTCAATCTTTGCCCACCTGGATAGGTTTCTCTCACTTGCCTAGCAGCCAGTACGTAGCACGAACAAAAGTCTCTGCCACAGACTTGTTTGGAGCAAAACCCGTACGATCCTCTGCCACAGGACGTAACGGTTCACGGTGAATATCAGACACAGCACTTGAACCTTTAAACTAACCCGGCAGTACTATGCAGTAGGATTACTTCAGGATACGTCCTCCAACCGAGTCACAAGGCCCCTCTCCAGACCAGCATTCTGCATGATCCTTCCATGACGGGTCCTCCCCTGGGATCTCCTCGGTTGTCCAGATTCTTCACTCAGGATAGACAGCTCAGGACCGTTCCTCTGCTGCTGTGGTAGGCCCCAGACAGGCTTCTGGGCCCACCCACGTGCCGCAGCAAAGCGGGCCTCCGGAACGAAGGACCACGAGGTGGTACTCTTAACGCATACCTGTCAGCCAGGAGGGCCAGCAGGTGTCTGGAAAACGAACCCTAAAACATGGCGCCTGTCCCATAAATACCCTCTCCCAGAATACAACTCGGAGGACCACCTCCACTGAGTTATCTCCGGGACAGAGGAGCACTGCACGTTGCTTTTCCAACACCGGCCAATGGTGACAACGACACCCACCGGCACAGTGTGAAACTACATGCAACTCAGCCAAGCTGGAACAGAGGCAAATCTAACTTCACCTAACAAGTAACCCACTAAATTTACCTATCAGCAGTAGATTAGAAATCTACCAGCACTACATACTCCCCCCACTACAATAGACGTTGTCCTCAACGTCTGTCAAAAATAACTCCCAAGCCTGAGAGTAGGTATTTGAACTTAAAACTTGGAGTAAAGAAGAAGGAAAAACAGTAGAGAGACATTACAATTTAAACATTTGTAAAACAACATGTTCACATCCGTAAACAAAACCACATTAAGACTGTCACAACCCCACTATCTATCTAGCTGAAAAGCCTAACAGCTGGATAGGAGGTCCACTTGCTCCTGAAAAAAAAACAAAGTTAAACGCACACACGAGATATATACAGTTTAGGAGCAAAGTCTCATTCCGAAAGAAGAATGAAACTCTCTTCCCATAATCTTTCTTATATTTCCTTTAAGGAACCAACTAAAATAACTTCAGGAGTCCATCCCTATATATATATATTTTTGTATATCACATCTTTAAATGAAGAAAATCCGGCTAGCAAAAAAGTCCTTGGATTTAAAAACACTGAGATGAACATCAAATCTTGATCACGAAGATCTCTAAACACTGACACTGTCTACATACCCCACAGTTCTTTATTCATAATGACCAGTAGAACCCGAGGATCTGGCAATGTCAGGTTCTTTCCCAGTTTATCCACTGTAGTAATAAAGTACACAATGTCATCTTTTCCGGGTCTGCAAATGACCACTTTGTCAGCATAGATGTGTCGACCATAGTTCCAGTGTAGGAAACATCCACTGGAGCGTTCATTCATAGCGACAGAACATCCAGTTTTCCGGAAAGGCTTAGGCACAGACAAATAGTCCCAAACAGCTTCACTGTACCAGAGCTCCCGGTTGGCTTCAATCTCTTGCATAATGTCCTGAGTAACATAGGGGAACTCCAGACCATATTCTGTGGCCACACGCTTCTTAAGCACTCTCTGCAAACGTGCAAGTTTCGGCAAAGATCTATTTTTCCCCAAACCAGGAGGCACACATGAGTTCAATGACTTGCTCACCATAGACCCGACGGGTGTCGGAAGCAAACTATCAACTTTAGACAATGTCTCATTTACAGTACTGTGCGGCCCCACACAAGGTGATGTCTTCCCAGAACTCAGAGCCCATGACATTTCCTGTGACATTGTTTCGAACAGGTCATCATCACCAGAGAGATCTGACATGGAATCTATCTCCAACTCTCTCAACTCTTCCACTGGCAAATATCTACACAAAGTCCCAGATACATTCCCCTCTGATCTCTCACCCGTTCCTGACGTAGACCTCTCGGGATCCGGTTCGGATAGTTTCTGGGGTAGGCCTCGACCACGGCCGCGGGAAGCCTTCACATATCCCACCTTCCTCTGGACAGGTACAATGGGGATAGGCGTAGTGGATGCGGATCAAAGTAATGTCCGCTGATGAGTCAATTACCGCAGTATCTCGCTCAGGAACACTTTTGGTGACAACAGGCGAAATCACGGCCTGCCGTTCTTTTTGAGCAGTAGTAGCAGCTTCCACTGTGGCAATACCTGTAGCCCAGTCCATACAATAAGCACGGGGCGACACGGTAGGTTGCTCCACTACAAACAAATATTCTCCACATTGCAGGCAGCGAACAAATGGATGGAGATGTATGAACAGTCCCTCAAACTTGTGGCAAAGCATGCCCAGCCCTTCACTATCTCCGACTGTATAGAGAACAAACCTCCCCTGCGGTTTCAGACAAATGCCGGTATCTGTAAGCAAGGTTCCGGTCAGCATAGCACTCGCAGCGGTGCTTGTAGGGAACTGTCACGGAACGCCCCACACTCCGCTTGAGTGCTTCCGTCATATACCGCTTCCTAAGTTCTGGAACACGAGTCCAATGGATCTGGCTATAGAAACCCCAAGAACTAGACAACACCAGTCTTGGAGTACATCAGAACTACCTTTATTTTGAGATCTCACAGACCTTTATACAGCAGGGATGACTCAAAGCTAACCTAATTAACATGACCTAATTTACTACAAAATGTACCCAAACCAGATGACAGTCTTGTGGGCACCGAGCTTCACACATTAATACAATTAACAATACAAACAACAATCTCCCCCCTCCTCAGCCTAGACCATTCGTCTATTAGCCAGTGCTGGTGGCTAATGTGATCAGCTCTCTCAATTAACATAAACACATGTTGATAACACCAGCATCTCCTCACAGGATGTGTCCCAACAGAATGAATCAGTCTTATCAGCAGGGGGCTGCTGGAGGAACCCCCCCTCCCTCTTCAGGGACACAAATCTACAGTAAGGAGTCCCCATACAATATATACATGACTGAGTCCGATTAATACAGTTCAGACTGGATTTCTCATTCACCTCAAATGCTAGGGCCCATAATCGGTGGGCAACAGGCTTGCATACAGTCCTCTCCAACAGCCTCTGCTCCGGCCAGGTCCGTGACATTTCTCCCCTTTCGGCAGGAGACTAACACAGGAGGAGACCCCAGACGGGTTGACTCCGAAGTTAGTCCATAGTTCCAGTCCTCTACTGCCTGTACCCACACAGTACCCCAAACAAATTATTCCAAACAGTGTATTACTCACCCAGCCATCCTCTGCCTCTCTCAGAGAACATATCTGCCGCTGGGGAGAGGCCCAGACTGGCCCTTCTCCCTGGAATCCTTTCTGCCGCTGGAGAGAAGACAGGGGGACTGGGCTCACTCCATCCTGCTGTTGGGGATCTGGGCCGACTGCCCAGCATCCCTGGGGTATACAGGTGGGGACTGAAGCCCCATCAACCAACACCAGATCAAGCTGCAGTTGTGAGGTGATGACTGCATTCTCTCCTTGGATCCTGATCTGCAGCTCGCGATAGACTGCCACCTCCTCACCTTGGGCCTCCACAATTGCTGCAGGTGTGGGGCAGAGGTCTTGGACCCTCTGTCCGGTTGCCAGCACTTCTGCTGGGGGTTTGCCAGGTGGTTCCTCCTCTACAGAAACGTCTATTAAATCCCCAGTCTCTGGAATTGGTAAAAGTGTGGGACAGAGGTCTTGGACCCTCTGTTCAGTTACCAGATCTTCAGCTGGAGAAGTTTGTTTTAACTCCATAGATGCTGCTGGCAGAAAATCACATGTCCCTGTCAGTGTTGTGGGAGAAAGGCCGACTACCTCTTCTCTCAGGAAGGCCGAAGCCACTGTTGGTGCTGGGCAGAACACAGTGAACTTTGGCAATGATAGCAGCTCTTCTGCTGGAGGCTCATCAGGTTGTTCTTCCTCAGCAGAAAAGTCTATCAAATCCCATGTCTCTGCAACTGATGTCTGGGAATAGAGGTTCACCATCTCCTGTCCATGGAACCCAGAAGATGTTATCATTTCTGGACAGAGGTTAGCAGAGCTCTGCCCTGTTGTCAGCACTTCAGGTTTGGGGACGGCAATCTCCGGATTTTCCACTGCCGATTCTCTGGCATGCTGCTGAACTTGTTCTAGCAGTTTCCTGTATGCCCTTTCCAGATGCTGTTCCTTCCTTAGCAAATGGTCCAGATCAGGTTTGAGCTCTGAGACCCCTGCAAGACCGAGCATAGACTCTCTATAGTCCCTCATGTCCTCAAGGTCAGGTTCCCCCTCATCGCCAAACATAAAAAGATCTGTAAGGTTCTCCCACAGCAATCCAGGGCCGCCAAAGTCATATCCCTCCGGAGAGCATTCTGTTGTCTCCCCTAAATATCCCTCCTCTGCGTGCCATTGCAGAGCCCGATAACGAATGTCCAGCTCTATCTCCTGCTGGACCAACCTGTCCAACTCAGTCACCCATTGCTCCTGGGGCTGCTCTCCCAGGAATGCCATCCGTAATGCCCGTTGGTCACTGGCCCGTTGCTCTTGGGTTGGAAAGCACTTGCCCTGTTTTATACCAGCGAGACGGAGGGCTGCAATCCAGAGCTCCACCCGAATCAGCTGCCTGAGCTCCAGGTATTCATCCTCAGACACAGTCCTGGTGTATGTTGAAAGGATGATCCGCAGCAGCCCCGGGAATTCTGATGCCAGGTCCATATCTCCGCTGGGGTGACTGAAGTCTGCTATGCTGATCTTGGATCCAGTTGGAGGTTTGGATGTCCCAGACTTCAGACTTCAGGAAGCTTTCCCGCTGCTTGCCACCAATGTCACGGAACGCCCCACACTCCGCTTGAGTGCTTCCGTCATATACCGCTTCCTAAGTTCTGGAACACGAGTCCAATGGATCTGGCTATAGGAACCCCAAGAACTAGACAACACCAGTCTTGGAGTACATCAGAACTACCTTTATTTTGAGATCTCACAGACCTTTATACAGCAGGGATGACTCAAAGCTAACCTAATTAACATGACCTAATTTACTACAAAATGTACCCAGACCAGATGACAGTCTTGTGGGCACCGAGCTTCACACATTAATACAATTAACAATACAAACAACAATCTCCCCCCTCCTCAGCCTAGACCATTCGTCTATTAGCCAGTGCTGGTGGCTAATGTGATCAGCTCTCTCAATTAACATAAACACATGTTGATAACACCAGCATCTCCTCACAGGATGTGTCCCAGCAGAATGAATCAGTCTTATCAGCAGGGGGCTGCTGGAGGAACCCCCCCTCCCTCTTCAGGGACACAAATCTACAGTAAGGAGTCCCCATACAATATATACATGACTGAGTCCGAGTAA
Source organism: Aquarana catesbeiana (assembly GCF_042186555.1). NCBI lineage: Eukaryota > Metazoa > Chordata > Amphibia > Anura > Ranidae > Aquarana > Aquarana catesbeiana. Next base: position 3,018,104 of record NC_133329.1, on the reverse strand, counting down.
TACAGTTCAGACTGGATTTCTCATTCACCTCAAATGCTAGGGCCCATAATCGGTGGGCAACAGGCTTGCATATAGTCCTCTCCAACAGCCTCTGCTCCGGCCAGGTCCGTGACAGGAACATCTTAGGTCCCATAGTTGGTTGCATTACCGAAAAAGACATGGCCGCACTCTGATCTTCTCAGCACGATCACGAGGCCTCTCTTCTTCTCTGGTGCCAACACACACACCCGTGTCCCACGCGGTATCAAGTAGGCTAGGCTCCTCCCACTTGTTCCTCTGATCACGTATCTCCCAGTCTTTCACTGGCGCCCGCCGCCTATGCAGTCAGAAATAAAGTCCTGCAACTTTTAACCTCTTCTTCTCCTGAGAAATTGACAAAGTCCAGCTTTTACCGTAAACTTCCGGTGAAACACTTCTCTAGGTTGCGGGAAGTTGATGGCCAACAAATCCCGGACGAGGCCCCCACATGTAGCAATTACTCACGGTGGAGCTGCTGGTTTAAAGTGGGCTGTTACCTTCACTTTCGCCACCTCTATTTCACCGTCACCGGGTCTAGGGTCCCGTTGAGTTTACCTCCGGACAATGTAGGCACCAAACACTTGAGTTTCTTTTCCAATGCTTTAATGAACAGGTAATAAAGGAAGTAGCAGGAAGAGGTAGAAGGAAAGTTGCAGGGAAGCTCAAATACCTTTTTTTAGTATTCTTTAGTACATCGTTAGGAATTGAACACTTGTAGCTGAATGTACTTCCCTTGTGGGATTCAACCTTTGCCCGCCTGGATAGGTTCCTCTCACTTGCCTAGCAGCCAGTGCGCAGCACGAACAAAAGTCTCTGCCACAGACTTGTTTGGAGCAAAGCCCGTACGATCCTCTGCCACAGGATGTAATGGTTTACGATGAATATCAGACACAGCACTTGAACCTTTAAGCCAACCCGGCAGTACTATGCAGTAAGATTACTTCAGGATACGTCCTCCAACCGAGTCACCAGGCCCCTCTCCAGACCAGCACTCTGCATGATCCTTCCATGACGGGTCCTCCCCTGGGATCTCCTCAGTTGTCCAGCTTCTTCACACAGGATAGACAGCTCAGGACCATTCCTCTGCTGCTGTGGTAGGCCCCAGACAGGCTTCTGGGCCCACCCACACGCTGCAGCCGCGTGGGCCTCCGGATCGGAGGACCACGAGGTGGTACTCCTAACGCATACCTGTTGGCCAGGAGGGCCAGCAAGTTGCTGGAACTGAACCCCTAAACATGGCGTCTGTCCCATAAATACCCTCACCCAGAATGCAACTCGGAGGACCACCTCCACCGAGCTGTCTCCGGGACAGAGGAGCACTCATACGCTTCAACACATTGCCTTTCCAATACTGGCCCATGATGACAACGACACCCACAGGCACAGTGTGGAACTACACGCAACTCAGCCAAGCTGGAACAGAGGCAAATCTAACTTCACCTAACAAGTAACCCACTAAATTTACCTATCAGCAGTAGATTAGAAATCTACCAGCGCTACATATAACATGAATCCACTAGTGATCAAATAACAACCAGCCTACAGCTGCCAAGCACTTCTATACACTCCTCCAACATTATCTAAACGACTACTTACAAACATGTCCATCTGCAGGTGTTTTACCCCCCATCCTCCTCTCCGGGTCCTAGAACGTGGCCCTCTGCAAGCTCGGTGGACTATGTGCCCACCCGGAGGACGCGGGGGGGGGGGAATGTGCGGCAGCGATGGGATCTTTGGACAACTACAATCCTGCAATGCTGGTTTGTGCGATACATCTTCATGTCTTCATCCACCCATTGGTAACTAGACCTCTATGTGGATGGAGATATCATTTTTGCTCAATTCGAAATGCTATACTTACAAATTTTTTATATTGTCCAATGACTTTAATTAGATACTTTGATATTTTCCTAGAATATAAATCCCCCTGAAGAGACGGTAAAATTGCAAGGGTCGAAATGCATTGGGGTTTTTCATGTGGATACATACGTCATAAACTGTGGCGTCTCTAGGCGGTGGCTTTTGGGGCTATAGCCCTGAATCTGGGGCCCATAGCCCCGAGTCTCTGCAGGGGTCCCCAAGGGGAGGGGAGGCTCTCTGGGGACCCTGATGTAAGTAGGGGTCTCTCTGGGGACCCTGATGCAGGGGGAGGCTCTCTGGGGACCCTGATCTAAGGGGGAGGCTCTCTGGGGACCCTGATTTAAGGATGAGGCTCTCTGGGGACCCTGATCTAAGGGGGAGGCTCTCTGGGGACCCTGATTTAAGGGGGAGGCTCTCTGGGGACCCTGATTTAAAGGGAAAGGCTCTCCGGGGACCCTGATTTAAGGGGAGGCTCTCTGGGGACCCTGATGTAAGTAGGGGTCTCTCTGGGGACCCTGATGCAGGGGGAGGCTCTCTGGGGACCCTGATCTAAGGGGGAGGCTCTCTGGGGACCCTGATTTAAGGGGGAGGCTCTCTGGGGACCCTTATCTAAGGGGGAGGCTCTCTGGGGACCCTGATTTAAGGAGGAGGCTCTCTGGGGACCCTGATTTAAAGGGAAAGGCTCTCTGGGGACCCTGATTTAAGGGGGAGGCTCTCTGGGGACCCTGATGTAAGGGGGAGGCTCTCTGGGAACCCTGATGCAAGGGGGAGGCTCTCTGGAGATCCTAATGTGAGGGGGGCTCTCTGGGGACCCTGATGTAAAGGGGGACTCTCTGGGGATATATACACACACACGTATATTATATACATGTGTATGCCCGCCCAAGCTTATGACTTTCTTTACTACGTTGCTATGGGCTCTAGCCCCAGATCTTTTGTAGACCTAGCAACACCCCTGGTCATAAATCCAATTGGCAAACCATGCTTGTACATAGGGTGTTCCTTGCTATGAGTGATGTTCCATGTTTGTTTTTGTGTCGCACCACCTATATGGATGATTCATTATTGTTCATTTTTAAAATTATTATTGTCTGTTAAATAAATGAATTTTTACATCAGCTACTTTTTTGTACAAATTCTCTGCTGCTAAAAAACCCCTGGGGAAACTTCCTATTTTTTGTATACATTTGGGTTATGCAGCTTTGGGGGCTCCCACATTGTGTTTTTCCCTTCTATAGAGGCTGACATTCAGTCCCCTCCAAAAGCCTCTGTCCCGGGTGCGTCTGTCACAAAAATTAATTAATAACAAAATTTAATGAAAACTAAACGAATTTCGAAACAAAAAAAAATTGGTAGCATATCGAAAAGGGGCAGTGTTATCACCCTAGGCGGCTCTCCTGATTTGGGCTACAAGCACTTCCTATTCTCCTCATCTCTATTACGTAAGGAGAAGAACATTTAGAAAGCTGATAACGTTGTTTGGAATACAGTGTCAGTCAGAGTTGCCAACCATCTGTAAATTTACTGACAGTTTGTAACTATTGGGCGATTTACAAACTGTCTGTAAATGTCCGTTATGGATAGCGGCTGCCCGTAAAAAAAATAGGTAAGTGGGAACCTGCGGTATCTGATGTAAAGGGGAACTCTGTGGACTCCGATGTAAGGGAGAGCTTTGGGGACTGTGATGCAAAGGGGAACTCTGTTGGGTCTGATGTAAGGGGGAACTCTGTGGACTCTGATGTAAAGGAGAGCTTTGGGGACTGTGATGTAAAGGGGAACTCTGTGGACTCTGATGTAAGGGAGAGCTTTGGGGACTGTGATGCAAAGGGGAACTCTGTGGAGTCTGATATAAGGGAGAGCTTTGGGGACTGTGATGTAAAGGGGAACTCTGTGGACTCTGATGTAAGGGAGAGCTTTGGGGACTGTGATGCAAAGGGGAACTCTGTGGAGTCTGATGTAAGGGGGAACTCTGTGGACTCTTGTGCAAGGAGGGAGGGCTCTGGTGACCAGAGACCCCCTTACATCATAGTTTCCCTTTACATTAGAGTCCGCACCATTCTCCCTTACATCAGGGTCTGCAGAATTCCCTATTACAACAGAGTCCACAGAGTTCCCCCTTGCACTGTAAAGGGAAACCCTGCAGACTCTGGTATAAGGGGGGACTCTGTGCTAGATTATATTACCCCCGACTGTCATGTAAATGGAAAAATATGGATTTTGCCTTTTATATACCTTAAAGAGGAGGGCCCTTAAAAAAAAATAAAAAATAAAAGTGAGCAGCTAGAAATACTGCAGCTGCTGACATTTAATTGGACACTTACCTGTCCCAGGGTCCAGTGATGCGGGGGATCGAAGCCCCGCTCGCCTCTCCCTCTGTTCAGCGGCGCCGGCATTGCAACTGTGGGCGCCGATCTGTGGCTTCACAGCCTGGCACCCACTGCGCATGCGCGAGCGGCGCCCCGCGCCATGATTGGCCACTCAGTCACCTGGGACCTGTAATGGGTCCCAGATGATTGACAGGAGGGAGGGAGCAGAGCTGAGCCCTTCCTGTGCCGAGGGGGAAGTGATGTCACCAGCCCAGGCACTGGAAGAGGCAGACTACGAGGGACCCCCTAGCAACAGGCATTTAGAGGTAAGTAAAAAAAAAAATTTCCAAATGGTTTTTTTTTTGTTTTTTTTAGGCACAGTCATGAATTTTTTTTTTTAGGGTGGAGCACCACTTTAAGCACATTGCTGATCGTACTAGCTACATGTTTGTAGATTAAATATTGATATTTGCACTGAAAACGATAATTTTGGCTAACTTGTTTACCTGTCAGTAAAAAAACTGGCCCAGTCAGGGAAGTTTTTTGTGTCGTGTCAGTAAATTTCACTTAGGGAGGTTGGCAACCCTGCTGCCAGTTCAGTGCACAGGACATTAGAAGGACACTGGATTTCTGGCAGGATTTTTTCTGTACTTGCAAAACTTATTGCTGGAGAACATCGCTTCCTCAGGAAACCAGAGGGGGGGGACCTAGAAATGCTTATTGGGTCTTGGTGGATAGCAAAGATTGTCCTAATTATGCAAATGTTGGCGTTCGGCTGGTTCTCACAATCTGTTTTTCTCTAGAGAGCAGCTTTTTGTCCCTCGGCGAAGGTTCCGGAATAATTCCCAGCAGGTTCTCATCGTCGTCACAGATGGAGAGTCCAATGACCCTAAGGGCGTTTTAGACAAGTCCATTTCCAGGGCCAACAAGCTCGGTATTAAACGAATTTCCATCGGGGTAACTATCCATCATGATATTTCTGTATATCGATGTCTCTGGTACTGTACAGACTTAGATATTACACTCATTCCCAATCATCACTGTTAGCACCAATATCTATAGTGATGGATGGAATGACCCTCACATGATGGAGGGATAGGCACTCAATGCTGATGGTGTTCATTAAAGTGTAGATGTTGGATAATGCCTTCATCTATCTGCCCATGGAAGTGAGTGCCAATGAGTCGGTTCCCGGAGTCAGTCTCACCCAACCTCTTCCAGATACATTATTTTCTGGACATTTTTCCTAAAAGTCTTATGTGGATTCCTCTGCAGGTGGGCGAAAACTTCACTATTGGCAAGAAATACGAGGAGCTGAAGAGGATATCTTCATCACCAGATTACATCTTTCCTGTCTACAACTTTTCAACGCTGAGTCAGATACAGTCATCTCTGCAGAACACCATCTTCTCCATCGAAGGTGCCAGAGTCCTATCAGCTGGGATTCCCCAATGTCTCCTTCTATCTCCCACTATGCTGTTGTCCTATAACGTCTTCCTCATCCTACTATCACACTAACAGTTCTAACCAGAAATGTATCTCACCTCGCCTGTGCTTCACATCCCCTCCTTCTCACCTGTATCTCACCTCACCCCCTCCTCACCTGTGCTTCACCTCACCTCCTCCTCACCTGTGTCTCACCTCGGCTGTGCTTCACATCCCCTCCTTCTCACCTGTGCCTCACCTCACCTGTGCCTCACCTGTGTCTCACCTCACCCCCTCCTCAACTGTGCTTCACCTCACCCCTCCTCACCTGTGTCTCACCTCACCCCCTCCTCACCTGTGTCTCACCTCACCTCCTCCTCACCTGTGTCTCACCTCACCTGTGCCTCACCTGTGCTTCACCTCACCCCTCCTCACCTGTGCTTCACCTCACCCCCTCCTCGCCTGTGCTTCACCTCACCTGCGCCTCATCTGTGCTTCACCTCACCCCCTCCTCACCTGTGATTCACCTCACCCCCTCCTCGCCTGTGCTTCACCTCACCTCCTCCTCACCTGTGCTTCACCTCACCCCTCCTCACCTGTGCTTCACCTCACCCCCTCCTCGCCTGTGCTTCACCTCACCTGCGCCTCATCTGTGCTTCACCTCACCCCCTCCTCACCTGTGCTTCACCTCACCTCCTCCTCACCTGTGCTTCACCTCACCCCTCCTCACCTGTGCTTCACCTCACCCCCTCCTCGCCTGTGCTTCACCTCACCTGCGCCTCATCTGTGCTTCACCTCACCCCCTCCTCGCCTGTGCTTCACCTCATCTCCTCCTCACCTGTGCTTCACCTCACCCCTCCTCACCTGTGCTTCACCTCACCCCCTCCTCGCCTGTGCTTCACCTCACCTGCGCCTCATCTGTGCTTCACCTCACCCCCTCCTCACCTGTGCTTCACCTCACCCCCTCCTCGCATGTGCTTCACCTCACCTCCTCCTCGCCTGTGCTTCACCTCACCCCTTCCACGCCTGTGTCTCACCTCACCTGCACCTTATCTATGCTTCACCTCCCCCCTCCTCACCTCTGCTTCACCTCACCTCCTCTTCACCTGTGTCTCACCTCACCTCCCCCTCACCTGTGCTTCACCTCACCTCCTCCTCACCTGTGTCTCACCTCACCTCCCCCTCACCTGTGCTTCACCTCACCTCCTCCTCACCTGTGTCTCACCTCACCTCCCCCTCACCTGTGCTTCACCTCACCTCCTCCTCATGTGTGTCTCACCTCACCTCCTCCTCACCTGTGCTTCACCTCACCTCCTCCTCACCTGTGTCTCACCTCACCCCCTCCTCACCTGTGCTTCACCTCAACTCCTCCTCACCTGTGTCTCACCTCACCTCCTCCTCGCCAGTGCTTCACCTAACCCCTCCGCAACCTGTGCTTCACCTCACCCCCTCCTCACCTGTGCTTCACCTCACCCCCTCCTCGCCTGTGTCTCACCTCACCTGCGCCTCACCTGTGCTTCACCCCCCCCCTCCTCACCTCTGCTTCACCTCACCTCCTCCTCACCTGTGTCTCACCTCACCTCCCCCTCACCTGTGCTTCACCTCACCTCCTCCTCACCTGTGTCTCACCTCACCCCCTCCTCACCTGTGCTTCACCTCACCTCCTCCTCACCTGTGTCTCACCTCACCCCCTCCTCACCTGTGCTTCACCTCCTCCTCACCTGTGTCTCACCTCACCTCCTCCTCGCCAGTGCTTCACCTCACCCCCTCCTCACCTGTGCTTCACCTCACCCCCTTCTCACCTGTGCTTCACCTCACCCCCTCCTCGCCTGTGTCTCACCTCACCCCCTCCTCACCTGTGCTTTACCTCACCCCTCCTCACCTGTGCTTCACCTCACCCCCTCCTCGCCTGTGCTTCAACTCACCTGCGCCTCATCTGTGCTTCACCTCACCCCCTCCTCACCTGTGCTTCACCTCACCCCCTCCTCGCCTGTGCTTCACCTCACCTCCTCCTCACCTGTGCTTCACCTCACCCCCTCCACGCCTGTGTCTCACCTCACCTGCGCCTCACCTGTGCTTCATCTCCCCCCTCCTCACCTCTGCTTCACCTTACCTCCTCCTCACCTGTGTCTCACCTCACCTCCCCCTCACCTGTGCTTCACCTCACCTCCTCCTCACCTGTGTCTCACCTCACCCCCTCCTCACCTGTGCTTTACCTCACCCCTCCTCACCTGTGCTTCACCTCACCCCCTCCTCGCCTGTGCTTCACCTCACCTGCGCCTCATCTGTGCTTCACCTCACCCCCTCCTCACCTGTGCTTCACCTCACCCCCTCCTCGCCTGTGCTTCACCTCACCTCCTCCTCACCTGTGCTTCACCTCACCCCCTCCACGCCTGTGTCTCACCTCACCTGTGCCTTATCTGTGCTTCACCTCCCCCCCTCCTCACCTCTGCTTCACCTCACCTCCTCCTCACCTGTGTCTCACCTCACCTCCCCCTCACCTGTGCTTCACCTCACCTCCTCCTCACCTGTGTCTCACCTCACCTCCCCCTCACCTGTGCTTCACCTCGCCTCCTCCTCACCTGTGTCTCACCTCACCCCCTCCTCACCTGTGCTTCACCTCACCTCCTCCTCACCTGTGTCTCACCTCACCCCCTCCTCACCTGTGCTTCACCTCAACTCCTCATCACCTGTGTCTCACCTCACCTCCTCCTCGCCAGTGCTTCACCTCACCCCCTCCTCACCTGTGCTTCACCTCACCCCCTCCTCGCCTGTGTCTCACCTCGCCTGCGCCTCACCTGTGCTTCACCCCCCCTCCTCACCTCTGCTTCACCTCACCTCCTCCTCACCTGTGTCTCACCTCACCTCCCCCTCACCTGTGCTTCACCTCACCTCCTCCTCACCTGTGTCTCACCTCACCCCCTCCTCACCTGTGCTTCACCTCACCTCCTCCTCACCTGTTTCTCACCTCACCCCCTCCTCACCTGTGCTTCACCTCCTCCTCACCTGTGTCTCACCTCACCTCCTCCTCGCCAGTGCTTCACCTCACCCCCTCCTCACCTGTGCTTCACCTCACCCCCTCCTCACCTGTGCTTCACCTCACCCCCTCCTCGCCTGTGTCTCACCTCACCTGCGCCTCACCTGTGCTTCACCTCCCCCCTCCTCACCTCTGCTTCACCTCACCTCCTCCTCACCTGTGTCTCACCTCACCTCCCCCTCACCTGTGCTTCACCTCACCTCCTCCTCACCTGTGTCTCACCTCACCTCCTCCTCACCTGTGTCTCACCTCACCCCCTCCTCACCTGTGCTTTACCTCACCTCCTCCTCACCTGTGTCTCACCTCACCTGTGCTTCACCTCACCTCCTCCTCACCTGTGTCTCACCTCACCTCCTCCTCGCCAGTGCTTCACCTCACCCCCTCCTCACCTGTGCTTCACCTCACCCCCTCCCCACCTGTGCTTCACCTCACCCCCTCCTCGCCTGTGTCTCACCTCACCTGCGCCTCACCTGTGCTTCCCCTCACCCCTTCTCATCTCTGCTTCACCTCACCTCCTCCTCACCTGTGTCTCACCTCACCCCCTCCTCACCTGTGCTTCACCTCACCTCCTCCTCACCTGTGTCTCACCTCACCTCCTCCTCACCAGTGCTTCACCTCACCCCCTCCTCGCCTGTGCCTCACCTCAACTCCTCCTCACCTATGCTTAACCTCACCTCCTCCTCGTCTGTGCTTCACCTCACCCCCTCCTTGCCTTTGCTTTACCTCACCTCTTCCTCACCTGTGTCTCACCACACCTCCCCCTCACCTCCCCCTGACCTGTGTCTCACCTCACCTGCGCCTCACCTATGCTTCACCTCACCCCCTCCTCGCCTGTGCTTCACCTCACCCCCTCCTCGCCTGTGCTTCACCTCACCCCCTCCTCACCTGTGCTTCACCTCACCTCCTCCTCACCTGTGCTTCACCTCACCCCCTCCACGCCTGTGTCTCACCTCACCTGTGCCTTATCTGTGCTTCACCTCCCCCCCTCCTCACCTCTGCTTCACCTCACCTCCTCCTCACCTGTGTCTCACCTCACCTCCCCCTTACCTGTGCTTCACCTCACCTCCTCCTCACCTGTGTCTCACCTCACCTCCCCCTCACCTGTGCTTCACCTCACCTCCTCCTCACCTGTGTCTCACCTCACCCCCTCCTCACCTGTGCTTCACCTCACCTCCTCCTCACCTGTGTCTCACCTCACCCCCTCCTCACCTGTGCTTCACCTCAACTCCTCATCACCTGTGTCTCACCTCACCTCCTCCTCGCCAGTGCTTCACCTCACCCCCTCCTCACCTGTGCTTCACCTCACCCCCTCCTCGCCTGTGTCTCACCTCGCCTGCGCCTCACCTGTGCTTCACCCCCCCTCCTCACCTCTGCTTCACCTCACCTCCTCCTCACCTGTGTCTCACCTCACCTCCCCCTCACCTGTGCTTCACCTCACCTCCTCCTCACCTGTGTCTCACCTCACCCCCTCCTCACCTGTGCTTCACCTCACCTCCTCCTCACCTGTGTCTCACCTCACCCCCTCCTCACCTGTGCTTCACCTCCTCCTCACCTGTGTCTCACCTCACCTCCTCCTCGCCAGTGCTTCACCTCACCCCCTCCTCACCTGTGCTTCACCTCACCCCCTCCTCACCTGTGCTTCACCTCACCCCCTCCTCGCCTGTGTCTCACCTCACCTGCGCCTCACCTGTGCTTCACCTCCCCCCTCCTCACCTCTGCTTCACCTCACCTCCTCCTCACCTGTGTCTCACCTCACCTCCCCCTCACCTGTGCTTCACCTCACCTCCTCCTCACCTGTGTCTCACCTCACCTCCTCCTCACCTGTGTCTCACCTCACCCCCTCCTCACCTGTGCTTTACCTCACCTCCTCCTCACCTGTGTCTCACCTCACCTGTGCTTCACCTCACCTCCTCCTCACCTGTGTCTCACCTCACCTCCTCCTCGCCAGTGCTTCACCTCACCCCCTCCTCACCTGTGCTTCACCTCACCCCCTCCCCACCTGTGCTTCACCTCACCCCCTCCTCGCCTGTGTCTCACCTCACCTGCGCCTCCCCTGTGCTTCCCCTCACCCCTTCTCATCTCTGCTTCACCTCACCTCCTCCTCACCTGTGTCTCACCTCACCCCCTCCTCACCTGTGCTTCACCTCACCTCCTCCTCACCTGTGTCTCACCTCACCTCCTCCTCACCAGTGCTTCACCTCACCCATTCCTCGCCTGTGCCTCACCTCAACTCCTCCTCACCTATGCTTAACCTCACCTCCTCCTCGTCTGTGCTTCACCTCACCCCCTCCTTGCCTGTGCTTTACCTCACCTCTTCCTCACCTGTGTCTCACCACACCTCCCCCTCACCTCCCCCTGACCTGTGTCTCACCTCACCTGCGCCTCACCTATGCTTCACCTCACCCCCTCCTCGCCTGTGCTTCACCTCACCCCCTCCTCGCCTGTGCTTCCCCTCACCCCCTCTTCACCTGTGTCTCACCTCACCTCATCCTCACCTGTGTCTCACCTCACCTGCGCCTCACCTGTGCTTCACCTCACCCCCTCCTCACCTGTGCTTCACCTCACTTTCTCCTCAGCTGTGCTTCACCTCACCCCCTCCTCGCCTGTGCTTCACCTCACCCCCTCCTCGCCTGTGCTTCACCTCACCTCCTCATCACCCATGCTTCACCTCACCCCCTCCTTGCCTGTGTTTCACCTCACCTGCACCTCACCTGTGCTTCACCCCACCCCCTCCTCACCTGTGCTTCACCTCACCCCCTCCTTGCCTGTGTCTCACCTCACCTGCGCCTCACCTGTACTTCACCTCACCTCCTTCTCACCAGTGCTTCACCTCACCTCATCCTCACCTGTGTCTCACCTCACCTGTGCTTCACCTCTCCCCCTCCTTGCCAGTGCTTCACCTCACCTCCTCCTCACCTGTGCTTCATCTCAGCCCCTCCGCACCTGTGCTTCACCTCACCTCCTCCTCACCTGTGTCTCACCTCACCCCCTCCTCACCTGTGCTTCACCTCAACTGCTCCTCACCTGTGTCTCACCTCACCTCCTCCTCGCCAGTGCTTCACCTCACCCCTCCTCACCTGTGCTTCACCTCACCCCCTCCTCACCTGTGCTTCACCTCACCCCCTCCTCGCCTGTGTCTCACCTCACCTGCGCCTCACCTGTGCTTCACCCCCCCTACTCACCTCTGCTTCACCTCACCTCCTCCTCAACTGTGTCTCACCTCACCTCCCCCTCACCTGTGCTTCACCTCACCTCCTCCTCACCTGTGTCTCACCTCACCCCCTCCTCACCTGTGCTTCACCTCACCTCCTCCTCACCTGTGTCTCACCTCACCCCCTCCTCACCTGTGCTTCACCTCCTCCTCACCTGTGTCTCACCTCACCTCCTCCTCGCCAGTGCTTCACCTCACCCCCTCCTCACCTGTGCTTCACCTCACCCCCTCCTTACCTGTGCTTCACCTCACCCCCTCCTCGCCTGTGTCTCACCTCACCTGCGCCTCACCTGTGCTTCACCTCCCCCCTCCTCACCTCTGCTTCACCTCACCTCCTCCTCACCTGTGTCTCACCTCACCTCCCCCTCACCTGTGCTTCACCTCACCTCCTCCTCACCTGTGTCTCACCTCACCCCCTCCTCACCTGTGCTTTACCTCACCTCCTCCTCACCTGTGTCTCACCTCACCTGTGCTTCACCTCACCTCCTCCTCACCTGTGTCTCACCTCACCTCCTCCTCGCCAGTGCTTCACCTCACCCCCTCCTCACCTGTGCTTCACCTCACCCCCTCCTCACCTGTGCTTCACCTCACCCCCTCCTCGCCTGTGTCTCACCTCACCTGCGCCTCACCTGTGCTTCCCCTCACCCCTTCTCATCTCTGCTTCACCTCACCTCCCCCTCACCTGTGCTTCACCTCACCTCCTCCTCACCTGTGTCTCACCTCACCCCCTCCTCACCTGTGCTTCACCTCACCTCCTCCTCACCTGTGTCTCACCTCACCCCCTCCTCACCTGTGCTTCACCTCCTCCTCACCTGTGTCTCACCTCACCTCCTCGCCAGTGCTTCACCTCACCCCCTCCTCACCTGTGCTTCACCTCACCCCCTCCTCACCTGTGCTTCACCTCACCCCCTCCTCGCCTGTGTCTCACCTCACCTGCGCCTCACCTGTGCTTCACCTCCCCCCTCCTCACCTCTGCTTCACCTCACCTCCTCCTCACCTGTGTCTCACCTCACCTCCCCCTCACCTGTGCTTCACCTCACCTCCTCCTCACCTGTGTCTCACCTCACCCCCTCCTCACCTGTGCTTTACCTCACCTCCTCCTCACCTGTGTCTCACCTCACCTGTGCTTCACCTCACCTCCTCCTCACCTGTGTCTCACCTCACCTCCTCCTCGCCAGTGCTTCACCTCACCCCCTCCTCACCTGTGCTTCACCTCACCCCCTCCTCACCTGTGCTTCACCTCACCCCCTCCTCGCCTGTGTCTCACCTCACCTGTGCCTCACCTGTGCTTCCCCTCACCTCCTCCTCACCTGTGTCTCACCTCACCCCCTCCTCACCTGTGCTTCACCTCACCTCCTCCTCACCTGTGTCTCACCTCACCTCCTCCTCACCAGTGCTTCACCTCACCCCCTCCTCGCCTGTGCCTCACCTCAACTCCTCCTCACCTATGCTTAACCTCACCTCCTCCTCGTCTGTGCTTCACCTCACCCCCTCCTTGCCTGTGCTTTACCTCACCTCTTCCTCACCTGTGTCTCACCACACCTCCCCCTCACCTCCCCCTGACCTGTGTCTCACCTCACCTGCGCCTCACCTATGCTTCACCTCACCCCCTCCTCGCCTGTGCTTCACCTCACCCCCTCCTCGCCTGTGCTTCCCCTCACCCCCTCTTCACCTGTGTCTCACCTCACCTCCTCCTCACCTGTGTCTCACCTCACCTGCGCCTCACCTGTGCTTCACCTCACCCCCTCCTCACCTGTGCTTCACCTCACTTTCTCCTCAGCTGTGCTTCACCTCACCCCCTCCTCGCCTGTGCTTCACCTCACCCCCTCCTCGCCTGTGCTTCACCTCACCTCCTCATCACCCATGCTTCACCTCATCCCCTCCTTGCCTGTGTCTCACCTCACCTGCACCTCACCTGTGCTTCACCTCACCCCCTCCTCACCTGTGCTTCACCTCACCCCCTCCTTGCCTGTGTCTCACCTCACCTGCGCCTCACCTGTGCTTCACCTCACCTCCTTCTCATCAGTGCTTCACCTCACCTCATCCTCACCTGTGTCTCACCTCACCTGTGCTTCACCTCACCCCCTCCTTGCCAGTGCTTCACCTCACCTCCTCCTCACCTGTGCTTCACCTCAGCCCCTCCTCACCTGTGCTTCACCTCACCTCCTCCTCACCAGTGCTTCACCTCACCCCCTATTCGCCTGTGCTTCAACTCACCCCCTCCTTGCCTGTGCTTCACCTCACCCCCTCCTTGCCTGTGCTTCACCTCACCCCCTCCTTGCCTCTGCTTCACCTCACCCCCTCCTTGCCTGTGTCTCACCTCACCTGCGCCTCACCTGTGCTTCACCTCACCCCCTTCTCACCTGTGCTTCACCGCACCCCCTCCTTGCCTGTGTCTCACCCCACCCGCGCCTCACCTATGCTTCACCTCACCTCCTCCTCACCTCTGCTTCACCTCACCCCCTCCTCACCTGTGCTTCACCTCACCTCATCCTCACCTGTGTCTCACCTCACCTGCGCCTCACCTTTTGCTTCACCTCACCTCCTCCTCACCTGTGTCTCACCTCACCTGTGCTTCACCTCACCCCCTCCTCGCCAGTGCTTCGCCTCACCTCCTCCTCACCTGTGCCTCACCTCACCCCCTCCTTGCCTGTGCTTCACCTCACCCCCTCCTTGCCTGTGCTTCACCTCACCCCCTCCTCGCCTCTGCTTCACCTCACCCCCTCCTTGCCTGTGTCTCACCTCACCTACGCCTCACCTGTGCTTCACCTCACCCCCTCCTCACCTGTGCTTCATCTCACCCCCTCCTTGCCTGTGTCTCACCTCACCTGCGCCTCACCTGTGCTTCACCTCACCTCCTCCTCACCTCTGCTTCACCTCACCTCCTCCTCACCTGTGCCTCACCTCACCCCCTCCTCACCTGTGCTTCATCTCACCTCATCCTCACCTGTGTCTCACTTCACCTGCGCCTCACCTGTGTTTCACCTCACCTCCTCTTCACCTCTGCTTCACCTCACCTCCTCCTCACCTGTGCTTCACCTCACCCCCTCCTCACCTGTGTCTCACCTCACCTGTGCTTCACCTCCCCAATGCTTCGCCTTACCTCCTCCTCACCTGTGCTTCACCTCACCCCCTCCTTGCTTGTGCTTCACCTCACCCCCTCCTCGCTTGTGCTTCACCTCACCCCCTCCTCGCCTCTGCTTCACCTCACCTCCTCCTCGCCTGTGCTGCACCTCACCTCCTCCTCACCTGTGCTTCACCTCAACCCCTCCTCGCCTGTGCTTCACCTCAGCCCCTCCTCGCCTGTGCCTCACCTCACCTGCTCCTCACCTGTGTCTCACTTCACCTGCTCCTCACCTGTGTCTCACCTCATCTGCTCCTCACCTGTGCTTCACCCCGCTCCCTCCTCACCTGTGTCTTACTGTCTTCCAATCTTTATCGCAACTTACCTCCCCCTCACCTGCTCCTCCCCCTGTATCTCACATCACCTCCTACTCACATGTGTCTCACCTCCTTCTCACCTTTATTTCAATTGTTTTTTACTCTTCCTCCTCTGTATCTCACCTAACCTCTTCATCACCTGTGTCTCACCTCACCTCCTTCTCACCTGTGTGTCACCTCACCTCCCTCCTAACCTTTATCTCAACTCTTTTTTTACTCTTCCTTCCCTGTATCTCACCTCACCTCCTCTTCACCTGTGTCTCACCCCACCTATGTCTGACCCCCCCTTGTCACCTCACCCCCTTCTCACCTGTGTCTCACCTCACCTCCTCCTCACCTGTGTCTCACCTCACCTCCTCCTCACCCGTTTCTCACCTCACCTCCTCCTCACCTGCGCCTCACCTCCTACTCACCTTTATCCCAACCCTCCTCTTTTGCTTCCCTTGTATCTCACCTCATCCCCTCCTCCCTTGTATCTTGCTTCATCTTACTTCATCTCCACCTCACCTATGTCTCAGCACCTTGTTACCTTTATCTAACATTTCACTCTTCCTCTCCCACTCTTACCTCACCTCTTCCCCACCTCCTTCTCACTTTTATCTCACTTTACCTACTCCTCACCCTTCCTCTCTTGTACTCAACTTACCTCTTCCTAACCCCCTCACCTCCTCCCCCTCATATCTCAACTCACATCCTCCTCACCTGCATCTCACCTTCTTAGTCCTTTACCTCAACTTACCTACTGCTCATCTCCTCCTGCTCTGTATCTTATATCACCTCCTCTTCACCTGTGTCTCACCTCAACTAGATCTCCCCTCATCCCCCCCCACTTCACCTTCCCTCCTGACTCCCTTTTATCTCACCTCACTTGTGCCTCTGACAACCTCTCAGCTCCCCTGTACCTCACCTTTAACCTTCCCTGTGCCTCTCACAGAAGATGAGACAAGACTGCTCCTGACTACGAGCGGAAGTGACAACATTTCTTCTTCTCTCCTCCGCAGGCACACAGACCAAGAATGCAACTTCTATCCAGTGGGAATTTTCTCAGGAAGGATTCAGTGTAGATCTAACTCCGGTAAACCCCTAACAAGGAGGATGATACAAGGGATTACTAGCCATACTCATTAGTTACATACTTTACCAGCCAGGGTTTTAGTAAACCCCAAGCTCAGACATGGGTTCCTGTATAGGGGAATCTTCCTCCTCTAATATGTTCATTCTCAGAGGTTGATAAGATGTGTGACCCTTTCACAAACATTTCCCGGTGAACCGAGCTACCAAATTCATATTTTTCTCGGTCCCTCTTCCTCAGCAGAGTATCTCACACATTCCATCATCTGCAGACTGGGGTTAGGGTTAGATACCAACTCTAGGCTTTCTCTATATTAATCATTTTTTCTATCCTCAGGATGGAGTAATACTTGGGGCAGTTGGAGCATACGACTGGTCTGGTGGGGTATATATCTTTAAAGATGGTCATCAAAATGGCACCTGGATAAATGCCACAAAGGACCAGACAGACATGGTGGACTCCTACCTGGGTGAGTTTTTATCTTTCTTTCTAGTGATCGAAGGGCATATGTTCCTGTAATACACTGGTCATGTACCATGTTGATATGGTAGTTGTCACGGAACGTCCCACACTCCGCTTGAGTGCTTCCGTCATATACCACTTCCTCCCAGTCTGTATACAGATATCAGGTATTCCAACCTCTCTGAGCACAAAACAAGGTGACACTTGCTTGTTGCTAACATGAACTCACTTTGTTTAGAATCAAAATTACAAGACTTTATATGCCGTTGGAACCTCCTCTAACAATACAACTGTAACCTAATTAACCTAATTAACATGAGCTAATTAACTAGTCCTTTATACAGCCTAGGTGACTAAGACATGACCTATTGCCCAGACTGAGTTAATTATCACAGGACATTTTCTCACAATAGCAGCAGCTCCAATAGGAGTCGTCCTGTCTCCTACATTGTATAGAGGACAATGTGATCAGCTCATTCAATTAACATAAACACAGGTAGTTGGAGTTGATGACACCAGCATCTCCTCACAGGATGTGTCCCAACAGTATGAATCAGTCTTATCAGCAGGGGGCTGCCGGAGGAATCCCCCCTTCCTCTTCAGGGACACAAATCCCAGATGACCACAGCAAGGAGTCCCCAACAGAATCAAACAACATACAATATATACATATATACACGACTGAGTCCGATTAGTACAGTTCAGACTGGATTTCTAATTCACCTCACAAAGAGTATTGTTCCTTTGAAAATCCAGGGCCCATAATCAAAAGGCAAGAGGCTTGCATTCAGCCCTCTCCAACAGCCTCTGTCCCGGCTAGGTCTGTCACAGTAGTAAAGCAGCTTAGGAGACCATCAAGATATAAAAGATTTCTAGAAGAGAATGTTACAGTGCTATTGGCTGAACCATAAGGGAAATTACTCTTGTGACAGACCCAACCAGGACAGGGGCTTTTGGAGGGGACTGCAGGGTAGCCTCTTGTTTATTGACTATGGGCCCTGGCTTTTGTGGGGGCTCTATTCATGGGGGGTGTGTGACTGGGGGACCCTTGGAGTGGTCTTGCTGCGGGTTCGGGTCCATGTCTCCCCGAAACACACAGATTTAGGGCCCTTGTGCCCAAACCAGCAATGACTGCTTTAGACTATGAGACTCAGAGTAAGTGGTAATATGATCAGCTCAAATAAACCTGATACTGGGGTCTCCTGATATAATTTGTTTATTAAGCTGTGATGTGTTTATTATTAAGTATGTGCCTCCTAGGTGTGCAGTCCCATAGTTAATTGAGTCACCTATTGTTTCTGTTTGTCTGCTTATCTCTTGGAGATGTGATTATTATTGTGAGCACTTTACCTTGTTATCGAACCATTGTGGGATGTTATATGTTTATGTTGATTAGCTTACTGTTTAATTAGATTGATGTTTATGTTGGTTGTTCCTTAGCTATAGTTATATATATTACTGTTTACAGTTTGTATGTTTATAGAGATGTGATTGGGCTCTACCCAATCTTGCATGGTATATATTGTGTGTGAATTTACAATAAAGAGTGCCAGTTCCAGTTTGCAACTAAGCTAGTGTCGCCTAGTATCTTTGGTGCAATATTCAGCTTTAATACCTGGTTCCTGGTTCCAGACTGGCGGAAGCTTTATCTTGACAGAGGTACCCAAGCTGGGTGCTGGACAGTTCCGTCACAACTCAGTTTTTAGTAAAGACATATTTTTATTCATATGATCGGGCTCAATAAGTCCCATGTCCATCAAGAACATACCATGAGAAAAACCAGCCACTGTCCACCCATGGTCCATGAGGCTGTTTCCAGTGATTGGAGGATTTAATAAAATTAATAGCACTACAAAAGTTCTTAGGATGCTGTATCTGTGCTCTTAATTTCAATAAATTCTCCAGTCAATGCAAATGGCTCCATTAGCCATCTTCTTCTCCCATGTCTTTCAACTTCAGGAGCTCCAAGCTCCAGCATTTTCCCCAGAACAAGTAAAACCCATTATCCCGGGGCAGCTGTGGACAATTTTCTCTCACTGTGGAGAAAAATCCTCCTTGACCCCTCAGATGTTATTTTGGACAGGTATAGGTGGCCATTAAGCACTTGGCAAAAGAAATCAACACACATGCATGCAGTGAGAAGATGATGATGGAGTCAAAGGACACTATAGGTGGGGAGTAGGGTAGGAGGGTGTTCCTGTGGCTACAATAATATAACCTGATACTGGCAGTGCTTGTAGCCAATCTACACCTGCCTTAAGGACAAATCCCTGGACAAAAATATTGCAGTCCTACACGAGCTCCGGTAAGGACATTTTAGGCTGCGAGGACCCCTAGTTTTTCTGGACGAGGGTTACAAGTTATTGTAGTTGTGTCACTGGATTCATCATAGCTACAACATCTGGTAGGGCATCCCATATGCTTGAGGGTGGGTGCAGCATGGGGCAGCAGCAGAAAAACACTTAGAGTCCAAGTGCGCAGAAACAGAAATATATTGTATCCTAATACAGAACAGGCCTGGGGGGCGGGAGACAACCGGACTGGGAGCACTCACAGCATGAAACAGTGCGTCAGTAGAAGTAGGCCTCAGGTGTGCCGACAGCTACTGTTTCAAGGGGTGAAATGTGGCCTGGACAGTCAGTACCCAAGTGGGGAGGCTTTCAGGAAGGATGGTGTGTCCCTGCACTGCTCCTACTCATCTGGAACATCTCTCTGATGTTAAGCACTTTCCCTGCCAGATGGGGGAGCTCTTCCTAATCTAGCCAAATGCGTGCCAAACTCAGGAACGAGGTTCTTAAATAACCTGGCCCAAGATGGCCACCAAGAGTCACATAGGGTGCCAGCATCCAATCAGATAGCTGCCTCCTGTGACCCGGGAAATCATAGAGGAAATAAGTTCCTCTTGACTTCCTCTCCACCTGCAATGATGCTGTAGTTGAGCACCACCTGCAGTGGAGAAAGTAGACCACCTACATAATATACCCTATTTTTTTTTGGATGAGGGTTACAAGTTATTGTAGTCGTGTCACTGGATTTTTCATAGCTACAACATCTAGTAGGGTATCCTTATGCTCTTATGGTAAAGAAAATCTTCATATACTGATGGTAAAACAGTCTGTCCTCCAGACAAAAGGGTACTGCATAATGTCCTTCACCATAGAGCTTTTCACAACTCCAAATAATGTAAACCAATATTTGCCTAAGATATTTTGGATTGATTCTTTCCAGGTTACTCTGTGCTACATCTGGAAAAGGACCTGATTGCCACCGGAGCCCCAAGATACAAATACACCGGCAAAGTCCTCATCTACAAACGCGACCCAAAAACCTCTGAGTGGAAGCAGAAGGCTGCAATCTATGGGGAAACGGTAAATAGGATGGGGAGGCAAGGCGTGGGGACAGAACTAGGAGTAAAGGTTACATGTTTCATCACCTTCAAACCTCCAGTGTAGAGGAAATCATTTAACAGCAGGAGTGGTGACACCGCAAGAGATCAAAAGATTTACTTATAGGCATTGCAACACCTAAGTAATAGTCTGATAAGAGAATTGTGAAGAAACTTCATTCTGCCACTTAACTGGCTTCTGGTGCCTCTCTGCAGGGTGGGAATACAGAATGGGGTCCATGAATGGCTGGATTGATGGGTGGATGTGAGCAAGGAAATGCCTCTGTGGCTCACAAGGGGGGTTCAGTGAAGCCTCGGAGGGGAAAGCTCTGTGATATAGCTTAGTGCTGAGAGATTTATGGACAAGAGAAAGTGCTGAGCCTCATAGAATAGTCATTGTTAATGCAAAAGCTCACCAAAAAAAAGTTACAGTAGTGAGGAGGTTCCAGTAGGCAAGCGGAGGAGCTTGTGAAGGGGGCAGCCTTGCTAGGAGTCAAGTGGACATCCTATGATGCTGAAGGAAGGCCTCAGGCCTGGTGAGAAGATCATTTGAGGTGCAGGAGGAGGAAGTAGTGTCACCTGAGCTCTTGTCTATGCTCAGGGCACCTACCCCCATACTTAGCAGAGGAAAAAAAGTAAAGATGATGCCTTGACTAGACACGTGCGATTCATTTTATTCCAAATCGAAATTCAGCCTAAATTTTCGCTATTCGGAGATTGGGATGTATCTGAATTTCCAAGTCACAATAGTAACGAATTTCAATGAATCCAAAATAAATTATAACTAAATGAATTATCAGAATTCAAAAAATGAATTTGAATTTGAAATGGAAACATATTGCAATAAATACAGTAAGGTATAAAAGTCAAATAAGATGATGATTCCTAGGCTGTTTTATAGAAAAAAATAAAAAATAATAGAATAGAAAAAACAAGAATTAAATAGAAAATAAAATATTAGAATAGAATACAATAACAAATATTAGGATATAAAAAGAATAGTGTATAACAGAAAATAATATAGTAGGATAAAAAAAATTAGAAAAGAATAGAATAAAATAGAACAAATATATCCATCGTCTGAAATTCAACATTTCAAAAATTCAGTTTTCTAATTCGAATTTCGATTCAAATTGAAAATGACAAATATACGAATTGAATTTTGAAAACTGATTTGAAATGGAAATGGAAATATATTTCAATAAATACAGTAAGGTATAAAAGTGAAATAAGATGATGATTCCTACTTAGGCGGTTTTATAGAAAAGAATAAAAAAAAGTATAGCATAGGAAAAAAAAAAAGAATTAAATAGAAAATAAAATATTAGAATAGAATAGAAAACAATAGAATATAAAAAGAATAGTGTATAATAGAAAATAATATAGTAGGATTAAAAAAAATAGAAAACAATAGAATAAAATCGAACAAATATATCCATCGTCTGAAATTCAACATTTCAAAAATTCAGTTTTCTAATTCGAATTTCGAATCGATTCGAAAATAACAAATAAAATAAAATAATAGAATAGAAAATAATAGAAAATAAAATAATAGAATAGAAAATAAAATAATAGAATAGAAAATAATAGAAAATAAAATAATAGAATAGAATAGAAAATAATAGAAAATAAAATAAAATAATAGAATAGAATAGAAAATAATAGAAAATAAAATAATAGAATAGAAAATAATCCTAATTCTAAAGCCGGTTAGTTGGGCTGTGAAGATAACGTTTTTTTTTATTGTTTAACAAAGGTGGAAATCAGTGGCGGCTGGTGCTTAATATTTCGAGGGGGGAGCAAACTAGCACCATCCACCCATCCCCCCCCAGGGGGACGGACGGGAAGGCAAGGAGGTGATAGCCACAAGCACTCCCTACCCCCCAGACAGACGGCGGACGAGAAGGTGGAAATTGTTGCAAGAACACCAATGACCAATGACTGGTGTTAGACGGATCCGACCCCGCCCACTGCGGGAGACTAACCTTAACATAGGAGGCAAGGAGAAGGAGGAGCTGGGCCATTGCTTCTCCTCCGAACAGGAAGTGTGTCCTGAGACACCATAGGGAGTCCTAAGACATCGGGTCTCAGGACCTGCTTCCCGAGGAGAATCAAGAAGACGATAGCGAATATTATTTGGCTATTGTCACACAACTGGGTGGGCTCTGGGCACAGTGCTCTGCGCCTGGAGCCCACCCTTTTTTAAAGCCAATTTAAGCCTCTGGCTCTCTAATCATGTGCTTCAAAAAAAAAAAAAACAGCTGGAATCCATGCTTCTGGCACCCTGCATGTAGATTAGGGGCCGGGCGCATGAATCAGGGAGGTGGTGCCCTTGCACCCCGTATGGACGGGCCGCCACTGGTGGAAAGTGATGTACATGTGCCGCTTGTTTATTCCAGGTAGATAACAAACTTAGAATTGCATCAGTGTCATGTTTTTCCTTACAGATCGGCTCGTACTTTGGGTCAGTGCTGAGTGTGGCCCGCCTGAACCTCTCACATATTCTTCTGGTTGGAGCCCCAACATATTATTCTCTAGAGGGTCCAGGTGGGCGGGTTTACCTGTGTCCCCTCCCCACTCAGGTGAGGATCTTCCAAAGAAGAAATCACAGTGGAAATTGCGTTTGCTAGTTGTCACTGTGGTATCAGGATATTCTGAGTTGTCACCATAATTTGTAGGCAACGAAATTATGTGTTGTCATTAGAATTTTCTGTTGTGTTGTTAGAGTTGCCATTGATATCAGCAAAACCTTGAGCTGTGTTTGGTTTCCAGGAAGTGAACACTGGGGACACTCCCATTACCATCATGTGTCCGGAGACCCTGCAGGGCGACACCGGCCAGCCTGTGGGCCATTTTGGTTCTGCCATCTCAGTTCTGCCAGATCTCTCTGGGGACCAGCTGCCGGATCTGGCTGTTGGTGCCCCCTGTGAGGACAACTATCAGGGGGCTGTCTATATCTTCCTGGGACAACCAGGGGGCTTCAGACCTTCATATATACAGGTAAGATCTGTTGTCCTTACCTCTTCGTAACAAATAACTAGACAATTAAACTGCCCCAATCACAAGAAGACTTTGCCTCTTTATGACAAATGTCAGGACAGCATCACCAGATAACGTGCACATGCTTTGGCACATGACCAAAGACCTTGAGTCATAGCCAGGCATTTCCAGCATTAGTACCAGAAGGCCTTTTTAAAGATCAGAGCTATATCAAGGATCTGCTAGATGGTCTTCAGCTATTTGCATGAGTGACCTGACTGATCTTAGTAACCTGATCCTGTTGTTTGCGTACCTGTTGCTAACCTGGTTTGCCTTGGACCTTCCTCTGTTCTGATTAACAATTGCTTGCTCAGCTTGCTTTGGACCTTCTTCTCTGCCTACCAGTTGCTGGCCAAGCTAGTTCCTGACCACAGCTCGTTTCTGTCTGCTTGCCTTTCCAGTGTGACCATGGTTTATTTCCTGACCACAACACTGCCTCGCTGCCTATCTACAAGAGTGTACCGCAACCATGAAATTTTCCAGAGTTTACCACAGAGGTGTTTAATTTCAGGTTGGACATTCATCACTCGTGCCACTTTGTGCCTTCTCACTTCATGACAATTAAACAACTAGACATCAAACAGCTCCATCACAAAACAAAAAAAACCTTACGTCTCTATGACAGATACCTAGATATCAAACTGCCCATCACAAGAACAATATGACTCCATGACAAATATCAGGATATCAAATGACCCCATCACAAGAACAACCTTAGATCTCTATGACAGATAACTAGATATTAAACTGCCCCATCATAATTAGAACCTTATGTCTTCATGGCAAATAACTGGATATCAAATTGCACCATCATAAGAGGAACCTCATGTCTTCATGGCAAATAACTGGATATCAAATTGCACCATCATAAGAGGAACCTCATGTCTTCATGACAAATAACTGGATATCAAAGTGCCCCATCATACTAGGAACCTTATGTCTTCATGACAAATAACTGGATATGAAACGGCCCCACCACAAGAAGAACCTTACATCTCCATGACAAATAACTACTGTAGATATCAAACTTCCCATCATAAGAAAAACCTTATGTCTCCATGACAAATAACCGGATACCAAACTGCCCCCACCACATAAAGAACCTTACGTCTCCATGACAAATAACTAATTATCAAACGGCCCCACCACAAGAAGAACCTTACTTCTCCATGACAAATAACTGGATATCAAACTGCCCATCACAAGAAGAACCTTACGTCTCCATGACAAATAACTGGATATCAAACTGCCCATCACAAGAAGAACCTTACGTCTCCATGACAAATACCTGGATATGAAACGGCCCCACCACAAGAAGAACCTTACATCTCCATAACAAATAACTGGATATCAAAACTTCCCATCACAAGAAGAACCTTACTTCTCCATGACAAATAACTGGATTTCAAACTGCCCATCACAAGAAGAACCTTACATCTCAATGACAAATAGTTGGATATCAAATGGCTCCACCACAAGAAGAACCTTACACCTTCATAACAAATAACTGGATATCAAACTACCCATCATGTGAAGAGGAATCTGATTTCTCCAGGACAAATGGCTAGAAATCAAACTGTCCCCACAGGATGGTTCTTACTTCTCCATGACAAATGCAGAAAAGAAATAAAATGTAATTATTGGATTTATACAACACAGAAAATGATTCTCTCGCGCTCGTCTCTTCATCTTATTTGATCTTACTGGAATGGTAAACCTGAGGTGGAGAACGTAAAACCATTGGAGAAGCCACAAAGGACAACACACAGGCCACAATTCTGCCTTTCTAAACCCATAATTCAGACTCAGAGGTGACCATTGTGATGACTTAATGTCATCCTTATAATTTAACCAGTGGAAGTCCTGAATTGACAGTTCACCCATTTTACGCTCATTGATGGCGTCGGTATGCCCCGTTCATAAAGCTGCTGCAAGTCATTTAATTTTTCCATGTGACAGGAAAGGGAGGATAATCCGGGACAGCAATTTGGAGAATTGGCTTTTGTCAGTTTCTAAAGACTTTCTGTCCTTTTTCACTATAAATGTTGGCAATCTTTTCTCCAGCCGGCTCAATAATTGCTTGATGCTAAACCGTCAATTTTCATTGCAACAAGGACCTATAAAAAAAAATAATGCTGTGTCTTCTGCCCCCTTTATTATATGACTATAAATAGTGAAAATTATGATTTTTAATCTCCTAATTCCATAATTACGATTTTACAAAGTCTAAACTTATGACTTTTTCCTCCTCACAATTATGTCTATAAAATGACACATTTTAATCTTATAATTGTGACTTTAAAAACTCAGAAGTGTGAAATGACACAGGAAGAGATCATCCTTCTCTTTTATGAGTCTCCAAGTCTTCGCCATGAACTGATGGTGAAATATCTGACACTTCCTTTACGGATTTAGTGTAGAAGGGAGGAGCTGGCTTGTATCTGAGATGCTTTTGAGTTCCTTCTGAGTTGCTACCCATGGCTTTGGCATTTACATTGAGAGGTGCAAACACAAGCTCCCAGCATGCCTCACCTGCTCATAAATCCGGGGGACACTTTAAGCTGGCCATACCTGTGGCTGTTTGCCAAAGCAACACAATTTTCAATTCCATTCTTCTAAAATGGCAAAATAATAGAAGGCATGGAATGGTGATTAGAATTGAACCTCTGGGAAACAGAACTGAACTTATGGCCGATCTAACACAGCTGAAAAATTCAGTCGCCTTTGACTAGATTCATTTCAATTAGTTCTTTCTAATGATTGCCCAGTTCGCGAAGAAGGGGTTAGTTCCCTTTCATTGTAATGTCCACCCTGCAGGCTGCTCCCTTAGCTTTTAAGGGATGGAAGGGACCCAGTTGGAGAAGAGAGGTAAAGAGTAACGAACCAAAAAGATGTAACCAAGGTCTGGTTGAGCTTTCCTATTCAAGGAAGGGAACCCAGACAGGTGCTGAGGGCCTCCACCCTGGAAATGGGAGAGGGATAGAGAAACCGATATGTAAAGCTGTGAGTCCCGCAATGCCCCCCCCCCCTTCCACCTTGTTAGACTATTACTAGAGAAGCAACTATTTTTATTGAGGGATCTAATACCATGTTGTGGGATTGTAGTTATTCTGCTATATATCTATGGATCAGTGTTTTAGTTCCAGTCCTGTGGATAGATCAATCTGTTACGACAATAAATAAGCTATTGGCTATTAAGTCTTGCCTCTGTATATTATTACGGAAAGGTCCACGGTTGCAGGCAATTGGGCTAAGAAAGTAAAGTCATGTTATGTGTCAGACTAAAGAAGTAACTCAAGATGCACAGCCAATACTGGGAAAATGTGTTTTGATGTATTAAGTGCTGAGTGCCAACCTGATTGACCTAGGAGCTGGTGGCAGCTAGCTGGAAAGAGGTTTACCCTCTTGCCAGTGATTGAAGTAGCCTTATATTGTGTCATGAGCCAAGTAGCTTGGGCCTCCATGTCACATGGACCCTGGGTATACAGACTAACCTCAAAGCCCTAGGCAGTAGGCAGGTGCAGTCTACTTTTTCCACTGCATGTGGCGCTCAGCTGCATTGCAGAGGGAGAGGATGTCAAGAGGAACATGGTTTACTGGGTCACTGGAGAAGCTATCCGATTGGATGCATGGGCCCCATGTGACTCTGGTGGCCATCTTGGGTCAGGCAGAGTCTATTTAAGACCCTGGCTTCGAGGCTTGGTGTGCATATCGCAGGTGGGTAGTGTAGGGACAGTTCACCAGTCTGTTAAGGACAGTGATTAGCAGTAGTGAGAGGTTCCAGATGAGTAGGGAAAGGATAGGGACATGCCATCCTACCTGGAGACCTCCCCATTTGGGTATGAACCAGCCAGGCTGCATTTTACCCCTCAAGACAGACGCTTTTGGCACATCTGAGACCTGCTTTACTACACAACGCTGTTACCTGTGAGTGTTCCCGATCGGGTGCCTTCCCGCCGGACTTATTGTGCATTGCTGAATTTTTAACTTTAATACATGTTCTGTTCTCTGCAACTGGAGTTTTTACTGCTGCTGCATCACGCTGCACCTCCCCACCGAAGGGCCCTGCACGAGAGTGTGGTGCACGTGTCAAGAAGGGTCGGAGTGGAAGCGGCTCGGGAGGATGGCGTAAAAAAGGTTTCAGACCTGCCAATCATGTGAATAGTATACACATGAAGATCTGTGTTGAGCACCTAGGCCACAAACTGGCTTAGCAACTCAGCCCCTGGTTGACTCTTGTTACTGTAGACCAGGGGTCTTCAAACTACGGCCCTCCAGTTGTTCAGGAACTACAATTCTCATCATGCCTAGTCATGCCTGTGAATGTCAGAGTTTTACAATGCCTCATGGGATGTGTAGTTCTGCAACAGCTGGAGGGCCGTAGTTTGAAGATTCCTGCTGTAGACCATTAGCTGGAGGTTCAGCCATGTGGGGCAGCTAGGGGACATCAAGTGGTCAATCAAATTAATAGGTGGTAGGTTGCTCAGTTTCTAGTGATTACTTTTGTATTTGCCATTCCCAGCTGCTCTGGACTGATTAAAACTGACTGAAAATCTTTACGCATATGGCCAACTTAAGGGAAGATATCATATATGGGAATTAGGTTTCATCTCATGCTCCTTCATCCACACATGGCCTGACCTCTCTTGTATCCCATACATGTCCTTGTCCTGCAGAGAATTACTGGAAGTCTATTAAGCAGCAGAATAAAGTTTTTTGGGCGGTCTCTGAGAGGGAATCTGGATCTGACGGGGGATGGACTTCCAGATCTGACCGTGGGGAGTGAAGGCCAAGTCTTTGTACTGAGGTGAGAAGAAATGAATTATTGTATCTGATATAAATGTTTCATCATACGAGAAAAATGTTTTCATAATCTGACTCTACGGCATCCACCTCAGATTGCAAGTTCAGATCTCTGGTTCTACTTTTCTTTTTCTTTTTTGACATTCAGATCTCATCCGGTTGTCTCTCTGTCGGTGTCCATGAGATTTCACCCCCGAGAAATTCCACTTTCCTCCTACGAATGTTCAGTAATAAATAGGACAGAGCAGGCGTCGAATATCACAGTGTGTTTCACCCAGGAATTGAGGAGTGCCCGGCATGTAGGTGAGGGTCCACCGGATTTCGGGCCTTTCGACTCAACTGCCCTGTTACACATTTCATATTAATAAATTCCTTTCATATGCTTAAGTAAATTATGGAAACTATGGTAGGCTTCCGTAGATAAGACCTCAACATCCCAACATGTATTAGTATAAATATTAGAGGGGTCATCTCTTCTATCTACTTGGGACTATATAGATGAGATTTCAGTGTTACGTTCCTGGCTCTGAACAGCTGCTGTGCCCAATAAGAGGGGTGGTATATTATGGAGAACAAAGCAGAAGTATTGGGGCAATCCCAAGGGTAGGAACAGAATGGGGACCTCCCTCCCACCACTGGAACTCCCAATTATAAGAAGCCAGACGTAGAGCCCACCAGACTTCACCTATATCTGAAAGTCTGTATGTACCTTATGGTGTGGTACAGTCCTGGTGAAAAAGGAAAAAAAAAGATATTCATATTTGACTTTACAAATTCCAATGAATCCATTACAATCCAATCACTGACTGTCTCTTTTCACCCCAGGTGGAATCTCGGCACAGGTGAACTACACACTCATGCTGGACACGGCGTTCATTTTGACACGAGCCGTCTTTTCCCACCAACCTGTCTCCAGAACAATGAGCAGTTCCTTAGAGCTAGCCGAGAAGCCAAGATGTGCCCACCACACCATAATCATTCCTGTTAGTTAACATGTAATACCAACCTAACTGACATACATGAAAATCCCATATATTTCCACTAATTGACTACATGTTGTGTTACCCTTTGGAATATACAAAAAAAAAAAAAAAACATAATTTTACCACCACCATTATATGTAGAATACAACATTTCTGTCTCTCCACTACCACCAATAACATGAGGAATGGGATGGAATGGTGGAAGGAGTGTGAGGGTTACTCTTAGTTGTAGGGTGGAATGAGCGTGAGGGTTACTCTTAGTGGTAGGGTGGAATGAGGGTGAGGGTTACTCTTAGTGGTAGGGTGGAATGAGGGCGAGGGTTACTCTTAGTGGTAAGGTGGAATGAGTGTGAAGGTTACTCTTAGTGGTAGGGTGGAATGAGGGCGAGGGTTACTCTTAGTGGTAGGGTGGAATGAGTGTGAGGGTTACTCTTAGTGGTAAGGTGGAATGAGGGTGAGGGTAACTCTTAGTGGTGGGGTTTGATTATGATGAGAGTAACTCTTAGTGGTAGGGTGGAATGAGGGCGAGGGTTACTCTTAGTGGTAAGGTGGAATGAGTGTGAGGGTTACTCTTAGTGGTAGGTTGGAATGAGGGCAAGGGTTACTCTAATGCCGTGTACACACGAGCAGAATGTCCGACAGAAAAAGTCAGACGGGAGCTTTTGATCGTATATTCCGATCGTGTGTATGCCCCATCGAACATTTTACGTCGAAAATTCTGACGGACCTAGAAAGAGAACATGTTCTAAATTTTTCCAACTGAAGCAATTCCTATCGGGAAAACCGATCGTCTGTATGCTGTTCCGATGTACCAGAAACGACATATGCTCTGAAGCAAGTACGAGACGAAAGCTATTGGCTACTGGCTATTGAACTTCCGTTTTCTAGTCCCATCGTACGTGTTGTACATCACTGCGTTCTGGACGGTCGGAATTTGGTGTGATCGTGTGTATGCAAGACCGCTTGAGCGGAATTCTGTCGGAACTCCGTCGGAAAAACCTTCAGAGTTTATTCCAACGGGAAAACTGGTCGTGTGTACAGGGCATAAGAGTTACCCTTACCCTCATTCCACTCTACCACTAAGAGTAACCCTCACCCTCATTGCACCCAAACACTAAGAGTAACCCTCATCATAATCCCACCCCGCCACTAAAAGTAAACCCTCATCATAATCCAATGTCGCTACTAAGAGTAACCCTCACCCTCATTCCACCCTACCAAGAAGATTAGCCCTTGCCCTCATTCCACCCTACCACTAAGAGAAACCCTCTCCCTCATTCCACCCTACCACTAAGAGTAACCCTCAGTATAATCCCCCCCCACACTAAAAGTAAAACTCACCATGATTCAATTTTACTGCTAAGAGTAACCCTCACCATAATCCAATCTGGCCACTAACAGCAAACCTCACCTTGATTCCACCCTACTGCTAAGAATAACCCTCACCCTGAGTAAACCCTACCACAAAAAAAAAAACCCTCACGGTGATCCAGCCCTGCCAGTAAGAGTAACTTTCACTCTACCCAACCCTACTGTTACCCTCACCTAGATCCAACCCTCATGCAATAAGTAACTCTCCTCCTGATTAAACCTTACCCTGAAAAACAGGCCCTCACTATAGTCCAACCTCACCACTAAGAGTAACTCTCATGCTAATCCAAACCCAATGCAAAAAATAACCCTTACCCTGTTTCAACTGTAGAACGATCCTACCGCTAGTAACCCTCGCCCTGATCCTACCATACCACTAAAAGTAACTCTCAGCCTAACCCAACCCTGCTGCAGAAACAAACCCTCAACCTGAACCAACCCTGCCACTAGGAGTAACACTCACCCTGACCTACGCTGCCTCTAAGGGTAACTCTCATCCTAATCCAACTCTACCACAAAAAAAATCCTCACACTAATCCAACCCCACCACTAAAGGTAATACTTATTCTGATCCAACCATACTAAAAAAAAACAATAACACTTACCTTTTTCCAACCTTGCCTCTAAGAGTAACCCTCACTTTGATCCAACCCTACCATAAAAGAAACCCTCATCCTAATGAAACTTTACAATTAAGAGCAATTCTCACCTGAATCCCACCCTACAACAGAAATAACCCTCACCCTGATCCAACCCTACCTGTAAGAGTAGCCCTCACCTTAATCCAACCCTGCTTTTAGGAGTAACCCTCACCTTGTTCCAGTCCTACATCTAAGAGTAACCCTCACCCTAATCCAACCTTGCTTTTAAAAATAACCATCACCTTGTTCCAGTCCTAAGAGTAACCCTCACATTAATCTAATCATACTTCTAGAAGTAACCCCCACTCTGATCCAAACCTATGTCTAAGAGTAATCCTCACTCTAATCTAATCATACAGTTAAGAGTTACCCCTAGCACTGATCCGACCCTACCTCTAAAACTAATCTTCACGCTAATCCAATCCTACTGCTAAGGCTAACCCACACCCTAATCTAATCATACAGTTAAGAATAACCCTCACTAAGACTAACCCTCATCCGGATCCGACTCTACCTTTAAAACTAATCTTTACCCTAATCCAAACCTACTGCTAACCCTAACCCTAATCTAATCATACACTTAAGAGTAGCCCTCACCCTGACCAGACCTTACCTCTAATACTAACCCTCACCTTAATCCAATCCCACTGCTAAGCGTAACCCTCACCCTGATCCGACCCTACATCTATCGCTAACCCTCACCCTAATCCAATCCAATCCTACTGCTAAGAGTAACCCTCACCCTGATCGGACCCTACCTCTATCCCTAACCCTCACCCTAATCCAATCCAATCCTACTGCTAAGAGTAACCCTCACCCTGATCGGACCCTACCTCTATCGCTAACCCTCACCCTAATCCAATCCAATCCTACTGCTAAGAGTAACCCTCACCCTGATCGGACCCTACCTCTATCGCTAACCCTCACCCTAATCCAATCCAATCCTACTGCTAAGAGTAACCCTCACCCTGATCGGACCCTACCTCTATCGCTAACCCTCACCCTAATCCAATCCAATCCTACTGCTAAGAATAACCCTCGCCCTGATCCAACCCTACCACTACTCAATGCCCACCCCTCCTTTTTCTCTTACATGGTCATGATAATAGTCCAGTACCAGGTCCCAGCCAGTATGACATAGGTTTGTAGTGTTGTAGAGATTGCTCATTTCTCCCATCTCTGTGTCTCAGGAGTGTGTGGAGGACTCTCTGTTCCCTCTTCGAGTCTTTCTTAACTTCTCTGTTATTGGATCCGCTGTATTGAGTGAGGACTCGAAACGCAGAATCTCGGAAGAGGTACTGAGGGCACACATGAGCTGGGGCTGATTAGGGTCTTAACTATGAATCAATTGACCGACAATGTCACTTTATCAGCTTTTATTTCAGAAGAATTGCGGTGGGGATGGAGTGTGTGAGGATGACCTGAAAGTCAACATCACCTTCTCAAAGTAAGATAACATTGACAATATTACAAGTATTATTCCATAAAGAAAATTCCATAACGATTTCATATTTATAAACTGAGCTATTAGCAACATATTTGTTTTTTAGGGATGGTAATATTTTATAAACCCTGGAATGTCAAGATGAAGGGGTAGACCTACCTGAAGCGTTAGGACTAAGGTATTGTTAAGTTATGTTTCAGAGTAGGGCTAATCTTTAGTTTAGGTTTATGTTTAGGTTAACATTTGTGCTTAAGTAGCACCCTAGGAAAGTTAGATACATTTAGTTCTGTTTGGCTCCACTGTAATCATTAGAGCAGTTTGTGATTGCTTTGGGCAGTTCTGGGCTTTGCGGGCCTGTCTTCTGGAGGATTCCAGAATATAGTGGGTTGGGAGGATGAAAATCAACAGTTTGAATATTTATTCTTGTCTCAGCCAATCCCTGGGGGAGGATGCCCAGTAGGCAGCTGGGGAGTGCCTAAATTGTCTGGGGCCTCGGGCAGCCTTGTTCTTGTCCAGAAGAAGGAAACCCCTGCCTTCCTGACGGCCCAGCTGAAAATCTGCCTGTGTTCACCATGGTCCCAGCTTCTTCTGAACTGAGGGGCCTACTTGCTGAGACTTGCTGGAGCTATACAAGGGATTTTCTTCTGAGGATCCAGTTTGGAAGGTTCACTAAGGAAAGTCTTTGGCTACTGGAAGGCGGCATCCAAGTATCCTGTAAGTACAGACCCGTATGCAGGATGATAGTGTCTACTGCTGCTGCTTCAACCCCTTGTGCATTAAGGCCAAAGTTTGCCTGCCCATGGACATTGCATATGGTGTAACCACAGTAAAGAGTGTCCTTTTTGTTACTGCTCAGGGTTCTGGAGTACCCCACAGCTCCCTATGTTACTATCTCAGTCATTCAACAATAAATTTAATAAATTTAAAAGACTGTTTATTGAGACTTGAGAGTGACTGTTGCCTTGTGCCTGGCTGCTGCTGCTCTGAATTTGGGAAGGAACCCGGGGTAAACTATCGGCCCTTTTTGGGGGTGAGCGCAACACTAAGAATGTAAGTCAATTTATAGGACTAGTTTTAGTTAGTCAGGTTTGGGGTAAGGTTCAATCTGAGGCTAACGCTTAGGGCTAGAGGTTAATTTCATGCCCAGGATTAGGGCTCAGGATCAACCTAGTGATAGGTTACTTCATTCTTTTTTTGAGTTGTACGTTATTCTTTCCAGTGTGATCATTTACTTTTTTTCTGGTCTATTACGGCTTAATTTTGTGCCCAATTTGACAACACGCACACAAAAAAAAATCACATCTAAAATGAGCATTCGAAGATTGTTCTTATGTCTTCCTGACAGCGTCACCGAGCTGGTGGTTGGAGCAGATCTTGACATCAGTGTGACGGTTTCTGTGAGGAATGAGGGAGATGATTCCTTTAACGCTCGTATTCTTATCCCCTTTCCCTCCAGTCTATCATATCGAAGGGTGTCTCTGGTTGAGGTAAAGAGGTGCTCTGTCCTACATGAAGGAGGGTCTCTGTGTTCAGGCGGAATCTCATTTTTGCTGTGTATGTCTCGTAGAGCAACAGGAAGGTGGGGGTGTCATGCTCAACTACAGAGGACCAGAGAGTGCTGAACTGTGCTGTGAACAGGCCTCTCCTGAGGGCCAACACTATGGTAAGCGGGGACTGCTGCATGAGATCCAACAACATGTAAAAAGGAGACAGCTAGGGACTACTAGAGGTTGCCAAAGAGTGTAAGTGTGCATGGGACCCAACACCAGGCTAAGAGGAGACTGTTAGGGACTACAAGAGTCAGCCAGAGAGAGTAAAAGTGCATAAGACCCAACATCATTTAAGAAGAGACAGCTAGGGACTACTAGAGACTGCCATAGAGTGTAAGAGTGCATGAGACCCAATGTTGGGCTGGGAGGAAGCTGAGACTGCTAGAGAGAGGAAGAGAACAGTAAACTCAGTGCCAGGCTTTGAGGAGACTGAGACTGCTTGAGAGAAGAGTGCATAAGACTTATTGCCACTTAAGAGGAGACTGGTAGAGACTACAAGAGACTGCTAAAGAGTGTTGTGACAGACCTAGCCGGGAGAGAGACTTTTGGAGGGGACTGTATGCTAGCCTCTTGCCGATCGATCGGGGGCCCTTGCATTTGGGGGAACGGTGCTCTTTGTGAGCTATATGCCTGGGGACCTTTGAGGTGGTATTACTGTGGATTCGGGTCCTGGTCCCCCAGGACACACAGACTCTGGGGACCCTGGATTTGCCATATTGGAATAGTGGCTGATTCATAATACTGGGACAGATACTGTTAGGAGATGCTGATGTCAATTCCAGCACCTGTCTGTCTGTTGTCTGCTAAAATGTGTATTGTAAATAAGTCTCTAGTATGGGATCTAAGAGTGATTAGATCCCCATTGTTGTTTGTGTTAATTAACTCTGCTATTGTGTGAAGAAGAGTCTGTGTTGATTGTGATAATGTTGATTGGATTTTCTGAACTACAAGACAGCCAGTCTGGCCTAAAAATCATGTCTGAGTCATCTAGGCTGTCTAAAGGGATTAGTTAATTAGCTCATGTTAATTAGGTTAATTAGGTTACAGCTGTATTGTTAGAGTAATATGAGCAGGAGGTCTGCACCTCCACTTTTAGTGTATAAAAGCCTGTATTTTGCAATAAAGTGAGATTCCTGCTTGAACTTACATACAGCCTGCCTGGTGTTTGTTCTGAGCTATCACAACTGTACTAGAATGGCACAGAGCTGTAGTTCTAGTCCCGGAGCATCGGATGACCGAACCATCAGACGTTGCAATCTGATTCAATAGCTGCAGAGGAGTGTCGGGAGAGTGGAACTGAGCAAGCAAGGGGCTCGTTACAAGTGTAAAAGTGCATGAGACCCAACACCAAGCTAAGAGTAGACTGAAAGAGATTACCAGAGCCCTACTAGAGAGAGTAAGAGTGCGTAAGACCCAAAGTTGGTCAAGGAGCAGACTGAGACTGCTAGAGATAGTAATAGCTTATGAGACCCAACAATGGGCTAAGAGGAGACTGAGACTGCTAGAGATAGTGAGAGTGCATGAGACCCTACGCCAGGCTAGCAGGAGACTAAGACTGCCAGAAATAGTAAGAGTGCATGGGACCCAACACTGGGCTAGGAGGAAACAGAAACTGCTAGAGAGAGTAATGCCTTGTACACACGGTCAAATTTTCCGACGGAAAATGTGCGATAGGACCTTGTTGTCGGAAATTCCGACCGTGTGTGGGCTCCATCACACATTTTCCATCGGAATTTCCGACGCGCAAAGTTTGAGAGCTTGCTATAAAATTTTCCGACAGCAAAATCCGTTGTCGGAAATTCCGATCGTGTGTACACAAATCCGACGCACAAAGTGCCACGCATGCACAGAATGAATTAAGAGACGAAAGTTATTGGCTACTACTCCGTTTATAGTCCCGACGTACGTGTTTTATGTCACCGTGTTCAGAACGATCGGATTTTGCACAACTTTGTGCAACCGTGTGCATGCAAGACAAGTTTTGAGCCAACATCCGTCGGAAAAATTCCATGGATTTTGTTGTCGGAATGTCCGATCAATGTCCGACCGTGTGTACAGGGCATAAGAGTGCATGAGACCCAAACCTGGGCTAGGAGGAGACAGAGACTGCTAGAAATAGTAAGAGTGCATGAAACCCAACACTGGGCTAGGAGGAGACAGAGACTGCTAGAGATAGTGAGAATGCATGAGATCCTACACCAGGCTAGGAGGAGACAGAGACTGCTAGAGAGAGTAAGAATGCATGAGGCTCAACCCTGGGCTAGGAGGAGACAGAGACTGTTAGAGAGAGTAATGCCCCGTACACACGGTCGGATTTTCCGATGGAAAATGTCCGATCGGAGCGTGTTGTCGGAAATTCCGACCGTGTGTGGGCTCCATCGGACATTTTCCATCGGATTTTCCGACACACAAAGTTGGAGAGCAGGAGATAAAATTTTCCGACAACAAAATCCGTTGTCGGAAATTCCGATCGTGTGTACACAAATCCGACGGACAAAGTGCCACGCATGCTCAGAATAAATAAAGAGATGAAAGCTATTGGCCACTGCCCCGTTTATAGTCCTGACGTACGTGTTTTACGTCACCACGTTTAGAACGATCGGATTTTCCGACAACTTTGTGCGACCGTGTGTAGACAAAACAAGTTTGAGCCAACATCAGTCGGAAAAAAACCTAGGATTTTGTTGTCGGAATGTCCAAACAAAGTCCGACCGTGTGTACGCCCTATAAGAGTGCATGAGACCCAACCCTGGGCTAGGAATAGAGTAAGAGCACTTTCACACTGAGGCGCTTTACAGGCGATACAGTGCTAAAAATAGCGCCTGCATAGCGCCTGTAAAGAGCCTCTCCTGTGTCTCCATTGTGAAAGCCCCGAGGGGCTTTACCGCCGACGCCCACAACGCCCCAGTCTGAAAGTAGCCTAAGACTTCTAGAGAGAGTAAGAATGCAAAAGACCTAACGCTGGGTGAGGAGGAGACTGAGACTGTTAGAGAGAGTAAGAATTTATGAGACCCAACACTGGGCTAGGAGGAGATTGAGACTGCTAGAGATAGTAAGAGCGCATGAGACTCAACACTGGGCTAGGTGGAGACCAAGACTGCTATAGATAGTAAGAGTGCATGAGACCCAACACTGGGCTAGGAGGAGACAGAGACTGTTAGAGAGAGTGCATGAGATCCTACACCAGGCAAGGAAGAGACTGAGACTGCTAAAGAGAGTAAGAATGCATGAGACCCAACCCTGGGCTAGGAAAAGAATGAGACTTCTAGAGAGAGAAAAAGTGCATGAGACCCAACCCTGGGCTAGGAAGAGAATGAGACTTCTAGAGAGAGCACGAATGCATGAGACAGACCCAACACCATTTAAAAGGAGACTGCTAGAGAGTACTAGAGACCGTTAAAGAGTGTAAGAGTACATGAAACCCAATGCTGGGTTTGGAGGACACTGCTAGAGAGAGTAAGAATGCATGAGACCCAATGCTGAGCTAGGTGAACCTCCATATTTTAGTGCTTTACTCTAAAATATTGCATGCCTTTTCCATTAACCTCCATCTTTGCCCCATTCCCACAGAACACATTGTCTCTAGAAGACCCTCAAATCTTGATCCCTCTATCTCTTTCAGGTGGAATTCATGGTGGACTTTCATGTTTCACCAACTGCTGATCTTGGAGACATGTTGATGTTGACGGCCAGTGCGGTCAGGTAACCACCATTCCACCTTACTTCATCCTGGCACCTTGGACACTAACACCTACAGTAGAATCAGGGGCAGATTTGGACCTTGGGGGCCCCGGGACACTTCAGGTTTGGTGGGGCCCTCATACACAGGAATTAAAATATGCGTCAAATCACCAAAATTACACATCAAAGTCTATTTACTCCATGTCAACTGACAGGTTATACTTTACATACATAGAAAGAACAAATGAGTTATATGTCTCAAGGAAATACTGTACATGTACGCACAAACCAGACAAACTCCAAATGGATTATTAGGGAAGACAAATTACAAACAAAACATAGCCATGCCTCTGTGTACTCATTAATTTCTATAGACAGCAATGGCTGACTCAACAATTTACGCAACGCAACTAAACTCTGAACCTATCAATGCAAATGTTTAACTTTTCTTTTAAGAAATATATATTTTGTATATTGGACACCCTGTAAGTGACGGGCCTGAAACAATTGCTCATTTTGCCCCCTTAAAAATCTGGTATCCCCTATTCTGTGATTAACACATGGTCTCTTCACAGCGATAACAGAGTGTCTTCCAATGATGCCACGAAAGCCTCTTCTCAGCTAAGAGTTCTTTATGCCATCTATGTGACCATCACCAGGTAAGCCAGTGGAACCCAGGAGAGCACAGATAAAATGGAATCAGTCAATTCAAAAGGAAAGTTACATGAAAAAATTCACCCAGAAGTGATATTTCAGTGTTTGGTGGATGCTGGAGACCTAACCCATCTGATGGGTTCTTTTGTCTCTCAGGAACTCTATTAATGAGATCTCTCTGCACATGGAGTTCCTGGGTCTGTACACCTTAAGTATCCATTATGAGGTGTTCCCACCATCCCCGTGCTGAGTCCCTGGGTCTGTACACCTGCTGTACCCATAATGAGGGGTTCCCACCATCCCTGTGCTGAGTTCTCGAGTCTGTACACCTGGGGTGCCCATTATGAGGTGTTTCCACTATCCCCATGCTGAGTTCCTCGGTCTGCACACCTGCTGTGCACATTATGAGGGGTTCCCATCATCTCAATGCTGAGTTCCTGGGTCTGTACACCTGCTGTGCCCATAATGAGGGTTTCCACAGGACCCACAGACTGGGAAGACACAGACATATTGGGTATTGGCACAGACTGGGGCACCACAGACTGGGAAGACACAGACACATTGGGTATTGGCACAGGCTCAGAGGGAATCACAGGCACTCCAACTGCTGAGCTCTGAGCATCCTCCATGTCCAGGCGGAAGAACTCTCTCATGAGCTCAGGATTGTTGTGCATTGCCTCAGGACACTGACTGTAAGGATGTCCCACCGCATTGCACAGGTTGCACCTTATAATATTACAGTCCTTTGCCAAATGTCCTACACCCTGACACAGAGAGCACTTTATTACTGGACAGGAGGATGCAAGATGCCCTTTATCTTCACACTTGTTGTATAGCTTTGGCTAGCCCAGGTAGAAGATGGTCAGCCTGTCCCTCCCCAGGAAAGCTGAGGATGGCAGATGCTGGACAACATTGTCAATTACTTTTAATTTTAACTGCACAGACCACCCCCGTCCATATTCCCGGAACATCCAAAATCTTCTTTAGGGGGCTCAGGACATCTCCATACCTCCTCAGCTATACAGATAAATCCCCTCGTGGTATGGACTCATTGCGGACAAGAATTGTCACCATTTTAATGAGGGGCTGGCGTGATACAAGCTTGGGGATGAGCCCTCCCCATTACGGCAGGCCCCTACACACGTGCTCATACTTCTCCCAAAATATGTCCAAAGACTCCGGACGGATAAAGGAGAAATCATACTCGTAGGAACCTGCCGAACTGATCAGGGTGAAGATATCTGTGGGCCTAAAACCCATCTGCAGAATTTTATCCACCACTGCCCTCCTATGCGGAGGAAGTCCTCCACCCTCCCATCTAAGCTGCACAACATTCCTCCTTTTAAATAGTGAGGAAGAGAAAACATTTGCATGCACCTTCCCTGCTTTCTCCCCCTTCCCAGATCCTGTAGCAGCAACACCAGCATAAGTTTTTCTTACAGACACACCAATTGCAGTCTTGTCCTTAGACACAATCAAACCTGCTGGCAGAGAGTCTGATTAAGCTGGGATAGCAGTCTTTGGATTAACAGAGGCAGGACCCTCCCCCTCCCCCTGCTCTGAACACTCAGCTTCTTTCCTGGGTTCAAGCACAGACATGGCTACTGCAGACTCCTGGAGAGTTGTAGCAATACTGCTCCCAGCATCTCCTCCACTATCCTCAGGAACAGCCGCTGTGTCTGGTCCAGCAAAGTCACTATATTATCCATGGCGCTCCTCTCTGCAGACTCTTCCCCTAGAAGCTGACAGTTACTCTCACCAATTTCACCTGAAGCTTTGTTTTCAGCAGGTAATTCAGACTGCATTGTATGCTATACATTGTCTATGGGTCTGGGCTGATTGCCCATAGCACTACAACCCCCAGCAGCCCATTGTCATTAAAGTTCACATCACCATCCTGCACACACACTGTACCTACTTGCTGTGCTGTTACCATTACAATACCATGGCTGACGGTGGGATCAGACTCCCCCCCAGCTGCTGCAGACTTCATGGTGGATCTTGCTCTCTCCATAGGTCTCTCTTTCACAGGGCGAGGAACGGTGTCCATCTCCTCATCATCATCCGCATCCAATAGGATTCCAGCTTAGTGATGAACTCCAGCATGTCAGTACCTCCCTCAACCTCCTGCTCAGATGTTCCTTATTGCTGCTGCAGAGGGAGGGGGACAGAGGCCTCCGCCATTGAGGGCTCAGCAGATGCCTGAGGTGTTGAAAGCTGGGCTCATCCTCCTAGCCCACTTTCTCACTCTCTGCTGACTCTGTCGGTACCCTCATCTCCTCATTGATTGGGTCACTTTCCATGCAAGAAGCGGCTTCTCTCCTCATTCACTAAACCGTTCCTTATTTCTATATTTTTCTTTAAATATTTCACTATTCTCCTTCAGAGAACTCACCAGTTCTTTCTGCTTCCTCACAGCTTGCTCCAATGCCTTCAACTCAGGCCTCAGAGCCGGTATCTTCTTACTGTATACTTTGGCACAAATCTGTTTTTTCTTCCCAAATTCAGCCATCAAAACTAACAATTTCTCTTCTTCTTTCTGAATCCGTTTCATCTTACCGACAATCCATTGTCTAAAGGCAGACAGGGACTCATCTCTCCTTGGGCCAGTCCCAGTATCTTCCACAGGCTGAGGCCTAGTCACAGGCCTATCCAGGG
Source organism: Aquarana catesbeiana (assembly GCF_042186555.1). NCBI lineage: Eukaryota > Metazoa > Chordata > Amphibia > Anura > Ranidae > Aquarana > Aquarana catesbeiana. The sequence goes on along the minus strand of NC_133329.1, from coordinate 2,977,063 downwards.
GGCCCCCACCTGGATCCTCCCCAGGATTCAGCATCCCTCCTGAGGCAGAGAAGCAACTTTAGCCCCTGGTCTCTGGAAGCACAGGAGCTAAGCAACCAGCAACCTCACTGTCAAGGAGCAGAATGGCAGGTTCCCACCATCCCTGTGCTGAATTCCTGGGTCTGTACACCTGTTGTGCCCATTATGAAGGGTTCCCACCATCCCTGTGCTGAGTTCCCGGGACTGCCCTTCTTCTGTGCCCATTATGTGTAGTTTCCACCATTCTATGCTGAGTTCCTGGGTCTATACACCTTTTATGTCTGTTATAAGTAGCTCCCTCATGCCTGCCTGATTTTTTTAGTAATGTTATGGCGAAGCAGCAGGGTTCCGGGGTCTGAAGTCCACATTGTATGCTACAGATCATGTCTCCTCATCTATTTCCAGCCTTGAAGAATCCAGCAAATACCAGAACTTCACCAGCCATGACACTTCAATACAACACATCTATAAGGTAAGAATGTTGTCTCTGGAGGCTTCTGTCTGAAGTCCTACTCAGTATCCTGGATGTCATGGTGAGATGTGCCTTCACAAGATTCCAACTATACTGATATATGCTATTCCTGAACTTCCATCACTTAGCTGAGATCCATTGGCCTAAGATATCTCCAGTCTTCTATGGCAGGAGGATGATTTGGGAGAAGCAGGAGGTAATAACGGGTGTCTTCTGCAGGTCATGAATCTGGGGACGCGCCATCTTCCTCTCTCTGTCATCTTTCTGTTCCCGGTGAGATTGGGCAAGATGTCTGTCTGGGAAAATACAAATATCACCAGCTCTCAGGTGACTGTTGGACCTCTGTGCTTTCATTAATGTTCCTAATAATGATAAAATTCACTGCTCCCTAGTTCCGCTAACTGATATACAATCATCAACCCCTTGGCTATAAATACATCTACACGGTCCTGGTGGCACCAATCAAATGTCTTTCTTGCCTGCTAACAAAGGAGCTTCTTACGTTGGATAACCTATTATAAATGGAGCATTGAATGTTCACCTCATTCCCTTCCTGTCCAGCCACAGATCACCAAATGTGTCACAAAGGCTCTGATGGCGCCAACAGAGAACTACCAGAAGCTCCTGAGCCCAAGTCCTCTTCTGGTAGGCATCATCTTCTACATTATACCATTGTAACCTGTACTGAAGAGTAGATAACCCAACACATATCTGTTAGGCCCAGACTAGCACCCAGAGGACCCCCATTCTTTATTTATCTACATGACCTAAGTAAGAGCTGACTGTATTTTTCTACCACCAATAAGATTTACCTCACACTGGGAGATGTCCTCTAAAATGTGACAAGAAGTCTGTAACTGGTTGGTATTGCTAAATCCGATCCATGAGGATATACTTTATCCAATGGCAAAGTCATGGAAGCTGATTTATCACCCCTATTCAGCCAGTGCTAATGAACATGGCAGGATCTTCAGACATTCAGTCATCAGCAGATATAGGATAAGCTGCAGTGTTCTGTAAGACATAGAAACTTTAACATTGTCCTATCCAAAGAAACCTCTAGAAGGTGCTCTAAGATAAAGTCTGAACCATTAAGGGATGCAGACTCTAAGACAGAAAACAGAGCAACTTTTCAACAAATCTAAGGAATGAGGAAGGGAGGTGTCCCAGTGCAGAGTGTCATGGGGGGGTTATAGATGAACCATGTCTGGGAAGATATGCCAGGAATGGTCCCTACTACCCTCTTCAGTCATGGTATGGACTCATCTTCCTCCATAGGAGATCTCAGTCCTTAGAGGGCCAACTTGTCATATAGAGTATAGGAGGAGAGTGAGTGGGGAGGTGTGAGTGGTAAAGTGACTCCTTGCTCCATCTCTCTTATGGTGGAACTCTGTCTCTCTCCTTAGAACTGCTCAGTTGGTTGGTGTGTCAGAGCGGACTGTCAGATCAATGATCTGGAGGCTCAGAGTTCACTGATCTTCACTATCAATGGATCTGTGACTAAAGACTGGACCACACAGGTAGGTACACACTACACACACAGGTAGCTGCACTCTCGAAAGATGGGCAGGTACTCTCACAGACAGGTGAATGTTGTGGTAGATACTCTCTTTCTACACTCAGGTAGGTGCACTCTCTATTCAGATAAATGTAGGTACAGTGTCTTCACACAAGTGGATACTCTCTCTACTCACAGGTAGGTACACTCTCTACACTTAGGTAGGTACATTCTTTACACATAAGTAGATACTCTCTCTGCACTCTGATAGGTACACACTCTATACACAAGTATATATTACCTCTACTCACAGGTAGGTACACTCAGGTAGGTACACTCTTTACACATAATACTCTCTCTATACACAAGTGTATATTATCTCTACTCACAGGTAGGTACACTCTCTACACACAACTAGATACTCTCTCTGCAGGGGGTGAGGGGTATCTTTTGACTCCTTTACAGTAATCCCCCCAGTTCCGTGTATTTATAGCCTGCACTGTCATCATTGTCTCTTCATGTTTCAGATGGAACAGGAGAAAATCTCCCTACAGAGCTGGGCAGAGATCGTATATGATAACTGGACCTACCATCAGAGCCAACACGTCACCCGAGCCCAGGTACCATCCATTCATCCAACCATGTATCAACCAGTACTTCTTCATCCATTCTTCTAACTCATCTATCCATCAATCCATCCATGTATGAACTGGTACTTCTTCATCCATTCTTCTACTCATCTATCCATCAATCCATCTATATATGAACCGGTACTTCTTCATCCATTCTTCTACTCGTTTATCCATCCATGTATGAACCGGTACTTCTTCATCCATTCTTCTACTCCTCTATCCATCAATCCATCCATGTATGAACCGGTACTTCTTCATCCATTCTTCTACTTGTTTATCCATCCATGTATGAACCGGTACTTCTTCATCCATTCTTCTACTCCTCTATCCATCAATCCATCCATATATGAACCGGTACTTCTTCATCCATTCTTCTACTCATCTATCCATCAATCCATCCATGTATGAACCGGTACTTCTTCATCTATTCTTCTACTCATCTATCCATCCATCTATCCATGTATGAACCAGTACTTCTTCATCCATTCTTCTACTCGTCTATCCATCAATCCATCCATGTATGAACCAGTACTTCTTCATCCATTCTTCTACTCACCTATCCATCAATCCATCCATGTATGAACCGTACTTCTTCATCCATTCTTCTACTTGTTTATCCATCCATGTATGAACCGGTACTTTTTCATCCATTCTTCTACTCCTCTATCCATCAATCCATCCATATATGAACCGGTACTTCTTCATCCATTCTTCTACTCATCTATCCATCAATCCATCCATGTATGAACCGGTACTTCTTCATCTATTCTTCTACTCATCTATCCATCAATCCATCCATGTATGAACCGGTACTTCATCTATTCTTCTACTCATCTATCCATCAATCCATCCATGTATGACCCGGTATTTCTTCATCCATTCTTCTACTCATCTATCCATCAATCCATCCATATATGAACCGGTACTTCTTCATCTATTCTTCTACTCATCTATCCATCAATCCATCCATGTATGAACCGGTACTTCTTCATCTATTCTTCTACTCATCTATCCATCAATCCATCCATGTATGAACCGGTACTTCTTCATCTATTCTTCTACTCATCTATCCATCAATCCATCCATGTATGAACCGGTACTTCTTCTTCTATTCTTCTACTCATCTATCCATCAATCCATCCATGTATGACCCGGTATTTCTTCATCCATTCTTCTACTCATCTATCCATCAATCCATCCATGTATGAACCAGTACTTCTTTATCCATTCTTCTACTCATCTATCCATCAATCCATCCATGTATGAACCAGTACTTCTTTATCCATTCTTCTACTCATCTATCCATCCATCCATCTATCCATGTATGAACCAGTACTTCTTCATCCATTCTTCTACTCGTCTATCCATCAATCCATCCATGTATGAACCAGTACTTCTTCATCCATTCTTCTACTCACCTATCCATCCATGTATAAACGAGTACCTCTTCTTCCACCCACACATCCATCCATCCATCCATGTATGAACCAGTACTTCTTCATCCATTCTTCTACTCATCTATCCATCCATCCATCCATGTATAAACCAGTACCTCTTCTTCCACCCACACATCCATCCATCCATCCATGTATGAACCAGTACTTCTTCATCCACCCATCCATCTATGTATGAACCAGTACTTCTCCATCCATTCTTCTACTCATCTATCCATTCATCCATCCATGTATGAACCAGTACTTCATCATCCACCCATCCATCTACCCATCCATCCATCCATGTATGAACCAATACTTCTTCATCCATTCTTCTACTCATCTATCCATCCATCCATCCATCCATCTATGAACCAATACTTCTTCATCCATTCTTCTACTCATCTATCCATCCATCCATCCATGTATGAACCAATACTTCTTCATCCATTCTTCTACTCATCTATCCATCCATCCATTCATCCATCCATCTATGAACCAATACTTCTTCATCCATTCTTCTACTCATCTATCCATCCATCCATCCATGTATGAACCAGTACTTCTTCATCCACCCATCCATCTACCCATCCATCTATCCATCCATCCATCCATCCATGTATGAACTAGTACTTCTTCATCCACCCACACATCCATCCATCCATCCATCCATCCCTCCATCCATGTATGAACCAGTACTTCTTCATCCATTCTTCTACTCGTCTATCCATCAATCCATCCATGTATGAACAGGTAACTCTTCATCCATTCTTCTACTCGTCTATCCATCAATCCATCCATATATGAACCAGTACTTCCACCCATCCATCTACACATCCATCTATCCATCCATGTATAAATCAGTACTCCCCCATCCATTCATCAATCCATCCTTGTATGAACTAATAATTCTTCACCCACCAATCCACCTTACATCCATCCATTCATCTATTCATCCATCCATCCATCCAACCATTCATACATTCATCTATCTGTGTATGAATAAGTACTCCTTCATCCATCCATCCATCCATCCATCTATTCATCCATCCATCGATCTATTCATATATTCATCTGTGTATGAATAAGTACTCCTTCATCCATCCATCTATCCATCCATCCATCCATCCATTCATCCATTCATCCATCTGTGTATGAATAAGTACTCCTTCATCCATCCATCCATCCATCCATCCATCCATCCATCTATTCATCCATCCATCCATCCATCCATCTATTCATCCATTCATCCATCTGTGTATGAATAAGTACTCCTTCATCCATCCATCCATCCATCTATTCATCCATCCATCCCTCTATCCATGCATGAACCAGCACTCCCTCATTCACTCTTCTACTCATCTATCCATCAATCCATCCCTGTATGAACAGGTACTTCCAACCATCCACCCTTACACCAATCCATCCATCTACATATCCATCCATCCATAGATCCATCTATAAATGTAAAAAACAGTACCCCCCCCCCCCAATTCATCCATTCATAGATCCATCCATCCATGTAAAAAACAGTACCCTCCCCCCAATTCATCCATTCACTAATCCATCCTTGCATAAACTAGTACGCCTCCACCCACCAATCCACCATCCATCCATCCATCTATTCAGGAGACATTTTTTACAGTACAAGTTTGCAGTGCAGTGCTCTGCTACACAAGGGTTTTGATTGCTGAAGTATACTATGGGTATTATTCCAAATCCCTTTGTGGCCTCAGAAAGGAATGTTTAGCTGCCCCTGAGAGAGGAAACTTTGTTACCGCTTCTGGACCAAAACCTCAGGAATTCAACGGATAGCACTTGATGGACATTTGCTTTTTAAAATTATTCTATACAGTATAGAAGTAAAGGAGGTTTGCACTCTCCTCTGTGTCTGGATTTGGCTCATTGTTCTTCTGTAACTGCTCAGGGGGAAACTTTTTGACACAATTTTTGGTTTTTGGAGTAATATTTCACTCTGAATACCTATTAATGGAATTCAGTCTAAAATCCCTCACCCCCCCACCCCCTCCCGATGTCCCAGACTCCTCTTGTTTCCTGCCACCTGTGCTCTGTATTTTTACTGTACTCTCATCTCTTGCAGGCTCAGACAGTTCTGGAGGTTCTGGAGGGGTATAATTACCTTTCTATAATAGTCGGGAGCAGTGTGGGGGGTTTGGTTCTTCTGGCCCTGATAATAGCCGCACTATACAAGGTAAGTGTTCAGGGGAGGGTGGTGACAGGTGAGGAAATCTCAACCTTTTTTTGCCTAAATGATCATTCCATACACTGGCTGCCAAGGGCCACAGCCTCCCTCTGGGAGTTCCACCACAGCCGCCCTCTGGATGTTCTCATTAGCTTTTCCCTCTCCTTCCTCCTTCAGCCTCCAATTCCCAGATGTCTTCTACCTTCCCCAGTGCCATCTGTATATGTCCTCCCATGGCCTACCTATACTTCTCCTTCCTTCAATTCCCAGATGTATCCTACCTTCCCCAGTGCCATCTGTGTATGTCCTCCCATGGCCTACCTACTGTATACTTCTCCTGCCTTCTATTCCCAGATGTCTCCTGCCTTCCCCAGTGCCATCTGTGTATGTCCTCCCATGGCCTACCTACTGTATACTTCTCCTTCCTTCTATTCCCAGATGTCTCCTGCCTTCCCCAGTGCCATCTGTGTATGTCCTCCCGTAGCCTACCTATACTTCTCCTGCCTCCAATTTCCAGATGTCTCCTACTTTCCCTAAGCCATTTGCGTATCTCCTCCCATAGTCTACCTATACTTTTACTGCCTCCAATTCCCAGATGTCTCTTGCCTTCCCCAGTATCATCTGAGTGTGTCCTCCCATAGCCTACCTATACTTCTCCTACCTCTAATTCCTAGTTGTGTCCTACCTGTCAGAAACCATGAATCAGACTGAGACAGAAGTACAGTTAAATCACACTTGTTTAATAATAAAAGTAAATAGAACATAGCCAAAGTTCGGTAACCAAAACAGATAGTCAGACAAGCCAGAAAGTCAGGAAGCCAGGAATCAGCATAGTGGAACAGCAAGCAGGATCTGGGGCCAGAAGGAATGTCAGCTAAGCAAGTCTTTAACAGGAGCGCAGGAGAAAGTCTCTGTGATGTTGACCAAGGCGAAGGCAGAGATCATCTTGGCTGGACGGCTTACGTGAGCAGGTCTGACGAGCAGGATATCATCAACAGGTGAGTCACTGTGGAGAGATAGGAGCTGGCAATTAGCCAACAGCTGAGCGGGCAGCTCAGGAAAGGAAGGGCTGAGCCCAGCCCTGACACTACCTCACTCAGTGCCATCTGTGTATCTTCGCCCATAGCATGCCCATATGTCTCCTTTCTCCTGCTTTGTCTTTTTTAACACTTCTGTTCCCTCTGCAACCCCATTCCATCCATACCTACAAACCTTTATGCAATATACATTGTCTGTTTTGGTGTATTTGTTTTCTCTATCAAAATTCATAGCCTCCATAGTCCAGTCTCACACAGATTCCCTTCTCAACCCAGAAGCATTTTCTCTCAGACCACCATCCAGATCCATATACTACAGGTTGTCCAACTGTTCTATTACATATGCCCCCTCAAGTATCTTAAGACTGAACCACTGGTGATATTTGTCAATAAACATTTGGTGACCTCTCCTAGCCAATCATGAGTATACAGACAGGGAAAAGGAGTTGAGGAGAATTTTCATGAGTAGTTCATTTGTGGATGGAGTGCCCTTTGGCCTTTGGTTGAGTAGTCTCGTAGGTCAGGTGGTTCCTTATGGGTACTCAGTGCTTCCCTGGACTTCTAAGTTCCAATGTTAGAAATTAATTGAGAGATGGTAACCATAGATGATGGTTGAGGGTGGGGTGGTACTGTTTTGTTTTTTTAGGGGTCCCCTTTGTCCCAAATCTACACCATGACTTGTTATTGTCTATTAAGGAGTTCCAGCAGTGCTGCCAGTAGAAGTTGATCCCTGGAGTTCTTGTGGGGCTTGATGTAAAAGGGATTGTGATGTCAGTTGGCCAAGGTCATGCTACCTTCTGATGCCCCAGCACAACACATGAACACCTGCTAGACAGGAGTCCTCATACTTCCTGGGCAAGGCCTCAAATACTTGGAGCCCCGCTTATCCCTACTCTGCCCCATGTCTTGTTATTGCATTTCAAGGAGTTCCAGCAGTGCTGCCAGTAGAGGTAGATCTCCCGAGTTCCTGTGGGGCTGTAGGTAAAGGGTAACATGGTGTGGGTTGGCCAAAATACTGGTGCCTCCTGATACCGCTGCAGAACACTTGAACCTGTGCTAGTCAGGGGTCTCCATACTTCCTGGGCAAGGCCTCAAAGGATAAGTGTTGGAGAACCCCCTTATCCATAGTCTGCCCCATGACTTGTTATTGTGTATGAAGGAGTTCCAGCAGTGCTGCCAGTAGAGGTAGATCTCCCGAGTTCTTGTGGGGCAGTTGGGAAAGGGAAACATGTTGTGGGTTGGACAAAATTCTGCTGCCTCCTGATGCCCCTGTAGAACACTTGAACATATGCTAGTCAGGGATCTCCATACCTCCCGGGCAAGGCCTCAAATCATAAGTGTTGGAGGTCCCCTATTCCTAGACTGCCCCATGTCTTTATTATTGTGTATGAAGGAGTTCTAGCAGTGCTTCCAGTAGAGGTTGATCCCTGGAGTTGCTGTGGGGCTGAAGTTAAAGGGAAACAAGATGTGGGTTGGCCAAAGTCCTGATGCCCCAGCAGAATACTCAAACACCTGCTAGGTGTGAGGTCTCCATACCTCCTGGGCAAGGCCTCAAATCCTTGGGGGTCCCCTTATCCCTAGTCTGCTCCATGACTTGTTATTGTGTATGAAGGAGTTCCAGCAGTGCTACCAGTAGAGGTTGATCCCTGTGGGGCTGGAGGTAAAGGGGGATGTGGTGTGAGTTGGCCAAAGTCCTGATGCTCCAGCAGAATATTTGAACACCTGCTAGGTGTGGGGTCTCCATACCTCCTGGGCAAGGCCTCAAACAAACTAATCCCCATTGTGGGAGGGGCAGAGATGCAAACTACTGCAGGGAAATTTCCCCATTGTGGGAGGGGCGGAGACACAAACTACTGCAGGAAATCTCACCATTGTGGGAGGGGCAGAGACACAAGCTACTGCAGGGAAATCTCCTCATTGTGGGAGGGGCAGAGACACAAATTACTGCAGGAAATCTCACCATTGTGGGAGGGGCAGAGACACAAACTACTGCAAGAAATCTCACCATTGTGGGAGGGGCAGAGACACAAACTACTGCAGGAAATCTCCCTATTGTGGGAGGGGCAGAGACACAAAATACTGCAGGAAATCTCCCCATTGTGGAAGGGGCAGAGACACAAACTACTGCAGGAAATCTCCCCGTTGTGGAAGGGGCAGAGACACAAAATACTGGGGGGAAATCTCGTCATTGTGGGAGGGGCAGAGACACAAACTACTGCAGGAAATCTCATCATTGTGGGAGGGGCAGAGACACAAACTACTGCAGGAAATCTCCCCATTGTGGGAGGGGCAGAGACACAAACTACTGCAGGAAATCTCCCCATTGTGGGAGGGGCAGAGACACAAACTACTGCAGGAAATCTCACCATTGTGGGAGGGGCAGAGACACAAACTACTGGGGGGAAATCTTGTCATTGTGGGAGGGGCAGAGACACAAAATACTGGGGGGAAATCTCGTCATTGTGGGAGGGGCAGAGACACAAATATTAGGAATGTGGGTTAAGTGGAGATACAACTTTGATTGTGTTTTTTGGTGTACTATGAAATCTGCCCTTTCCCTTTGTGTTTTGTTAAGTATCTCTAGTGCAGTCCAGTTTAGTTATGTGAGTCACCTCTCTATCTGGAACCAGTATCAGATTGGCAGCCCTGATATCAGCAGAGCGGGATTGAACTGTCCTAGAACACGCATATGCTGTGTACTTTGAAAGGATGTAAAAAAATGACTGGTTCTCTCTAACCAAATGTTCTCCTTATGTGCTCCTCTCAGATGGGCTTCTTCAAGCGCCAATATAAAGAGATGCTGGAAAGTCCCGAAGACGTCAACATGGAGGAGGAGGAAGCTTAGGATCCAGAAACTCACATGGCACCGGAATGAGAAGAATCCGACCAACTGACATTTTTTCAAAAATAACTTTTGTATAAAATTGGACTAATTTTCTTTTTTCAATATTCAGGGGGGGTGAGAAAGGCAGTTCCAACATCACTTTGTAGGGAGAAAAGGGCAGATCCAACCTCACTTTGGGGGTGAGAAGGGCAGATTTAATCACACTTTGCTGGGTGAGAAGGGCAGATCCAACATCACTTTGCGGGGAGAGAAGGGCAGATCCAACATCACTTTGCTGGGTGAGAAGGGCAGATCCAACCTCACTTTGCTGGGTGAGAAGGGCAGATCCAACGTCACTTTGCTGGGTGAGAAGGGCAGATCCATCGTCACTTTGCGGGGAGAGAAGGGCAGATCCATCGTCACTTTGCTGGGTGAGAAGGGCAGATCCAACGTCACTTTGCTGGGTGAGAAGGGCAGATCCAACATCACTTTGCTGGGTGAGAAGGGCAGATCCAACGTCACTTTGCTGGGTGAGAAGGGCAGATCCAACGTCACTTTGCTGGGTGAGAAGGACAGATCCATCGTCACTTTGCAGGGAGAGAAGGGCAGATCCAACGTCACTTTGCCCGTCCACAGAGCGCAGCGCACGTAATATCAGCTCCCCTTTGTAAAAGCTATTTGCAGCAAAGCTGGAGCTTACACCAGAGAAGAAAAATGGAGATGTTCCTCAGAAATTAAAAAAAAAAAACCCTGTAAAGTATATCTTTTTATTTGAACCAGAGTCTACAGATAGTTGTCACCTGCTTGGTGATATTCCCTCATCTAATTTGGAGGCTGCATATCCAAGACTTATTTGTCAAGGACTCATTGCAACCATTATATGGACCTTCCTCAAAGACATCCAGATGCGTAGAATAGGAAAATAAAGCGTCTTCTGTTATCTGTGTTTTGATGCGCAGTGTCCATTACAAGTTCAGGTAACGGTGGGGAGAGTCCTCCTCACCAGACAGGACAGGAACTGAGAGGAAATCCCCCTAACTGGGTACAGCATTAAAAATGCAATGGGTGATCCAGACCTCCACACTCCACCCAGTAAAAAAAAATAGACTTTGAGTTTAACCCAACATATGTACAGTAAATTAGAAGCTTATACTGAAAATGGAGATAGAAGAGTGAGTCTTGGTGTTGCCCATCCTTTCCTCTCGTTTCTCCTGCCTGGTTCTTCTCTAATGTTCTCCTGGATCTCCAGCCTGGTCAGCGAGCCCAGCAGTCCTCAGTGTTACCCTTCACCACTCCCTCCAATCATGATTTCCACTAACTGCCTGTCCAATCATTGGCATATCGCTGTTTGATTTCTTGTATATAACATTTTCTGCCTGACTAAATAAAGTGAGGAACCAAATGTGTGACGGTGGAATCCATTCACCAATAAATCTTTCCATCCGAAAATTGGTCTTCCCAATTTCTTCCTGGCCCAGTCTCTGCTTTGTGTAGGAGTAGAGATGATCTCTGGTAATGTACATTCGAGGTCTAGCCATCTGATAAGTTCTGAATTTGTATTTGGAGGACGAGGGTGGAGTGGAGGGTGGAGTTGTATGGTGACAAACTGTCGCAAGATTACACAAGAGTAATCTCAGAGGCGGGAGAGAGACACTTATGACACTCTGTCAGTGTGAGGGCGAGAAGAGACGATTACCAGCACTTCCGTGTTTCTGTGTTTTGGACACAGCTGATCCGTGGGCGCGAGATCGCCGTGAGACTGGGCGACGTAACATGACGTCGGCCCAGAACGAGAGGGGATCCCTCCCACCGTATAGACAAATGTCAGCGGGTGGGATCCCCTCTCGAGGAGGTTATGAAAGGAGAAACTCGCTCTCTTCCTGGCTTGGGTTCCTTAGGCCTGAAGTTTAGGAGCAGTTGGGCATTTTTTTTTCCAGCAGCCCCTGAACCCTCCTCTATGTTATCTCATGTGCACATGTACACTCAGCCGTTTATAGGTGTTTCGAGGCAGTTGAGTTTACTGGCAGGAAATTCGCATTCAGGACTGTAGTGTAATGCTTGTAAACCGCGGTTTATGAGCTTTTTGCGTTTCTGATAATTTTTGAACAAATAAAAATGTTGAAAGACATAAATTTCCCCACATGCCGTTGCCTGCATCAATGGATGAATCCAGTAGCGGTGGACTCTGGTCCTCTCACGCAATTTTCGAAGCCTTCTGAGCCTCAGCAACGTCAGGAGCGTTTCCTCACACACGATCATGAATGATGGGATCCATAGAGAAAACACTAGAAATAAGCCATCTACAAGCAGGCCACTCTCGCTTCTCTCACAGAATGACTGAAATCCTTAATAATTTACTTGTTTTTCATGCATTGTGGGCATTTGGGAGGGTCTCCTGAGGTCATCTTTAACCTACTTCAGCCCCGGAAGATTTGGCTGCTCAACGACCAGGACATTTTTTGCGATATGGCACCGCGTCGCTTTAACCGACAATTGCGCGGTCGTGCGACGCTGTACCCTAATAACATTTTTTCCCCTCAAATAGAGCTTTCTTTTGGTGGTATTTGGCGGTTTTTATTTTTTGCACTATAAACAAAAAAAGAGCGACAATTTTGAAAAAAAAAAAACATAATATTTTGTACTTTTTGCTATAATAAATATCCCCATTTTTTCTTTTAAACTATTTTTTCCTCAGTTTGGGCTGATATGTATTCGTCTACATATTTTAAAATATATATAAAACAATATATAAATAGTATATAAAAATCGCAATAAGCTTATACTGAAGTTATAGCATCTATAAAATAGGGGAAAGATTTATGGCATTTTTATTATTATTATTTTTTTTACTAGTAATGATGGCGATCTGCGATTTTTATCGGGACTGTAACATTATGGCGGACCGATCGGACACCTTTGACACATTTTTTTGGACCATTGGCATTTATGCAGCGATCAGTGCTATAACAATGCACTGATTACTGTGTAAATGTCACTGGCAGGGAAGGGGTTAACACCAGGGGGCGATCAAGGGGTTAACTGTGTTACCTAGGGAGTGATTCTAACTGTTGGGGGGGACGGGACTGCCTGGGTGAGGAGAGCGATTTGTTGTTCAAACTTGGTATGAACAACAGATCGCTCCCCTCACCCCTGACAGCACGCAAATCTGTCTGTTTACATTGAGAGATCTCCGTTCTGTCTCTGTATGGAGCGATCGCGGTTGCCCGGCAGTCATCGGCTCCAGCGTCGCACGCCCCCCCCCCCCCCCAGTGGTCAAAAGGCAAACCGACGTGCAGCTACGACGGATCGCCCAGGGGAGCCAACCTGCCGCAGTATAACTGTGGCGGCTGGTAGGGAAGGGGTTAAAAAAAAACTTTTTTTACCTCTGTAGCACCCTGGTGTTTAGGCAGGGTCGCTAACTAATTTAGTTTGCCAGGTAGTAATTGTCCTGCCTAATTGGTAGGAGATCCACTGATTTCACCCTAGTTCTGGAATTGCTGCACCTTTTCTCTTCTGTCACTAGGTGGCATTGTAGCTGGTGACATTAGATAGACAAGGGCATAGCAAGGACAGATTATGGATGGATGGGGTGTCTCAGCCAATTGGCAGGGTTTTCTTTAGTCCCTTGGCCTGCTGGGAGAACCTATTTATTTGGGTGGCGTCAGGTGATTGGGGGTTCTGTGCCACCTGGACGGCTGTCTGGGTGGACGTGTGTTATGTCGCTCTGGGCTGCTAGGCTGGAAGCCTGAGGCCTATCCCGGGGACACCTGGCTGCCAGGCTGCCCGAGGGCCTTTCCAGGAGCAGGAGAAGCAGCCTAGGGTTGGGACTGCAGGATTGGAGTCCAGCCGAGTTGTGAAGGTTCAGCCGGACAGGGAACCAGATGTGGACGGGGGTAGAGGGGAAGCTGTCGCCACTAAGAGACCATCCACCTCGTTACTGGAGACCACTGTGAGTAAGCAGAAGCAAGTACCTGAGTGGTCTTCTCACCAGCCTTGGACGGTGAAGAAGTGGGAAAGCATCAGCGAGTGCCAAGCCAGGGACCTAGCAGGATAGCGGGGGTGACGCTTGAGGAGCATACAACGGGATAGTTGAGGAAGAGCTCAGGATATCCAGTGATGACTGGGATCTGGAAGTCTAGTGAGAGGCTGGGAGCTCAGTGAGTGAAGATCTATAGTGGGACACTGAGATAAGTAAAATGACTGTTCTGTGTTACCAAGAGTTATCTACAACTACCTTTACTGACTGTTGCAAGATTAGCGGCCCTACCTATACAGAAGATCGGGACTTTAAATGAGGCATATGGGTCATCTGTCTACATCCCTAAATCTGCGAAAAAGAAAGGGGAGGGGTTTTCGGGACTTTAAATGAGGTGAGTACACCTGGCTAGAAGATGAGTAGATACCAAAAACATGTTTTTATTGGTGAAACAAGGAACATGGCAAAATGACACAATACATGCAGCAATGAATAAAATTCATTGTTCACCTGCCCCTTGGTGTTGGGCTCTAGCAACTGCCCACAATATATATTTTTAGATATGAAGCCCAGGCACGCCACTATCTGGATCTTTGTCCTTAGTTTTCTTGGGGATCATGTTTTATGCACCCGATCCCTCTCCTGCGGGTCCCTTCCACAGCTCCCGGTACAGACAATTTGGAAAGCCTCTGACTCCTCGTCCCCCATTTTCCAGACTTATTACGACGTAAGTACTCATAGGGATGAGTAACCCTCTCCCTTTCTTTTTGTACATATCCTCCCCATTGAGGGGTACAACATTGGATCATACTGGTCTACTCATGTTTTTTTTTTTATAAATTTGCGTGCACCTGCCCCTGAAGAGTGGTAAGAGTTTGGGACTTTAATTGAGGCCATAGACATGGTGGAGATAGATTCAATAGAGGTACACATTTATTGTCACAAAATCATGAAACAAATCAATAACAGAAACCACATAGGTAAAACACATTATAATAAATGTCATTTCATGTTTGTTCATACACACTATTGAAAGTATGCATGCAATACAGGCAACTGGGGTACATCCGAGTATAGTAGCCAAGTGCCCCACAGTGGTCTGATTGATCAGTAATACATTCTAATGAGTTCATAATGGTACAGAATTGTGTGGGCATTTTCAGTGGTCTTGGGATGTCTCTCCACACCCCGATGAAATTCCTCATTATTTCTTGTTTTGTTCTGATTATGCAATGTTTGGTTTCACTGTCTCATTTGCAAGTATTGTTAACACAATTCTGTACCATTATGAACTCATTAGAATGTATTACTGATCAATCAGACCACTGTGGGGCACTTGGCTACTATACTCGGATGTACCCCAGTTGCCTGTATTGCATGCATACTTTCAATAGTGTGTATGAACAAACATGAAATGACATTTATTATAATGTGTTTTACCTATGTGGTTTCTGTTATTGATTTGTTTCATGATTTTATGACAATAAATGTGTACCTCTATTGAATCTATCTCCACCATGTCTATGGCCTCAATTAAAGTCCCAAACTTTTCCCACAACCTCCAAATAGGGATGGAGGCCCATTCTATATGTGCCTCATATAAAGTCCCAAACCTTCCCATTGCTTCCTTACATTAGGGATGAAGGTCCATAGACTGGACTGACAGCCTCTCTCTTTTTCCCTGTCACCCAGGTGTGAGATCATTCAGTCCGGCATATTCAATCATTATGTCTGGACTTATGCTATAGAGACACTGGTCTCCCTTGCATATCAGTGAGAGAATTCAGCACAGTTTTCTGTGCTTTGAATCCCTCTCCATTTGAGGTGTATGTCCTGGGTCTGTTTCTGTCTTTTGCCGGGAGCTGCGATGCGCTCTGCGGGCCTATGTCCCCTCCCTCCCCCTGTGTTTTGCCTTGGGGGGAGGGGGCTCCCCCACAGCGCATCGGCGCCACGCCTCCTGCTTCCCGTGTGCCGTCTAGTGTTGACGCCCACACGTCAAGCATGTGACGTTGCTATCTTAGCCGGCTTGGCGGGGGAAGTGAGCGTCTGTCAAGGGCGGTCTTTACCGCCGGCGTCGGAGCTCCTCCCCTCTCTAGCCGTGCCTGCGTGACGCTGGTGGCGGGCAGCGTGCACGTGTGTGGAGCGGTATATCTGGCTTCCCCAGGCACAGCTCCCCATTGCCTTCCAAACATCTGACGCTGCAGTTCACCTTACCATTCTCCAGCAGTGGCCTTGGTAAGCTATTTTGGACGATTGTTCACCACCCTACTAATTAGATATCACTTTTCAATATGTATGAACATCATGATATCCTGATACCATGTATCTTTGTAGACTCATGACATCTCAATACTACTTATCCTTTCAGATGCTTTTTGGTGGCCACTTTGGTTCCATTTTTCTGACTTACCACGCACACCCCCTTGCTGTGTCTCGTGTTCTTTTGGGGAAGTTCTGGATGTATGCCCTGCCAGCACGCTGTTTTTGATCACCTCAGCTCCCGGCATAGATTGGTTGACCCCAGTGCCATACGTACTATACCTCATTTACAGTGAGTCCTTGTAAGTATTTCGGGATACATCTCTCTATCCCCCCTTGGATAGGTTCCACTATATTCCACTAATAATATTTTATTATATCTTGTAGATATATTATCAGCACCCGCCCCTGATGAGTGTGAAACACACGAAACGCGTCGGGCATTACTATTTTGGGATGCAGATACAAAGCCCCCCTTTACCATCTGTTTTTGGGCATTTTGGGTGGTCTTGGGATGTCTCTCCACACCCCAATGAAATTCCTCATTATTTCTTGTTTTGTTCTGATTATGCAATGTTTGGTTTCACTGTCTCATTTGCAAGTATTGTTAACACAATTCTGTACCATTATGAACTCATTAGAATGTATTACTGATCAATCAGACCACTGTGGGGCACTTGGCTACTATACTCGGATGTACCCCAGTTGCCTGTATTGCATGCATACTTTCAATAGTGTGTATGAACAAACATGAAATGACATTTATTATAATGTGTTTTACCTATGTGGTTTCTGTTATTGATTTGTTTCATGATTTTATGACAATAAATGTGTACCTCTATTGAATCTATCTCCACCATGTCTATGGCCTCAATTAAAGTCCCAAACTTTTCCCACAACCTCCAAATAGGGATGGAGGCCCATTCTATATGTGCCTCATATAAAGTCCCAAACCTTCCCATTGCTTCCTGAAGAGTGGTAATATCCACGAAACGCGTCAGTCTACACCTCAAACACTCATAACCGCTGCTAAACGCACATAAACGTGGTACGTAAAAGCTGTGGAACGGACATTTTTCGCCTTCGGTTTCCAGCTATCAAGCTTGCAGTGTTCACAAAAGGTTTTCAACTGCCCCGTGTACATGAGCCCTAAGTCTGGCCGGCTGCATCTAAGCTGTCATAGTGAGAGTGGCAGCTTGGGTGGGTGCAGCAAGCAAGGCTACACAGTACAGCCCTGATTACCTTGCTGTGTGCAATGGTCCAAATCATTTGGTGGAGGGGGGATTATGGTGTCGGGGGGGTGGAGGGGGATTATGGTGTTGGGGGATAGAGGGGGGATTATGGTGTGGGGGGGTGGAGGGGGGATTATGGTGTGGGGGGAGGGGGGATTATGGTGGGGGGTGTTTTTCAGGGGTTGGGCTTGGCCCCTTAGTTCCAGTGAAGGGAACTCCTAAGGCGTCAGCATACCAAGACATTTTGGACAATTTCATGATCCAAACTTTGTGGGAACAGTTTGGGGATGGCCCCTTCCTGTTCGGACATGACTGCCCACCAGTGCACAAATCAAGGTCCATAAAGACATGGATGAGCGAGTTTGGACTGGAGGAACTTGACTGCCCTGCCCTGAGTCCTAACCTCAACCCAATAGAACACCTTTGGGATGAATTAGAGCGAGCCAGGCCTTCTCATCCAACATGCCTGACCTCACAAATGCTCTTCTGGAAGAATGGTCAAACATTCCCATAGACACCCTCCTAAACCTTCTGGACAGCCTTCCCAGGAGAGTTGAAGCTGTTATAGCTGCAAAGGGCGGAGCCAACTCAATATTGAACCCTAAGACTAAGACTGGGATGTCATTAAAGGTCATGAGGGTATAAAGGCAGGCGTCCCAATACTTTTGTACATAAAACCACCCATGTACCTGCCTGACCCAGGTGTCTTATCTGACTTTCTCTTTCATTACAAAGGTTTACATCCCAACTCCAAGAAAATAAATAAGAAATAAGAAAGTCCACCATTGCAGTGGGGCCCCTGTAATGCTTGGGATATCAGTTGATTAAATCTAGGATCAGAGGGTACAAGTGGTAATAAACCCCAAACCAAAGCTGTAATCCTCCTTTAATACCTTCTTCTCCTCCACAGAGAGGGCCCACCCCTAGGACTGTAGGTGTTTATGATTGGTCTGGAGGGATATCATTGTACTTGGACGGTCGGCAGAATAGCACCTGGATAAATGCTACGAAGGATCGTACGGAGATGAAGGATTCTTACATGGGTGAGAAAACCAGGGGTTATAGAATTATACCGATGTCAGAAGATTACAGTATAATGTCAGATAATTCCTTAACTTGTGGGGAGGTGCAGCATGGTGCGGCGGCATTGATCACACTGTATTAAAGTTAAAGTTCAGCAAAGCATGGGGAAACAAACCGACTGGCCGCACTCACAAATTGTTGTAGCGAAGAGTAAAGCAGTAGGTCTCGGGTGCACCAACAGCATCTGTCTTGAGGGGCAGAATGCGGCCTGGCCGGTCCAAGCCTAAACAGTGAGGCTTCTAGGAAGGATGGCGTGTTACTGCTCTTTCCCTACTGGTCTGGAACCTCTTTATGCTGCTAATTACTGTCCCTGACAGACAGGTGACCTGTCCCCACCCTACCCACACATGAAATGCACACCAAGACTGGGAGCCAGGGTCTTAAATAAATTCAGCTTGACCCAAGATGGTCGCCAAAGTCACATGGGGCACCAGCATCCAATTGAATATCTCCCCCAGTGACCCAGGAAACCATAGAGGAACTATGTTCCTCTTGACGACCTCTCCCTCTGTAATGCAGATGTGCTTCAGAGCCACCTGCAGTTGAGAAAGTAGACTGCACCTGTCTACAAACTGGCATCAATGATCATTGAAATACTACAAATGGTAGATATGGAAAGTCTAACCTAAGGCTGGTGGGTGTTTTCTTCAGCTTGCATCCTTAGGCAGCGACCTCTGTGTCTTTACCTTTTGGCGGCGTCAGGGCCGTCTTTAATATTGATTGGACCCTGGGCAAAACTTTTCTTTCAGTTTTGCTCTCCACCTGCTCTAAAACGTACAATAAATAGCAGCTAGACTCAAAATCAGTTTACTGAATCAGATCAGGCAGCGATTGCGATTGGTTGGCAGAGGTTACAGTGTATCATTACCGCTCACTGATTGGTTGCTAGAGGTTACAGCACACATTACTGCTCACTGATTAGTTGCTAGAGGTTACAACACATGATTTCTGCTTGTTGATTGGTTGCTAGAGATTACTGTGGATATGACCTCAGGGGGGCATGATATACATATCAATGCCGCTGGCCGCCGCTATTTACATATGAATGCCGTCGCTATTTACATATGAATGCTGGTAATTTGCATGTAAACAGAGGGTCTGCAGGTGAATCATCTGTACACAACAATAGGGCAGAGCTGGGAAGCATTAGTAGCAGCACTTCACACTGAGATATCGGTACACAGCACAGGACTAAAAACCTCAAGGGAGGAGGGAAATTAAACCAGGATAGTTGGCAAGTATGAGACAGATGCTTTGGGCCCCACAACACTGACAGGGCCCAGGGCAGCTGCCCCTTTTGCCCTGCCTTAAAAACGGCCCTGGGTGGCGTGACGGTACAGGGATACATTTTTCGTGATGTGGTGTTTTTGTATGGTTATTCTAGAAGTTGCTACAAAAGTGTAAAATGATAAGTTTGGAATTATCTCCACCATGACTCTTCTCTTCTCCTTCTACAGGTTACACAGTCCAGCAGTTGCAGTGGGACACGTTGGCCATTGGAGCACCAAGATACCAACATCTGGGCAGTGTCTTCATCTACAAGAATAACCCAACAACATCGGAGTGGAGCCGGGTGACTGCATTCAGCGCAGACAAGGTGACCGAGGGGTGCATGAGTGGGAGGGTCAAAGGTTGGAGAGGTAACGGACCACAGATATAGATTATTAAGATATATGTAATAAAGGAGAAATGGTTGGACTATATCAGGAAAACAACTCAGGCAGTTTTTCCATCCCTGGTTATAGTATAACTTGTATAGAGAGGAAGAGGAGGGGGGGGGGGAAAGGAAAAAACAGGCAATCCCCCTCCTCAAATAAATGGGACTTTAAAGGAAAAAGACTGAGTTGCGTAGGTGAGAATCAAACAGGCTTGATAAAATTTAACAATATTTATTGAAATATAATAAAAGATAGTATTATCAATACATATACAAACATATGACCATCCAGTAGTAGAATCCAAAATTCGTGCGTGACTAAAGCCAACATGTTTCGCAAAAGAAATTTTGCTTCATCAGGGCTAGACACGATGCAATTGATTCATTTAAACTGTGTAAATAATAAACAGTCTCAGATTATACAATGGTCATACACAACATCAGATCCTAACAGACATCAATAATTTGAAATCATAGCTCACCTACTATTACAATTTCAAAATGAATAAGGCTATAGCCACCATTCACTGGACACCAACCGCTGAACCAACCAATACGGACTGTCTCTGGGTGCCAGATCCCAGACAGACAATGCCAGTAGGAGGCCTGGACCACACACTTAGGGCACTATATGCTGATAGCCCGTACTGAAATAAAGACGGAAAACCCATGAATCACACTAGTTAAAATCAGTGGTAAATAATGCTGCAGTGACCATAAATGGTCGAACACATAAGAAAAATTCGGATGACGCCCACTAGGGTACATTGTACATAGGATATATTGAGCCACTTCAAAAAAAGTCTATTGGGTATGTGATTATTTTGACTAGGGGGGGAGGGGGGGGGAAAGGGAGGGGGAAAGGGGCCAATGAACATTGTTCCATCTATAATAAGGGGCCAGTGAGGAAGTCATACCTGTGTCCATAGTAGGCCTATAATAACGGTAGTGCAAGGACCCTGTAAAATAACCCCTTAAAGTACGGCAGGGGGCCCCCCAGTACAGAACATATCCAAATACAGCAAGACAAGTGCGTCCAAAATGATCTTCACTTACCCCTGAGTGTAGAGAATAGAGGGAAGGGGGCTATAATGGCTCCTAGTTGCAGGATCGGGCGTCCGCCCGTTTGCGATGGATGGCCGCAGGATGCGTCTGACAGACAGCACCGGCGCCTCCATCTTTTAAATGATGTGGTCCCACCGGAAGCAATCAGGTCAGGATTGACCTCCGGCATTGCTTCCGGTCCGGACGTCCCTGTCGGAATGCGCGCGCATCAGGGGAGCGGACGCAGCCGCGTTCCACCCCCAACGATGCGCGCACATTGCCCATACTACGTCATTGGCGTGACGGGCAGCTGGGGGCGGAAAGAAAAAGAGGCTCCGCCCCCTGGGCAGGGACGTCCGAGTCCCTCTACCATAACAGGCGACCATTGCTAGCAAGCAGCGGAGGAAGTCCAGAGAATGGCAGAGAACATATAGACAGCTCTAACATAAACCGGATACCTTGAGTTAATACAGAAACTTTTGTAGAACAACAAAATACAATATAAAAATCATTTATGCATGGTTCCCCCCTAAATACTCTTCCAAAAAAAAAAAAAAAAAAGGGGGGGGGGGGGGGGGGGAGATGAAAGGGGGGAGAGGTTTGTTGGTTTAATCAACCTATATTGTAATCAACATATCATAGTTGGAAAATAGCACCATCTAGTGGACATTAATGATATTATGCCACTAGAGGTGGCTGGGAGTCTGCCTGCAGTATTCTACAGGTAGCATGTATGGCAAGTATGTAATGGATTATACCTATAATTCCAATTGTTTATGAATAGCATAACCCTTTGCTACAGGATAGGTCATATATGAAAAATGAACATCTAGTGAGTATTGATAGTATTCTACAACTGAAAATGGGTGAAGGTCGGCTCATAGTATCAAATGGCAGATATAGATATAAAAAATAGGTTCCAACCATAATTTCAGTTGTTATTTAGTCATATAGACGTTTTTTGCAGGGAAAACATCACAGAAAGGGGTTGAATGCAAGTGCAGTGTTGAGGCCAGGCGGACTGGTCGCCCGTTGGTTATATATCCACCTGGCCTCACGCTGCAAGATCATTTTATCCACATTCCCGCCCCTCTCTGGGTCGGGTATCACCTCCAGGGCAAAGAAGGACACAAAACTAGGGTCGTAGCTATGTCGTAGACCAATATGTTTACAAATGGGGGTATAGAGTAACCCTGCGTCTAGGTAGTATAAATGGTCCTGTATTCTTCTAGCAAAGTCCCATTTATTTGAGGAGGGGGATTGCCTGTTTTTTCCTTTCTACCCCCCCCCCCCCCTCCTCTTCCTCTCTATATAGATTATTAAGATGTTTCTGGGAATGGATGGGAAAAGAACGAGTCTCATTTTCGGGAAGACATTTATGATAAGAACATCTGAGAATTCTTTCTAGTCCTCCATTAATGCAACCTATCTTCTTAGATTGGGCCGTACTTTGGGTCGGTGCTGAGTGTTCTCGGTTTGAATTTCACACACTCTCTTCTTGTGGTTGGGGCCCCAAAGTATTATTCTCCAGAAGCCCCAGGGGGACGGGTGTACCTGTGTCCAGTGACCGAGGTGAGGCCTACACTGCTAATCAATGATGTTTTAGCGCCCTGTGTTTATTTGATGATACCATGTGGAAAGATTCCAGTAAGTCAGGTTTATCTGATGAATAGATCGGTTTAATTTAACATTGTGCCTCTTTGGAAGATGTTTAACAGTTATTATTTGCAATCCTTGTTTCTTCTTCTGCCCCCCGTAATAAAAAAAGAACACTGATGCCCACTGTGGCCTCCCGAGAGTGGACCTCACGTCCTAATGGTCATATTTGTTATAAGAAGACCCTAGCCAGGTACACGTCCATTTTCCTGCAACTCTGGAGGTGCCAAATGTATGTTCTTCAACCTTAATTGTATGCTAAGTACCCAAATTTATCCTCCATCGCCTGGTCTTAGCATTTTCAATGACTGCTCATATTTATGTATAGAGTCCTCCAAAGAAATGTGTACCTCTGATGGTCCTGGTGCTCATAGCTTTGCATTCAGCTATAATTGATGACAATTTACCAAATTGTATATACAGTGGGGCAAAAAAGTATTTAGTCAGCGAGTCAGAGAGACAAAATGTGGAAACACATCCAGACAATCACATTGTCTGATTTTTGAAAGAATTTATTTGCAAATTATGGTGGAAAATAAGTATTTGGTCTCCTACAAACAAGCGAGATTTCTGGCTCTCACAGACCTGTATCTTCTTCTATAAGAGGCTCCTCTGTCCTCCACTCATTACCTGTATTAATGGCACCTGTTTGAACTTGTTATCAGTATAAAAGACACCTGTCCACAACCTCAAACAGTCACACTCCAAATTCCATTATGGTGAAGACCAAAGAGCTGTCGAAGGACACCAGAAACAAAATTGTAGCCCTGCACCAGGCTGGGAAGACTGAATCTGCAATAGGCAAGCAGCTTGGTGTGAAGAAACCAACTGTGGGAGCAATAATTAGAAAATGGAAGACATACAAGACCACTGATAATCTCCCTCGATCTGGGGCTCCACGCAAGATCTCACCCTGTGGGGTCAAAATGATCACAAGAACAGTGAGAAAAAATCCCAGAACCACACGGGGGGACCTAGTGAATGACCTGCAGAGAGCTGGGACCAACATAACAAAGGCTACCATCAGTACACACTACGCCACCGGGGACTCAGATCCTGCAGTGCCAGACGTGTCCCCCTGCTTAAGCCAGTACATGTCCGGGCCCCTCTGAGGTTTGCTAGAGAGCATTTGGATGATCCAGAAGAGGATTGGGAGAAAACGTTTGACCTCTGTCATTGCCAACAAAGCATTTATAACAAAGTATTGAGATGAACTTTTCATATTGATCAAATACTTATTTTCCACCATAATTTGCAAATAAATTCTTTCAAAAATCAGACGATGTGATTGGATTTGTTTCCACATTTTGTCTCTCATAGTTGAGGTCTACCTATGATGACAATTACAGGCCTCTCATCTTTTTAAGTGGGAGAACTTGTACAATTGGTGGCTGACTTCTACTCTTTTTTGCCCCACTGTAAAAAGGTAAGTACGGCCCCCCCCCCTCCCCCCACCCCCGGTACAAAAAGGGACTTTAGGGGCGAACTTTTTGAGAAAAATAAACAGATATATAGAAAAATATAAAAATGTATTACATAAAAACCCTGTCATAAACAAACATGACAGTAATGTACAAGATAGTGTACAATATTCATGTGTAGCATATGAGCAAAACAAGATGGAACTTCTCCTGTAACCCAACAAATAACAAAAGACGTTCCTATATAATCCTGGATGACGCATCTGCTCCATGCGGTTGCTACCTTCCGGGATTGTATGTGAGACAAACGCCGCCATTTCCTCATTAAGGTACAGTCTTTTCTTTATACAGTATCTCACAAAAGTAAGTACACCCCTAAGTGACATTTGTGTAAATCTTTTCTTCTATCTTTTCATGTGACAACACTGAAGAAATGACACTTGTCTACAATGTAAAGTAGTGAGTGTACAGCTTGTATAACAGTGTAAATTTGCTGTCCCCTCAAAATAACTCAACACACAGCCATTAATGTCTAAACCGCTGGCAACAAAAGTCAGTACACCCCTATGTGAAAATCTCCAAATTGGGCCCAAAGTGTCAATATTTTGTGTGGCCACCATTATTTTCCAGCACTGTCTTAACCCTCTTGGGCATGGAGGTCACCAGAGCTTCACAGGTTGTCACTGGAGTCCTCTTCCCCTCCTCCATGATGACATCACAGAGCTGGTGGATGTTAGAGACCTTGTGCTCCTCCACCTTCCGTTTGAGGATGTCCCACAGATGATCAATAGGGTTTAGGTCTGGAGACATGCTTGGCCAGTCCATCACCTTTACCCTCAGCTTCTTTAGCAAGGCAGTGGTGGTCTTGGAGGTGTGTTTGGGGTGGTTATCATGTTGGAATACTACCCTGTGGTCCAGTCTCTGAAGGGAGGGGATCATGCTCTGCTTCAGTATGTCACAGTACATGTTGGCATTCATGGTCCCCTCAATGATCTGTAGCCCCCCAGTGCCGGCAGCACTCATGCAGCCCCAGACCATGACACTCCCACCACCATGCTTGACTGTAGACAAGACACACTTGTCTTTGTCCTCCTCACCTGGTTGCCCCCACACACGCTTGTCACCATCTGAACCAAATACGTTTATCTTGGTCTCATCAGACCACAGGACATGGTTCCAGTAATCCATGTCCTTAGTCTGCTTGTCTTCAGCAAACTGTTTGTGGGCTTTCTTGTGCATCATCTTTAGAAGAGGCTTCCTTCTGGGATGACAGCCATGTAGACCAATTTGATGCAGTGTGCGGTGTATGGTCTGAGCACTGACAGGCTGACCCCCCCACCCCTACAACCTCTGCAGCAATGCTGGCAGCACTCATACGTCTATTTCCCAAAGACAACCTCTGGATATGACGCTGAGCACGTGACCTCAACTTCTTTGGTGGACCATGGTGAGGCCTGTTCTGAGTGGAACCTGTCCTGTTATACCGCTGTATGGTCTTGGCCACCGTGCTGCAGCTCAGTTTCAGGGTCTTGGCAATCTTCTTATAGCCTAGGCCATCTTTATGTAGAGCAACAATTCTTTTTTTCAGATCCTCAGAGAGTTCTTTGCCATGAGGTGCCATGTTGAACTTCCAGTGATCAGTATGAGAGAGTGAGAACAATAACACCACATTTAACACACCTGCTCCCCATTCACATCTGAGACCTTTTCTCAGATGAGGGAAAATGGCTTATTGGGCCCAATTTGGACATTTTCACTTAGGGGTGTACTCACTTTTGTTGCCATCGGTTTAGACATTAATGGCTGTGTGTTGAAAAGATAGAATAGATTTATAAAAATGAGATTGAGGGGTGTACTTACTTTTGTGAGATACTGTATATACAATTATACCCATAATATACTACATTCCTACTCACACCTACTCATACCTGCTGGGCCAGGCTTGAAATCATAAGTGTTGGAGGTCCCCCTATCCCCTAGCAATGCCTTGTTGTGTATGAAGAAGTCCCAGCAGTGCTGCCAGTAGAGGTTGATCCTGGAGTCCCTGCGGGGCTGGAGGTAAAGGAAAACAAGATGTGCGTTGGCCAAAGTCCTGATGCCCCAGCAGAATACTTAAACTCCTGCTAGACATGGGGTTTCCATACCACCTGGGCAAGGTCTCCAATCCTTGGAGGTCCTCCTATCCCTAGTCTGCCCCATGACTTGTTATTGCTTATCAAGGAGTTTCAGCAGTGCTGCCAGTAGAGGGTGATCCCTGGAGTTTCTGTGGGCTGGAGGTGAAGCGAAGCCAAAGTCTCACTGCCTGTTGATGCTCCAGCAGAGCACTAAAACAAATGCTAGACATGGGTCCAAATACCTCCTGGGCAAGGCCTCAAATCCTAAGTGTTGGAGGTCCGCTATCCTTAGTCTGTCCCTTGTCTTGTGTATGAAGGAGTTCTAGCAGTGTTGTCAGTAGAGGTTGATCTCCAGAGTTCCTTCAGGGCTGAAGGTAAAGGGGAATGTGGCGCTGGTTGAGCAATCCTGATTATCTTTGGACGTTTAAGAGGAACCATCAGGTTAAGACTGCAGTGCTTCATAAAACTCACTAGGGGAACAAAGCCAGCCTAATGCCCCGTACACACGGTCGGATTTTCCGATGGACAATGTCCGATCGGAGCGTGTTGTCGGAAATTCCGACCGTGTGTGGGCGCCATCGGACATTTTCCATCGGATTTTCCGACACACAAAGTTGGACAGCAGGAGATAAAATTTTCCGACAACAAAATCCGATCGCGTCAATTCCGACCGTGTGTGGCCTGTTCCGACGCACAAAGTGCCACGCATGCTCAGAAGAAATTCCGACACAGGACAGCTCGTTCTGGTAAACTTAGCGTTCGTAATGGATACAGCACTTTCGTCACGCTGCAATGTTCAAAATGGTTTAATACAGCACACTCTCTTCTTCTTTATAATGTGACAAGAATTAAGTAGTTTTGATGCTCATATTCACACACACTTCTCACAAACTTCTTTCGTTACTATTTATCGGGATTCCCTCAATATATTTTGATTTCTCACATCTGACAACATCTTTTTTTTTTTTTTTTTTACTTTAATGTAGAATCTTTTTTTGTGTTTCTCTTTTTATTTTTTTTTTTTGGTGATTTTGATTTGTACTCCCGAAAATGTTTGTGTGTGTTTTTGGTGACAAGTTCCCACAACACCATTGATATGTTGTTCTATTTAATCTGCAGGAGATTGTTTGGTGTTGTTGTCCCTTGTTAATTTCACATTGTACTTTAGAAATGTACCTGAATCGTCACCAACAAACTGTCCTTTTTGGATGAAAATACACACAGGAGAGTAGAATTTACCGAAAAATATTTTATTAAGGGGTCACAACTATAAACAAAGAGGGAGGCAACGCTGGAGAAACTGCAGAAGTGGGCGAAGCCTTGGACCCCCAGGGCAGACATCAATTATTTAAAAGCAAAATTGGTGGCCTGAGGAGTCCATATCTAAGGGAGGGCAGTCTGGTCCAGAAGTCCCAGAGATCCGGAAAGCAGCAGATGACATCTGTGTCCCCAGGCTGTGGTCATACAAGAGACTGCATCTTCTGTCAGACCAGACTGAACCCAGGGCAATCACTCTTTGGTCTTCTTTCCACGCTTCCTTCCAGCCTTTGGCTGTGGTGGTGGAGTTGTGGCAGCAGGAGGAGGAGGAGGAGGATCGTCCCTCTCCATGACATCCGTCTTGTGTGTCAGTTCCCCACTCAACCCCTTACGTAGGACTTTATAAATCAGGTCCTCAGAAATCTTGCGTTGGCCCTCCTGCATGCCCTGCACTTTTGTGGCAGCCATGCAGGCAAAGGCCTCTTCAGGACTGGGGAAGGCTCGGAGGGACGCCGAAGCCTCCTGGATCAGCCTGTATGCTGAATCCTGCACAGGACTGGGAGTGGCCTTCCTGGCCCTTTTGTATGGCAGGTGGAGGGGAGGAACCTGAGACTCAGTCAGGCTGCGACTTGTCCCTGGCTTCTCTTGGCTGCCACTTAGCCCCGCCCCCTCCTGGCTGCCACTAATCCCCGCCTCCTCCTGACTGCCACTAATCCCCGCCTCCTCCTGGCTGCCACATTCCACAGCCTCCTCCTGGCTGAGGTCTTCCTGTGTATGAAAAAGGGACATAGTTTTAGTATTGTTTTCATCAATCACACACAATTTTCACCTCCTGACTGCTGCAAATTCAATGTTAACAAATATAACAGACTATCCTTCTGAGCCCAGCATTTTGCATTCTTGTCCCAATTTTGGGTGCCCACTACTGTCTATTGATATGTAAAACACTTTTTTCAATCAGCAATTAGTGATCAATAATAACATCTAGTAAACATCATTTCTTTATTGCCCAGAAATCTGTAGAAGAATGCTATACCTGACTCCAGCTGGGCTCCTCCACTTCTTCCTGGCTGGAAGGCCCAGGTTGGACATCGGAAGCCTCAGCTGGGATGGAAGGAAGAGTGGAAGGAAGAGTAGAGAGGGATTCCCTGACTTCAGTGTGGTCTGACAGAAATCGCAGTCTCTCGTAGTACCACAACCTGGGGACATAAACGTCATCTGCTGCAGCTCCGGATCTCTGGGAATCTGTGACCTTCTTGCGCTCCCTAAGATAAGTGCTCCTCAGGCCACCAATTTTAGCTTTCAAATAGGGGATGGTTGCTGTGGGGAACACCGGCTTCACCAACTCCAGCAGTTTCTCCAGCGCTGCCTGCCTCTTCTGTTTGTGGTTATAGTGGGGGTGTCTCACCTGCCACAGACAGGGCATCTCTCTGTACTTGTCAATAAACAGGGGCAGGAAATTGTGGTCGTTGAACCCATCCATTTTCTCTGCAAGACACAACACAAGACAAACCCTAATGTCAGGCCAAACTCCCCTAATCTTGTTACAATATAGGCTTCAATTTCGAAGCAGTATAGGCCCAAGTTTAGATCCTACCTTCGTTAGCACGATCGGCGTCTCCGATGCTCCTTCCTCCGCTCACAGATCGTACGTAAGACGCGCGCGTTACGATTTATACACACTGCGCATGCGTATAACTCCGCCCGCCCCTGACGTTCTTTCTATTCTATTCCCCGCCCCTTTTCGTTCGGTGCAGTGGAGGAAGAGCACATGGCGGATAGACAGCAGGATCGTGCTAAGTACAGCAACGAGGAGGAGGGGGAGGAAAGGCCGGAGCCTGAAACGTCCCGATCCAGAAGGAGATTAAAGGACTCAAATATGTCCTTTGGGGAGATGTTGGAAATGGTGGACATCCTGAAGAAGGCCGACTATGATGGAAAGTATGGGCCTTACCCCAACCACAATGTCCGAAAGGCCAAGATCATGGCGAAAGTGGTCAGGAGTCTGCACCGGAAATTCGGGGTACGACGATCGAAAGATCAGCTCAGGAAGCAGTGGTCGGACCTGAAATTACGAGAACATGAGCAGTACAGAAAGATCCGGAGAGTGCTGCAAAAAAGTAAGTAGTTGTGCTGTGTTCCTATTCTTTATGTTTATGACGTTCGTGCTGCTCCATGTGCTTTTAGGAACTGTTGTACAGTTTAAAATGGCAACTTTCATGTTCATGGGCACATTATTCGTTCGGATCACACATTGTTATTTCGGACGATAAAATACCATTGTTTAGCCCATATGCATTTGGCCACCATTTTGACGCCCTATACTTGTCTTCAAAGAATTGTGTTGTGTAGATGGCTTTGTTACTAGAATGAAATGCAAACTAGATTGTGTGTAAGGAGAGGACACTGAGCAGCTGTTTTCACATCTGGACACTGGAGCACTAGTGTGGGACACAAGAACACCATTTTTATTAGGGGGCCACACAGGTGCTCCAGTGTATACTATGGGGGGGGCTACATCTGTGAAGCTTGTAGCAAACAGGTAAAGTATTGCAGCTTGACAAAGGACACTAAAAAAGCTACATGTTGGAACTCTGCTAAAATAGATCATTGTACCGTACTTCCAAGCAATGTTTCATCTTTATAGTTCTGCCATCAAATATCTGTGTGCTAATTATACCATTTTTGTTTTACATAGGGGAGAAAAGACTCGGAGGACACCCCTCATCCGAGGAGACCAGAGCCCCCCCCCCCTCTGGAAGAAGGGGAAATCCCCCCAACACAAGCTGAGCAGGAGGAGGAAGACGTGGTGGAAGTAGTCACCACAACAGGTGAGTGTCTGCGACCACAGGCTCAGATAAGAGATGGATGGCGGCATTTTTTTGAAAACTAATTTATTTTGGGTTCCTCTCTTTTTAGGTGATCGTGAGGTTGTGGATGAAGATCCTTTCACATCAGAAAGTGCCCAGATCCTGATCGGGGAGATCATGGGGTGTAATTTACAATTGGAAAACATCAAGAAAAACATCAATGATGTTATTCCAAAATATAAAAACATCATTGATGTTTTGGGGCGAGTTTAAAGCCCCTCCAAATCACTTTCTTCTTTTGTCTGCTACAATGTGCGAAATGTTTTTGTGATTTTTCTTAAAGCCAAATTTGGAGGATGCACACAGTGTGCCAACATGTGCTATCTGCCATCACGGGAGATCAATGGACGCGTTTTGGGGGTGCAACCCCTTCCTCAATAATAAAGTAGCGGTGAGGAAGGGCTTGCTCCCCCAAAACACGTTCCTTGATCCCCCGTGATGGCAGATAGCACATGTTGACATTGGGAAATTTGTGTGCATCTTCCAAATTTGGCTTTTCCAGGGGTGATTTCCCCCCATCTGAACGCAATATCAAACACAGTTCCTAAATACTCATGTCTGATATTGCCTTCCAGTTCTACCAAATGTGAACTTTGTAAGATCAAGATTTGTGTCTTTCTTGTGGGTTTTACACATGCCTGTTTTCTATAAAATGCACATTTTGATTTGGGATAATGACACCACAAAAATTGTTATACAACAAACATGTTGGTTTGTCAGAAAAACCTTTGGTAAATGCACATGTGATTGTGCAGGTATTAAAAAGATTGCTCATCAAGAATGTGTGGATTATTGTCTCAACACTACAACACTTTTGGGGTGATGTAATTGTTGTTTGATGAGAAAATGGGGGTTATTTCCTAAGGGCAAATCCTCTTTGCACTACAAGTGCAGTTTCAGTGCAGTTGCAAGTGCACTTGTAGTGAAAAGTGTCTTTGCATTTAGTAAATAACAGCCAACAGTGCTTTGTATAAGGTTACACAATCACGACATTTTCTGGACTCCACACATTTCTGTCAGGGTCAGCTAAAACAAACACAAGCAGTAAATGTACACAAAGAAGAGCCTGGGGGGAGATGCCTGTCGAGAACTTGAGGTCCTGCAGACTTCTCCCTGTGGCCAAATACCGCAGGATAGCGACCAACCTCTGCTCCGGAGTGATGGCTTGCCTCATGCAGGTGTCCTGCCTGCTGATATAGGGGGTCAGCGAAGCCAACAAACTGTGAAACACGGGGTCGTCATCCGGAGAAAGTTCCTGAAATCATCAGGATTATTCTCACGGATCTCACGGAACAAAGGCATATGACAGAACTGGTCACGCTGAAGCAACCAATTCTTGGTCCATGAACTCCTCCCCACCCTGTTCATGGACTGGACTTGTGTCAAGGTCAGGACCCCAACACCAAGCCCCCGCACAGCACGAACTCTACGAGGAGTACGCATACGAAACATGGCTAGAAAACGGTCGGCTGCTCAGAACAAAGTAACAGAACGCACTGAAGAACAGCAAGGCCTGTGAAGAGCGACCTGAAAAACAGCAACGAGCGGACAAGATCGCACAGAAAACTCCGATACGAACTGACTGCACGCACTGAAGAACAGATACAAACCCACAAGCACAAACTGAACGGCAGAAAGCGATCTGAAAGCCACGAGTCTGAAAAAGCACGAATCGTCTCTCACCAAACTTTTACTAACACGAGATTAGCAAAAGGAGTCCAAAGGGTGCCGCGCTTGGTTCTGAACCGGCCTTTTCTAGTCTCGTCGTACGTGGTGTACGTCACCGCGTTGTTGGCGATCGGAAATTCCGACAACTTTGTGCGACCGTGTGTAGGCAAAACAAGTTTGAGCCAACATCCGTCGGAAAAAATCCTAGGATTTTGTTGTCGGAATGTCCGAACAAAGTCCGACCGTGTGTACGGGGCATAAGAAGGAAACCAGAGACCAGGAGGCTA
Organism: Aquarana catesbeiana; assembly: GCF_042186555.1. Classification (NCBI taxonomy): domain Eukaryota; kingdom Metazoa; phylum Chordata; class Amphibia; order Anura; family Ranidae; genus Aquarana; species Aquarana catesbeiana. The sequence continues at coordinate 2,944,422 of NC_133329.1, read as the reverse complement.
AGAAAGGAGGTCAGGGCTCCACCTACAGGTTTAATAAAGGGATCTCCTGCCAAAGCTTTAACATTAGTGTAAAGCAGAGTAAGGAAGACCGAGATCCACTGTGTCTTCCCAATGCCCTCCACTCATTTCTTGTCCTGCTGTCATTGGGACAGGAAGTCAAAGGAAATCTCCACAATGGGCTCACATATGATAAAAACCTGATGAAGGTCCTAGCTTTCCACACTCCATCTTGAAGCTTGGAGTTCGGCTTTGATAGGAGGAAAACATGGCAGTGGAATCCAGTCTGGAAAAATGCAGAATGTCTCCAATGTTACCATTAAATGATTAGATGACGGAGGAGTGAGCACTATAGACAGAGGAAGGAGAGCGGCTCCGTCCCCGGGGACCAACCATAAGAGGAAGGAGAGCGGCTCCGTCCCCGGGGACCAACCATAAGAGGAAGGAGAGCGGCTCCGTCCCCCGGGACCAACCATAAGAGGAAGGAGAGCGGCTCCGTCCCCGGGGACCAACCATAAGAGGAAGGAGAACGGCTCCGTCCCCCGGGACCAACCATAAGAGGAAGGAGAGCGGCTCCGTCCCCGGGGACCAACCATAAGAGGAAGGAGAGCGGCTCCGTCCCCCGGGACCAACCATAAGAGGACGGAGAGCGGCTCCATCCCCCGGGACCAACCATAAGAGGAAGGAGAGCGGCTCCATCCCCCGGGACCAACCATAAGAGGAAGGAGAGCGGCTCCGTCCACGGGGACCAACCATAAGAGGAAGGACTGAAAACCACAACGTGTCCGGCTACGTGGTGACTCAGAGTTATTGCCATTAAGCAAAATAAAAACATGAAAACAACACGAGACCATCTCCACCCAACCCCCATATAACCTTTCTGTGTGACTCCCCATCAGAGGTTCCAGATCCAGACAACAGCCAGAGATCTACAAGGCAAATAACAGATTTTTTTCATAATGCAAAGAAAAGTGGAAGGTCCTGGGGAGACAAACTACTGCAGAGAAATCTCCCCATTGTGGGAGGGGCAGAGACACAAACTACTGCAGGAAATCTCCCCATTGTGGGAGGGGCAGAGACACAAACTACTGCAGGAAATCTCCCCATTGTGGGAGGGGCAGAGACACAAACTACTGCAGGAAATCTCCCCATTGTGGGAGGGGCAGAGACACAAACTACTGCAGGAAATCTCCCCATTGTGGGAGGGGCAGAGACACAAACTACTGCAGGAAATCTCCCCATTGTGGGAGGAGCAGAGACACAAACTACTGCAGAGAAATCTCCCCATTGTGGGAGGGGCAGAGACACAAACTACTGCAGGAAATCTCCCCATTGTGGGAGGGGCAGAGACACAAACTACTGCAGTTAATCTCCACATTGTGGGAGGGGCAGAGACACAAACTACTGCAGGAAATCTCCCCATTGTGGGAGGGGCAGAGACACAAACTACTGCAGGAAATCTCCCCATTGTGGGAGGGGCAGAGGCACAAACTACTGCAGGAAATCTCCCAATTGTGGGAGGAGCACAGACACAAATTACTGCAGGAAATCTCCCTATTGTGGGAGGGGCAGAGACACAAAATATTGCAGGAAATTTCTCCATTGTGGGAGGGGCAGACACACAAACTACTGGAGGAAATCTCCCCATTGTGGGAGGGGCAGAGACACAAACTACTGCAGGAAATCACCACATTGTGGGAGGGGCAGAGACACAAACTACTGCAGGAAATCTCCCCATTGTGGGAGGGGCAGAGACACAAACTACTGCAGGAAATCTCCCCATTGTGGGAGGGGCAGAGACACAAACTACTGCAGGAATTCTCCCTATTGTGGGAGGGGCAGAGACACAAACTACTGAAGGAAATCTCCCCATTGTGGGAGGGGCAGAGACACAAAATACTGCAGGAAATCTCCCCATTGTGGGAGGGACAGAGACACAAACTACTGCAGGATATCTCCCCATTGTGGGAGGGACAGAGACACAAACTAATGGGGAGGATCTAACCATTGTGGGAGGGGCAGAGACACCAAATACTAGGCAGGATATAACCATTGTGGGAGGGACAGAGACACAAACTACTGCAGGGAAATCTTCCCATTGTGGGAGGGGCTAAGACACAAACTACAGCAGGAAATCTCCCCATTGTGGGAGGGGCAGAGACACAAACTACTGCAGGAAATCTTCCCATTGTGGGAAGGGCAGGAACACGAACTACTGCAGGGAAATCTCCCTATTGTGGGAGGGGCAGAGACACAAACTAATGGGGAGGATCTAACCATTGTGGGAGGGGCAAAGACACAAACTACTGAAGGAAATCTCCCTATTGTGGGAGGGGCAGAGACACAATCTACTGCAGGAAATCTCTTCATTGTGGGAGGGGCAGAGACACAAACTACTGCAGGAAATCTCTCCATTGTGGGAGGGGCAGAGACAAACTACTGCAGGAAATCTCCCCATTGTGGGAGGGGCAGAGACACAAACTACTGCAGGAAATCTCCCCATTGTGGGAGGGGCTGAGAAACAAACTACTGCAGGAAATCTCCCCATTGTGAGAGGGGCAGAGACAAAAACTACTGCAGGGAAATCTCCCCATTGTGGGAGGGGCAGAGACACAAACTACTGCAGGAAATCTCCCCATTGTGGGAGGGGCAGAGACAAAAACTACTGAAGGAAATCTCCCCATTGTGGGAGGGGCAGAGACAAAAACTACTGCAGGAAATCTCCCCATTGTGGGAGGGGCAGAGACACAACCAACTGCAGGAAATCTCCCCATTGTGGGAGGGGCAGAGACACAAACTACTGCAGGAAATCTTCCCATTGTGAGAGGGGCAGAGACACAAACTACTGCAGGAAATCTCCCCATTGTGGGAGGGGCAGAGACACAAACTACTGCAGGGAAATCTTCCCATTGTGGGAGGGGCAGAGACACAAACTACTGCAGGAAATCTTCCCATTGTGGGAAGGGCAGGAACACGAACTACTGCAGGGAAATCTCCCTATTGTGGGAGGGGCAGAGACACAAACTAATGGGGAGGATCTAACCATTGTGGGAGGGGCAAAGACAAAAACTACTGCAGGAAATCTCCCTATTGTGGGAGGGGCAGAGACACAATTTACTGCAGGAAATCTCTCCATTGTGGGAGGGGCAGAGACACAAACTACTGCAGGAAATCTCTCCATTGTGGGAGGGGCAGAGACAAGCTACTGCAGGAAATCTCCCCATTGTGGGAGGGGCAGAGACACAAACTACTGCAGGAAATCTCCCCATTGTGGGAGGGGCTGAGAAACAAACTACTGCAGGAAATCTCCCCATTGTGAGAGGAGCAGAGACGCAAACTACTGCAGGAAATCTCCCCATTGTGGGAGGGCAGAGACAAAAACTACTGCAGGGAAATCTCCCCATTGTGGGAGGGGCACAGACACAAACTACTGCAGGAAATCTCCCCATTGTGGGAGGGGCAGAGACAAAAACTACTGAAGGAAATCTCCCCATTGTGGGAGGGGCAGAGACAAAAACTACTGCAGGAAATCTCCCCATTGTGGGAGGGGCAGAGACACAACCTACTGCAGGAAATCTCCCCATTGTGGGAGGGGCAGAGACACAAACTACTGCAGAAAATCTTCCCATTGTGAGAGGGGCAGAGACACAAACTACTGCAGGAAATCTCCCCATTGTGGGAGGGGCAGAGACACAAACTACTGCAGGGAAATCTTCCCATTGTGGGAGGGGCAGAGACACAAACTAATGGGGAGGATCTAACCATTGTGTGAGGGTCAGAGACACAAACTACTGCAGGGAAATCTCCCCATTGTGGTATGGGCAGAGATACAAATTACTGCAGGAAATCTCCCCATTGTGGGAGGGGCAGAGACACAAACTACTGCAGGAAATCTCACCCTTGTGGGAGGGGCAGAGACACAAATTACTGCAGGAAATCTCACCATTGTGGGAGGGACAGAGACACAAACTACTGCAGAGAAATCTCCCCATTGTGGGAGGAGCAGAGACACAAAATACTGCAGGAAATCTCCCCATTGTGGAAAGGGCAGAGACACAAACTACTGCAGAGAAATCTCCCCATTGTGGGAGGAGCAGAGACACAAACTACTGCAGGAAATCTCCCCATTGTGGGAGGGGCAGAGACACAAAATACTGCAGTTAATCTCCCCATTGTGGGAGGGGCAGAGACACAAACTACTGCAGGAAATCTCCCCATTGTGGGAGAGGCAGAGACACAAAATACTAGGGAGGATCTAACCATTGTGGGAGGGGCAGGGACACAAACTACTGCAGGAAATCTCTCCATTGTGGGAGGGGCAGAGACAAACTACTGCAGAAAATCTCCCCATTGTGGGAGGGGCAGAGACACAAACTACTGCAGGAAATCTCCCCATTGTGGGAGGGGCTGAGACACAAACTACTGCAGGCATTCTCCCCATTGTGGGAGGTGCAGAGATACAAACTACTGCAGGAAATGTCACGAATGTGGGAGGGGCGAGACACAAACTACTGCAGGAAACCTCCCCATTGTGGGAGGGGCAGAGACACAAACCACTGCAGGAAATCTCCCCATTGTGGGAGGGGCAGAGACACAATCTACTGCAGGAAATCTCTCCATTGTGGGAGGGGCAGAGACACAAACTACTGCAGGAAATCTCTCCATTGTGGGAGGGGCAGAGACAAACTACTGCAGAAAATCTCCCCATTGTGGGAGGGGCAGAGACACAAACTACTGCAGGAAATCTCCCCATTGTGGGAGGGGCTGAGACACAAACTACTGCAGGAAATCTCCCCATTGTGAGAGGGGCAGAGACAAAAACTACTGCAGGGAAATCTCCCCATTGTGGGAGGGGCAGAGACACAAACTACTGCAGGAAATCTCCCCATTGTGGGAGGGGCAGAGACAAAAAAAACTGAAGGAAATCTCCCCATTGTGGGAGGGGCAGAGACAAAAACTGCTACAGGAAATCTCCCCATTGTGGGAGGGGCAGAGACACAAACTACTGCAGGAAATCTCCCCATTGTGGGAGGGGCAGAGACACAAACTACTGCAGGGAAATCTTCCCATTGTGGGAGGGGCAGAGACACAAACTACTGCAGGAAATCTTCCCATTGTGGGAAGGGCAGGAACACGAACTACTGCAGGGAAATCTCCCTATTGTGGGAGGGGCAGAGACACAAACTAATGGGGAGGATCTAACCATTGTGGGAGGGGCAAAGACACAAACTACTGAAGGAAATCTCCCTATTGTGGGAGGGGCAGAGACACAATCTACTGCAGGAAATCTCTCCATTGTGGGAGGGGCAGAGACACAAACTACTGCAGGAAATCTCTCCATTGTGTAAGGGGCAAAGACAAACTACTACAGGAAATCTCCCCATTGTGGGAGGGGCAGAGACACAAACTACTGCAGGAAATCTCCCCATTGTGGGAGGGGCTGAGAAACAAACTACTGCAGGAAATCTCCCCATTGTGAGAGGGGCAGAGACAAAAACTACTGCAGGGAAATCTCCCCATTGTGGGAGGGGCAGAGAAACAAACTACTGCAGGAAATCTCCCCATTGTGGGAGGGGCAGAGACAAAAACTACTGAAGGAAATCTCCCCATTGTGGGAGGGGCAGAGACACAACCTACTGCAGGAAATCTCCCCATTGTGGGAGGGGCAGAAATACAAACTACTGCAGGAAATCTCCCCATTGTGGGAGGGGCTGAGAAACAAACTACTGCAGGAAATCTTCCCATTGTGAGAGGGGCAGAGACACAAACTACTGCAGGAAATCTCCCCATTGTGGGAGGGGCAGAGACACAAACTACTGCAGGGAAATCTTCCCATTGTGGGAGGGGCAGAGACACAAACTACTGCAGGAAATCTCCCCATTGTGGGAGGGGCAGAGACACAAACTACTGCAGGAAATCTCTCCATTGTGGGAGGGGCAGAGACAAACTACTGCAGAAAATCTCCCCATTGTGGGAGGGGCAGAGACACAAACTACTGCAGGAAATCTCCCCATTGTGGGAGGGGCAGAGACACAAACTACTGCAGGAAATCTCCCCATTGTGGGAGGGGCTGAGAAACAAACTACTGCAGGAAATCTCCCCATTGTGAGAGGGGCAGAGACAAAAACTACTGCAGGGAAATCTCCCCATTGTGGGAGGGGCAGAGAAACAAACTACTGCAGGAAATCTCCCCATTGTGGGAGGGGCAGAGACAAAAACTACTGAAGGAAATCTCCCCATTGTGGGAGGGGCAGAGACACAACCTACTGCAGGAAATCTCCCCATTGTGGGAGGGGCAGAAATACAAACTACTGCAGGAAATCTCCCCATTGTGGGAGGGGCTGAGAAACAAACTACTGCAGGAAATCTTCCCATTGTGAGAGGGGCAGAGACACAAACTACTGCAGGAAATCTCCCCATTGTGGGAGGGGCAGAGACACAAACTACTGCAGGGAAATCTTCCCATTGTGGGAGGGGCAGAGACACAAACTACTGCAGGAAATCTCCCCATTGTGGGAGGGGCAGAGACACAAAATACTGCAGTTAATCTCCCCATTGTGGGAGGGGCAGAGACACAAACTACTGCAGGAAATCTCCCCATTGTGGGAGAGGCAGAGACACAAAATACTAGGGAGGATCTAACCATTGTGGGAGGGGCAGGGACACAAACTACTGCAGGAAATCTCTCCATTGTGGGAGGGGCAGAGACAAACTACTGCAGAAAATCTCCCCATTGTGGGAGGGGCAGAGACACAAACTACTGCAGGAAATCTCCCCATTGTGGGAGGGGCTGAGACACAAACTACTGCAGGCATTCTCCCCATTGTGGGAGGTGCAGAGATACAAACTACTGCAGGAAATGTCACGAATGTGGGAGGGGCGAGACACAAACTACTGCAGGAAACCTCCCCATTGTGGGAGGGGCAGAGACACAAACCACTGCAGGAAATCTCCCCATTGTGGGAGGGGCAGAGACACAATCTACTGCAGGAAATCTCTCCATTGTGGGAGGGGCAGAGACACAAACTACTGCAGGAAATCTCCCCATTGTGGGAGGGGCAGAGACAAAAAAAACTGAAGGAAATCTCCCCATTGTGGGAGGGGGGAGAGACAAAAACTACTACAGGAAATCTCCCCATTGTGGGAGGGGCAGAGACACAAACTACTGCAGGAAATCTCCCCATTGTGGGAGGGGCAGAGACACAAACTACTGCAGGGAAATCTTCCCATTGTGGGAGGGGCAGAGACACAAACTACTGCAGGAAATCTTCCCATTGTGGGAAGGGCAGGAACACGAACTACTGCAGGGAAATCTCCCTATTGTGGGAGGGGCAGAGACACAAACTAATGGGGAGGATCTAACCATTGTGGGAGGGGCAAAGACACAAACTACTGAAGGAAATCTCCCTATTGTGGAAGGGGCAGAGACACAATCTACTGCAGGAAATCTCTCCATTGTGGGAGGGGCAGAGACACAAACTACTGCAGGAAATCTCTCCATTGTGTAAGGGGCAAAGACAAACTACTGCAGGAAATCTCCCCATTGTGGGAGGGGCAGAGACACAAACTACTGCAGGAAATCTCCCCATTGTGGGAGGGGCTGAGAAACAAACTACTGCAGGAAATCTCCCCATTGTGAGAGGGGCAGAGACAAAAACTACTGCAGGGAAATCTCCCCATTGTGGGAGGGGCAGAGAAACAAACTACTGCAGGAAATCTCCCCATTGTGGGAGGGGCAGAGACAAAAACTACTGAAGGAAATCTCCCCATTGTGGGAGGGGCAGAGACACAACCTACTGCAGGAAATCTCCCCATTGTGGGAGGGGCAGAAATACAAACTACTGCAGGAAATCTCCCCATTGTGGGAGGGGCTGAGAAACAAACTACTGCAGGAAATCTTCCCATTGTGAGAGGGGCAGAGACACAAACTACTGCAGGAAATCTCCCCATTGTGGGAGGGGCAGAGACACAAACTACTGCAGGGAAATCTTCCCATTGTGGGAGGGGCAGAGACACAAACTACTGCAGGAAATCTTCACATTGTGGGAGGGGCAGGAACACGAACTACTGCAGGGAAATCTCCCTATTGTGGGAGGGTCAGAGACACAAACTAATGGGGAGGATCTAACCATTGTGGGAGGGGCAAAGACAAAAACTACTGCAGGAAATCTCACCATTGTGGGAGGGGCAGAGACACAAACTAATGGGGAGGATCTAACCATTGTGTGAGGGTCAGAGACACAAACTACTGCAGGGAGATCTCCCCATTGTGGGAGGGGCAGAGATACAAATTACTGCAGGAAATCTCCCCATTGTGGGAGGGGCAGAGACACAAACTACTACAGGAAATCTCACCCTTGTGGGAGGGGCAGAGACACAAATTACTGCAGGAAATCTCACCATTGTGGGAGGGGCAGAGACACAAACTACTGCAGAGAAATCTCCCCATTGTGGGAGGAGCAGAGACACAAAATACTGCAGGAAATCTCCCCATTGTGGAAAGGGCAGAGACACAAACTACTGCAGAGAAATCTCCCCATTGTGGGAGGAGCAGAGACACAAACTACTGCAGGAAATCTCCCCATTGTGGGAGGGGCAGAGACACAAAATACTGCAGTTAAACTCCCCATTGTGGGAGGGGCAGAGACACAAACTACTGCAGGAAATCTCCCCATTGTGGGAGGGGCAGAGATACAAATTACTGCAGGAAATCTCCCCATTGTGGGAGGGGCAGACAGTGGCGTAGCGTGGGTTGTCAGCACCCGGGGCAAGGCAAGTAATTTGCGCCCCCTAACCTGTGGGCTTTTAGCACCCAAGAATGGGGGCCCAGGTTCCTCCACTCACAGTCTGAGCCTCTGATTGGCCACCTGCAGCCTTTTATTAATGGTTAGATCTGAGATATCTCTTTGATTACAGTAGTCAAAGAGATATCTTCTCAGTATCAGCCAATAATAAAAGGCTGCGGGCAGCCAATCAGAGGTCTAGGTTGTAAATAACAAGGAGCACCTTATATACAGCAGAGCAGGCAGCCAATAGTAACCCAGACGTAAGGGTTGTGCATATTATTTAATGCTAGACATACTACAGGAGACAGTCACAAACTGCAGGCATACTATAGGAGATGGTCAGAGACTGCAGACATACTACAGGAGATGGTGAGAGACTGCAGACATACTACAGGAGATGGTGAGAGACTGCAGACATACTACAGGAGATGATAAGAGTCTTAATGGAGCATTGTTAAATACTACTTGTGCATTCTGCGCAGAGTGCAGAGTTCAGGAGTGCAGTATGTACAGAGTTCATGAGTGTACTGCGTACAGGGTACAAAGATCAGGAGTGTGCTATATACAAAGTGCAAAGATCAAGATTATGCTATGTACCAAAAGGAGTACCCTATATACAGAGTGTAAAGTTTAGGAGAGCGCTAGGTACAGAGTTCAGAGTGCAATTCATACAGAGTGAAGAGCTCAGGAGTGTACTGCATACACCGTACAGAATTCAGTAGTGAGCTACGTACAGAGTGCAAAGATTAGGAGTGTGCTAAATACAAAAAGAAAAGATTAAGATTCTACTATGCACTGAGTGCAAAGATCAGGACTGTCCTATGTACTGAGTGCAGGATTCAGGAGTGCACTACATACAGAGTGAAGAGTCCAAAAGTGCAAATAGTTCAGGAGAGCGCTACGCAGAGTGAGCAGAGTTCAGAAGTGCACTGCATAGAGAATGCACTGCAGAGTTCATCACTGTGCTACGTACAGATTGCAGGGCTCAGGAATGCATGTCTCACAGGACAGTAACTCCCCTTCCAGTACAGAGCTCTCCTCCCACCCACAAATCCTCTCTTCCCCACCTACAAAGTATCAGGAGAGGGGCTGCTACAGAAGTGCAGCTACAGCTTACAGTAGGAGTGCAATGTTGTTAGGTGGGGAGAGGAGGCATTAGTGCAATGAGGGGGTATAGGCAATGATATTGGTGCTAAGTTAATAGGGCATTGATGCTAAATGGGGGGCAATGTGCTAATTTCTAACTTGGGGGAGAGTTGGAACATTGGTGCTAAGTGGGGGGAAATTTGGGATAAATGAAGAGAGAGGGGTTACTTGGGATAAGTGGAGGATATTGGGGATACATGGGAGGAGAGGAGAAACATTTGGGTTAAGTGGCGGGACAGGAGGGACATTGGGGATAAGTGGGGGGAGAGGAGGGGCATTTCGAATAAGTGGGAGGGGAGGGGGGACATTTAGGATAAGTGAGGATAAGTGGGATAATGGGGATAATTGGGGGGACAGGAGGAACATTGGAGGGACAGGAGGGACATTGGGGGGAATGGGAGGGACCATGAGGATAAGTGGGAGGACAGGAGGGACACTGAGGATAAGTGGGAGGACAGGAGGGACACTGAGGATAAGTGGGAGGACAGGAGGGACACTGAGGATAAGTGGGGGGAGAGGAGGAACATTTGAAATAAGTGAGAGGAGGGGCATTGGGGATAAGTGGGGGGACAGGAGGGACATTGGGGGACAGGAGAAACATTGGAGGGACATTGGGGGGGACAGGAGGGACATTGGGGGACAGGAGGAACATTGGGGGACAGGAGGGACATTGAAGGGGGGGCGGGAGGGAGATTGAGGATAAGTGGGAGGACAGGAGGGACATTGGGGGAAATGAGGAACATTGGAGGGACAGGAGGGACATTGAGGGGACAGGAGAGACACTGAGGATAAGTGGGGGGAGAGGAGGAACATTTGGGATAAGTGAGAGGAGAGGAGGGGCATTGGGGATAAGTGGGGGGACAGGAGGAACATTGGAGGAACAGAAGGGACATTGAGGATAAGTGGGAGGACAGGAGGGACATTGAGGATAAGTGGGGGTACTGGGGGGACAGGAGGGACATTGGGGATAAGTGGGGGACAGGAGGGACATTGGGGGACAGGAGGAACATTGGGGGGGACGGGAAGGACATTGAGCATGAGTGGGAGGATAGGAGGGACATTGGGGGACAGGAGGAACGTGGGGGGGGGGCGGGAGGGACATTGAGCATGAGTGGGAGGATAGGAGGGACATTGGGGGACAGGAGGAACGTGGGGGGGCGGGAGGGACATTGAGGATAAGTGGAAGGACAGCAGGGACATTGGGGGACAGGAGGAACATGGGGGGGCGGGATGGATATTGAGGATAAGTGGGAGGACAGGAGGGACATTAGGGGACAGGAGGAACATGGGGGGGATGGACGGGAGGGACATTTAGGATAAGTGGGGGACAGGAGGGACATTGGGGATAAGTGGGGGACAGGAGGAACATTGGGGGGGCGGGATGGATATTGAGGATAAGTGGGAGGACAGGAGGGACATTAGGGGACAGGAGGAACATGGGGGGGATGGACGGGAGGGACATTTAGGATAAGTGGGGGACAGGAGGGACATTGGGGATAAGTGGGGGACAGGAGGAACATTGGGGGGGGACAGGAGGGACATTGAGGATAAGTGGGAGGACAGGAGGGACATTGGGGGACAGGAGGGACATCAGGGATAAGTGGGGGACAGGAGGAACATGGTGGGGGACAGGAGGGACATTGAGGATAAGTGGGAGAACAGGAGGGACATTGAGGATAAGTGGGGGGACAGGAGGGACATTGGGGATAAGTGGGGGGCAGGAGGGACAGGAGGGACATTGGGGGGGGACAGGAGGGACATTGAGGATAAGTGGGAGGACAGGAGGGACATGGGGGGGACAGGAGGGACATTAAGGATAAGTGGGGGACAGGAGGAACATTGGGGGACAGGAGGGACATTGGGGATAAGTGGGGGGCAGGAGGGACATTGGGGATAAGTGGGGGGCAGGAGGGACATTGGGGGACAAGAGGAATATTCGGGGGGCGGGAGGGACATTGGGGATAAGTGGGGGGCAGGAGGGACATTGGGGAATGAAAGGAATATTCGGGGGGAGGGAGGGATATTGGGGATAAGTGGGGGCAGGAGGGACATTGGGGGACAAGAGGAATATTCGGGGGGGTGGGAGGGACATTGGGGATAAGTGGGGGGCAGGGGGGACATTGGGGGACAGGAGGAATATTGGGGGGGGCGGGAGTGACATTGAGGATAAGTGGGAGGACAGGAGGGACATGGGGGGGGACAGGAGGGACATTGAGGATAAGTGGAGGACAGGAGGGACATTGGGGGGCAGGAGGAACATTGGGGGGGCAGGAGGGACATTGAGGATAAGTGGGAGGAAAGGAGGGACATTGGGGATAAGTGGGGGGCAGGAGGGACATTGGGGGACAAGAGGAATATACAGGGGGGGCAGGGGGGACATTGGAGGACAGGAGGGACATTGGGGATAGGTGGGGGGCAGGAGGGGCATTGGGGGACAAGAGGAATATTCGGGGGGGGGACAGGGAGGACATTGGGGATAAGTGGGGGCAGGAGGGACATTGGGGGACAGGAGGAATATTGGGGGGGGCGGGAGGGACATTGAGGATAAGTGGGAGGACAGGAGGGACATTGGGGGGACATTGGGGGGCAGGCGGGAGATACATTTGAGATAAGTGGGGGAGAGGGTGATGCTCTGTGTATGTGAAGTGTACATCTGTTTCACATACCGCAGTTCACTTGGTCAGGAAGATCCGGTTCCCCGGAGATGTTATCATTGCATGTGGGGTAGAGCTGGACTGGCTGCCGCACTGTAGAAATGGGAGATCCAGTCCAGAGCGGCGGAAGAGAAGACGGCGGCAGTTCACACAGTAAGGCGGAGGCGGGACTCCTGGAGCAATCCAGCCCTGCCACCGCACGTGACCCCCGTTCATCCAATCACAGGGCACCCGCTGCCCATGCCGCAACACAGCCAGTGACACCGTCCGTACACAGTTAGCATTTGGACGGCGTGTCACTGGCACCTGATGCTGCGCCCCCCCCAAATTTTGCGCCCGGGGCCACGGCACCCCCCGCACCCCCCACGCTACGCCACTGGGGGCAGAGACACAAACTACTGCAGGAAATCTCACCCTTGTGGGAGGGGCAGAGACACAAATTACTGCAGGAAATCTCACCATTGTGGGAGGGGCAGAGACACAAACTACTGCAGAGAAATCTCCCCATTGTGGGAGGAGCAGAGACACAAAATACTGCAGGAAATCTCCCCATTGTGGAAAGGGCAGAGACACAAACTACTGCAGAGAAATCTTCCCATTGTGGGAGGGGCAGAGACACAAACTAATGGGGAGGATCTAACCATTGTGGGAGGGGCAGAGACACAAACTACTGCAGGGAAATCTCCCCATTGTGGGAGGGGCAGAGACACAAACTACTGCAGGGAAATCTTCCCATTGTGGGAGGGGCAGAGACACAAACTACAGCAGGAAATCGCCCCTTGTGGGAGGGGCAGAGAAACAAACTACTGCAGGAAAACTTCCCATTGTGGGAGGAGCAGAGACACAAACTACTGCAGGAAATCTCCCCATTGTGGGAGGGGCAGAGACACAAACTACTGCAGGGAAATCTTCCCATTGTGGGAGGGGCAGAGACACAAACTACTGCAGGAAATCTCCCCATTGTGGGAGGGGCAGGAACACAAACTACTGCAAGGAAATCTCCCCATTGTGGGAGGGGCCGAGACACAAACTACTGCAGGGAAATCTCCCTATTGTGGGAGGGGCAGAGACACAAACTAATGGGGAGGATCTAACCATTGTGTGAGGGGCAAAGACACAAACTACTGAAGGAAATCTCCCTATTGTGGGAGGGTCAGAGACACAAACTAATGGGGAGGATCTAACCATTGTGGGAGGGTCAGAGACACAAACTACTGCAGGGCAATCTCCCCATTTTGGGAGGGGCAGAGACACAAATTACTGCAGGAAATCTCCCCATTGTGGGAGGGGAAGAGACACAAACTACTGCAGGAAATCTCACCCTTGTGGGAGGGGCAGAGACACAAATTACTGCAGAAAATCTCACCATTGTGGGAAGGGCAGAGACACAAATTACTGCAGGAAATCTCACCATTGTGGGAGGGGCAAAGACACAAACTACTGCAGGAAATCTCCCCATTGTGGGAGGGCAGAGACAAACTACTGAAGGGAAATCTCCCTATTGATGGTGGGGCAGAGACACAAACTACTGCAGTTAATCTCCCCATTGTGGGAGGGGCAGAGACACAAATACTGCAGGAAATTTCTCCATTGTGGGAGGGGCAGAGACACAAACTACTGGGGGAAATCTCCCCATTGTGGGAGGGGCAGAGACACAAAATACTAGGGAGGATCTAACCATTGTGGGAGGGGAAGGGACACAAACTACTGCAGGAAATCTCCCCATTGTGGGAGGAGCAGAGATACAAACTACTGCAGGAAATGTCACCAATGTGGGAGGGGCCGAGACACAAACTACTACAGGAAATCTCCCCATTGTGGGAGGGGCAGAGACTCAAACTACTGCAGGAAATCTCCACATTGTGGGAGGGGCAGAGACACAAACTACAGCAGGAAATCTCCCCATTGTGGGAGGGGCAGAGACACAAACTACTGCAGGAAATCTCCACATTGTGGGAGGGGCAGAGACACAAACTAATGGGGAGGATCTAACCATTGTGGGAGGGGCAGAGAAACAAAATATTGCAGGAAATCTCCCTATTGTGAGAGGGGCAGAGACAAAAACTAATGGAGAGGAACTAACCATTGTGGGAGGGGCTGAGACACAAAATACTACAGGAAATTTCTCCATTGTGGGAGGGGCAGAGACACAATCTACGGGGGGAAATCTCCCCATTGTGGGAGGGGCAGAGACACAAACTACTTCAGGAAATCTCCCCATTGTGGGAGGGGCAGAGACACAAAATACTAGGGAGGATCTAACCATTGTGGGAGGGGCTGGGACACAAACTACTGCAGAAAATCTCCCCATTGTGGGAGGGGCAGAGACACAAACTACTGCAGGAAATCTCTCCATTGTGGGAGGGGTAGAGACACAAACTGCTGCAGAAAATCTCCACATTGTGGGAGGGGCAGGGACATCAACTACTGCAGGAAATCTCCCCATTGTGGGAGGGGCAGAGACACAAACTACCACAGGAAATCTCCCTATTTTGGGAGGGGCAGAGACAGAAACTAATGGAGAGGAACTAATCATTTTGGGAGGGGCAGAGACATAAAATACTGCAGGAAATTTCTCCATTGTGGGAGGGGCAGAGACACAAACTACTGGGGGAAATCTCCCCATTGTGGGAGGGGCAGAGACACAAACTACTGCAGGAAATCTCCCCATTGTGGGAGGGCAGAGACACAAACTAATGAGGAGGATCTAACCATTGTGGGAGGGGCAGAGACACAAACTACTGCAGGAAATCACCCCATTGTGGGAGGGGCAGAGACACAAACTACTGCAGGAAATCTCTCCATTGTGGGAGGGGCAGAGACAAACTACTGCAGGAAATCTCCCCATTGTGGGAGGGGCAGAGACACAAAATACTGCAGGATATCTCCCCATTGTAGGAGGGACAGAGACACAAACTACTGCAGGATATCTCCCCATTGTGGGAGGGACAGAGACACAAACTAATGGGGAGGATCTAACCATTGTGGGAGGGGCAGAGACACCAAATACTAGGCAGGATATAACCATTGTGGGAGGGGCAGGGACACAAACTACTGCAGGAAATCTCACCAATGTGGGAGGGGCCAAGACACAAACTACTGCAGGAAATCTCCCCATTGTGGGAGGGGCAGAGACACAAACCACTTCAGGAAATCTCCCCATTGTGGGAGGGGCAGAGATACAATCTACTGCAGGAAATCTCTCCAATTTTTGGAGGGGCAGAGACACAAACTACTGCAGGAAATCTCTCCATTGTGGGAGGGGCAGAGACAAGCTACTGCAGGAAATCTCCCCATTGTGGGAGGGGCAGAGACACAAACTACTGCAGGAAATCTCCCCATTGTGGGAGGGGCTGAGACACAAACTACTGCAGGAAATCTCCCCATTGTGAGAGGGGCAGAGACAAAAACTACTGCAGGGAAATCTCCCCATTGTGGGAGGGGCAGAGACACAAACTACTGCAGGAAATCTCCCCATTGTGGGAGGGGCAGAGACAAAAACTACTGAAGGAAATCTCCCCATTGTGGGAAGGGCAGAGACAAAAACTACTACAGGAAATCTCCCCATTGTGGGAGGGGCAGAGACACAACCTACTGCAGGAAATCTCCCCATTGTGGGAGGGGCAGAGACACAAACTACTGCAGGAAATCTCCCCATTGTGGGAGGGGCAGAGACACAAACTACTGCAGGGAAATCTTCCCATTGTGGGAGGGGCAGAGACACAAACTACTGCAGGAAATCTTCCCATTGTGGGAAGGGCAGGAACACAAACTACTGCAGGGAAATCTCCCTATTGTGGGAGGGGCAGAGACACAAACTAATGGGGAGGATATAACCATTGTGGGAGGGGCAAAGACACAAACTACTGAAGGAAATCTCCCTATTGTGGGAGATGCAGAGACACAATCTACTGCAGGAAATCTCTCCATTGTGGGGGGGGGGGGGGGGGGCAGAGACACAAACTACTGCAGGAAATCTCTCCATTGTGGGAGGGGCAGAGACAAACTACTGCAGGAAATCTCCCCATTGTGGGAGGGGCAGAGACACAAACTACTGCAGGAAATCTCCCCATTGTGGGAGGGGCTGAGAAACAAACTACTGCAGGAGATCTCCCCATTGTGAGAGGGGCAGAGACAAAAACTACTGCAGGGAAATCTCCCCATTGTGGGAGGGGCAGAGACACAAACTACTGCAGGAAATCTCCCCATTGTGGGAGAGGCAGAGACAAAAACTACTGAAGGAAATCTCCCCATTGTGGGAAGCGCAGAGACAAAAACTACTGCAGGAAATCTCCCCATTGTGGGAGGGGCAGAGACACAACCTACTGCAGGAAATCTCCCCATTGTGGGAGGGGCAGAGACACAAACTACTGCAGGAAATCTTCCCATTGTGGGAGGGACAGAGACACAAAATAATGGGGAGGATCTAACCATTGTGGGAGGGGCAGAGACACCAAATACTAGGCAGGATATAACCATTGTGGGAGGGGCAGGGACACAAACTACTGCAGGAAATCTCACCAATGTGGGAGGGGCCAAGACACAAACTACTGCAGGAACTCTCCCCATTGTGGGAGGGGCAGAGACACAAACTACTGAAGGAAATCTCCCCATTGTGGGAGGGGCAGAGACACAAACTACTGCAGAGAAATCTCCCCATTGTGGAAGGGGCAGAGACACAAACTACTGAAGGAAATCTCCCCATTGTGATAGGGGCAGAGACACAAACTACTGAAGGAAATCTCCCCATTGTGGGAGGGGCAGAGACAAAAACTACTGAAGGAAATCTCCCCATTGTGGTAGGGGCAGAGACAAAAACTATTGCAGGAAATCTCCCCATTGTGGGAGGGGCAAAGAAACAAATTGCTGGGGGGGAACTCTCATCATTTTGGGAGGGGCAGAGACACAAACTACTGCAGGAAATCTTCCCATTGTGGGAGGGGCAGAGACACAAACTAATGGGGAGGATCTAACCATTGTGGGAGGGGCAGAGACACAAACTACTGAAGGAAATCTCCCCATTGTGGGAGGGGCAGAAACACAAACTACTGGAGGGAAATCTCCCCATTGTGGGAGGGGCAGAGACACAAACTACTGCAGGAAATCTTCCCATTGTGGGAGGGACAGAGACACAAACTACTGCAGGGAAATCTTCCCATTGTGGGAGGGGCAGAGACAAAAACTACTGCAGGAAATCTCCCCATTGTGGGAGGGGCAGAGACAAGAACTACTGCAAGGAAATCTCCCCATTGTGATAGGGGCAGAGACACAAATTGCTGCAGGAAATCTCCCCATTGTGGGAGGGGCAGAGACACAAAATACTTCAGAGAAATCTCCCCATTGTGGGAGGGGCAGAGACACAAACTACTGCAGGAAATCTCCCTATTGTGGGAGGGGCAAAGAAACAAATTGCTGGGGGGAACTCTCATCATTGTGGGAGGGGCAGAGACACAAACTACTGCAGGAAATCTTCCCATTGTGGGAGGGGCAGAGACACAAACTAATGGGGAGGATCTAACCATTGTGGGAGGGGCAGAGACACAAACTACTGGAGGGAAATCTCCCCATTGTGGGAGGGGCAGAGACACAAACTACTGCAGGGAAATCTTCCCATTGTGGGAGGGGCAGAGACACAAACTACTGCAGGAAATCGCCCCTTGTGGGAGTGGCAGAGAAACAAACTACTGCAGGAAAACTTCCCATTGTGGGAGGAGCAGAGACACAAACTACTGCAGGAAATCTCCCCATTGTGGGAGGGGCAGAGACACAAACTACTGCAGGGAAATCTCACCCTTGTGGGAGGGGCAGAGACACAAATTACTGCAGAAAATCTCACCATTGTGGGAGGGGCAGAGACACAAATTACTGCAGGAAATCTCACCATTGTGGGAGGGGCAAAGACACAAACTACTGCAGGAAATCTCCCCATTGTGGGAGGGGCAGAGACACAAACTACTGTAGGGAAATCCCCCTATTGATGGTGGGGCAGAGACACAAACTACTGCCGTTAATCTCCCCATTGTGGGAGGGGCAGAGACACAAATACTGCAGGAAATTTCTCCATTGTGGGAGGGGCAGAGACACAAACTACTGGGGGAAATCTCCCCATTGTGGGAGGGGCAGAGACACAAAATACTAGGGAGGATCTAACCATTGTGGGAGGGGAAGGGACACAAACTACTGCAGGAAATCTCCCCATTGTGGGAGGAGCAGAGATACAAACTACTGCAGGAAATGTCACCAATGTGGGAGGGGCCGAGACACAAACTACTACAGGAAATCTCCCCATTGTGGGAGGGGCAGAGACACAAACTACTGCAGAAAATCTCCACATTGTGGGAGGGGCAGAGACACAAACTACTGCAGGAAATCTCCCCATTGTGGGAGGGGCAGAGACACAAACTACTGCAGGAAATCTCCACATTGTGGGAGGGGCAGAGACACAAACTAATGGGGAGGATCTAATCATTGTGGGAGGGGCAGAGACACAAAATACTGCAGGAAATCTCCCTATTGTGAGAGGGGCAGAGACACAAACTAATGGAGAAGAACTAACCATTGTGGGAGGGGCTGAGACACAAAATACTACAGGAAATTTCTCCATTGTGGGAGGGGCAGAGACACAATCTACGGGGGAAATCTCCCCATTGTGGGAGGGGCAGAGACACAAACTACTGCAGGAAATCTCCCCATTGTGGGAGGGGCAGAGACACAACATACTAGGGAGGATCTAACCATTGTGGGAGGGGCTGGGACACAAACTACTGCAGAAAATCTCCCCATTGTGGGAGGGGCAGAGACACAAACTACTGCAGGAAATCTCTCCATTGTGGGAGGGGTAGAGACACAAACTACTGCAGAAAATCTCCACATTGTGGGAGGGGCAGAGACATCAACTACTACAGGAAAACTCCCCATTGTGGGAGGGTCAAAGACACAAACTACCACAGGAAATCTCCCTATTGTGGGAGGGGCAGAGACACAAACTAATGGAGAGGAACTAATCATTGTGGGAGGGGCAGAGACATAAAATACTGCAGGAAATTTCTCCACTGTGGGAGGGGCAGAGACACAAACTACTGGGGGAAATCTCCCCATTGTGGGAGGGGCAGAGACACAAACTACTGCAGGAAATCTCCCCATTGTGGGAGGGGCAGAGACACAAACTACTGCAGGATATCTCCCCATTGTGGGAGGGACAGAGACACAAACTAATGGGGAGGATCTAACCATTGTGGGAGGGGCAGAGACACAAAATACTAGGCAGGATATAACCATTGTGGGAGGGGCAGGGACACAAACTACTGCAGGAAATCTCCCCATTGTGGGAGGGGCAGAGACACAAACTACTGCAAAAAATCTCACCAATGTGGGAGGGGCCGAGACACAAACTACTGCAGGAAATCTCCCCATTGTGGGAGGGGCAGAGACACAAACTAATGGGGAGGATCTAACCATTGTGGGAGGGGCAGAGACACAAAATAATAGGCAGGATATAACTATTGTGGGAGGGGCAGGGACACAAACTACTGCAGGAAATCTCCCCATTGTGGGAGGGGTAGAGACACAAACTACTGCAGGAAATCTCACCAATGTGGGAGGGGCCGAGACACAAACTACTGCAGGAAATCTCCCCACTGTGGGAGAGGTTGAGAAACAAACTACTGCAGGAAATCTCACCATTGTGGGAGGGGCAGAGACACAAAATACTAGGGAAGATCTAACCATTGTGGGAGGGGCAGAGAAACAAACTACTGAAGGAAATCAACCCATTGTGGGAGGGGCAGAGACACAAACTATTGCAGGGAAATCTCCCCATTGTGGGAGGGGCAGAGACAGAAATTGCTGCAGGAAATCTCCCCATTGTGGGAGGGACAGAGACAGAAACTAATGCAGGAAATCTCCCCATTGTGGGAGGGGCAGAGAGACAAACTAATGCAGGAAATCTCCCCATTGTGGGAAGGCCAGAGACACAAACTAATGAGGAGCATCTAACCATTGTAGGAGGGGCAGAGACACAAACTACTGCAGGAAATCTCCCCATTGTGGGAGGGGCTGAGACACAAACTACTGCAGGAAATCTCCCCATTGTGGGAGGGGCAGAGACACAAACTACTGCAGGGAAATCTCCCCATTGTGGGAGGGGCAGAGACACAAATTGCTGCAGGAAATCTTCCCATTGTGGGAGGGGCAGGAACACAAACTACTGCAGGGAAATCTCCCTATTGTGGGAGGGGCAGAGACACAAACTAATGGGGAGGATATAACCATTGTGGGAGGGGCAGAGACACAAACTACTGCAGGAAATCTCCCTATTGTGGGAGGGGCAAAGAAACAAATTGCTGGGGGGAACTCTCATCATTGCGGGAGGGGCAGAGACACAAACTACTGCAGGAAATCTCCCCATTGTGAGAGGGGCAGAGACACAAACTACTGCAAGAAATCTTCCCATTGTGGGAGTGGCACAGACACAAACTACTGCAGGAAATCTCCCCATTGTGGGAGGGGCAGAGACACAAACTACTGCAGGAAATCTCCACATTGTGGGAGGGGCTGAGACACAAACTACTGCAGGAAATCTCCCCATTGTGGGAGGGTCAGAGACAAAAACTACTGCAGGGAAATCTCCCCATTGTGGGAGGGGCAGAGACACAAACTACTGCAGGAAATCTCCCCATTGTGGGAGGGGCAGAGACACAAACTACTGGAGGGAAATCTCCCCATTGTGGGAGGGGCAGAGACACAAACTACTGCAGGAAATCTTCCCATTGTGGGAGGGGCAGAGACACAAACTACTGCAGGGAGATCTTCCCATTGTGGGAGGGGCAGAGAGAAAAACTACTGCAGGTGATCTCCCCATTGTGGGAGGGACAGAGACAAAATCTACTGCAGGGAAATCTCCCCATTGTGGGAGGGGCAGAGACACAAATTGCTGCAGGAAATCTCCCCATTGTGGGAGGGGCAGAGATACAAAATACTTCAGAGAAATCTCCCCATTGTGGGAGGGGCAGAGACACAAACTACTGCAGGAAATCTCCCTATTGTGGGAGGGGCAAAGAAACAAATTGGTGGGGGGAACTCTCATCATTGTAGGAGGGGCAGAGACACAAACTACTGCAGGAAATCTTCCCATTGTGGGAGGGGCAGAGACACAAACTAATGTGGAGGATCTAACCATTGTGGGAGGGGCAGAGACACAAACTACTGAAGGAAATCTCCCCATTGTGGGAGGGGCAGAGACACAAACTACTGCAGGAAATCTTCCCATTGTGGGAGGGGCAGAGACACAAACTACTGCAGGAAATCTTCCCATTGTGGGAGGGGCAGAGACACAAACTAATGGGGAGGATCTAACCATTGTGGGAGGGGCAGAGACACAAACTACTGTAGGGAAATCTCCCCATTGTGGGAGGGGCAGAGACACAAACTACTGCAGGGAAATCTTCCCATTGTGGGAGGGGCAGAGACACAAACTATTGCAGGGAAATCTCCCCATTGTGGGAGGGGCAGAGACACAAACTACTGCAGGAAATCTTCCCATTGTGGGAGGGGCAGAGACACAAACTACTGCAGGAAATCTCCCTATTGTGGGAGGGGCAGAGACACAAACTAATGGAGAGGAACTAACCATTGTGGGAGGGGCAGAGTCACAAACTACTGCAGGAAATCTCACCAATGTGGGAGGGGCCAAGACACAAATTACTGCAGGAAATCTCCACATTGTGGGATGGGCAGAGACACAAACTATTGCAGGGAAATCTCCCCATTGTTGGAGGGGTAGAGACACAAACTAATGGGGAGGATCTAACCATTGTGGGAGGGGCAGAGACACAAACTACTGCAGGAAATCTCCCCATTGTGGGAGGGGCAGAGACACAAACTACTGCAGGAAATCTCCCCATTGTGGGAGGGGCAGAGACACAAACTACTGCAGGAAATCTCCCCATTGTGGGAGGGGCTGAGACACAAACTACTGCAGGAAATCTCCCCATTGTGGGAGGGGCAGAGACAAAAACTACTGCAGGGAAATCTCCCCATTGTGGGAGGGGCAGAGACACAAACTACTGCAGGAAATCTCCCCATTGTGGGAGGGGCAGAGACACAAACTACTGAAGGAAATCTCCCCATTGTGGGAGGGGCAGAGACAAAAACTACTGCAAGGAAATCTCCCCATTGTGGGAAGGGCAAAGAAACAAATTGCTGGGGGGAACTCTCATCATTGTGGGAGGGGCAGAGACACAAACTACTGCAGGAAATCTCCCCATTGTGGGAGGGGCAGAGACACAAACTACTGCAGGAAATCTCCCCATTGTGGGTGGGGCAGAGACTCAAACTACTGCAGTTAATCTCCCCATTGTGGGAGGGACAGAGACACAAATTGCTACAGGAAATCTTCCCATTGTGGGAGGGGCAGAGACAAAAACTACTGCAGGGAAATCTCCCCATTGTGGGAGGGGCAGAGACACAAATTGATGCAGGAAATCTCCCTATTGTGGGAGGGACAGAGACACAAAATACTTCAGAGAAATCTCCCCATTGTGGGAGGGACAGAGACACAAACTACTGCAGGAAATCTCCCTATTGTGGGAGGGGCAAAGAAACAAATTGCTGGGGGGAACTCTCATCATTGTGGGAGGGGCAGAGACACAAACTACTGCAGGAAATCTTCCCATTGTGGGAGGGGCAGAGACACAAACTAATGGGGAGGATCTAACCAATGTGGGAGGGGCAGAGACACAAACTACAGAAGGAAATATCCCCATTGTGGGAGGGGCAGAGACACAAACTACTGCAGGAAATCTTCCCATTGTGGGAGGGGCAGAGACACAAACTACTGCAGGAAATCTTCCCATTGTGGGAGGGGCAGAGACACAAACTAATGGGGAGGATCTAACCATTGTGTGAGGGGCAGAGACAGAAACTACTGGAGGGAAATCTCCCCATTGTGGGAGGGGCAGAGACACAAACTACTGCAGGGAAATCTAACCATTGTGGGAGGGGCAGAGACAAAAACTACTGCAGGAAATCTCCCCTTTGTGGGATGGGCAGAGACACAAACTACTGCAGGAAATCTCCCCATTGTGGGAGGGGCAGAGACAAATACTACTGAAGGAAATCTACCCATTGTGGGAGGGGCAGAGACAAAAACTACTGCAGGAAATCTCCCCATTGTGGGAGGGGCAAAGAAACAAATTGCTGGGGGGAACTCTCATCATTGTGGGAGGGGCAGAGACACAAACTAATGGGGAGGATCTAACCATTGTGGGAGGGGCAGAGACACAAACTACTGAAGGAAATCTCCCCATTGTGGGAGGGGCAGAGACAGAAACTACTGGAGGGAAATCTCCCCATTGTGGGAGGGGCAGGGACACAAACTACTGCAGGAAATCTTCCCATTGTGGGAGGGGCAGAGACACAAACTACTGCAGGGAAATCTTCCCATTGTGGGAGGGGCAGAGACAAAAATTACTGCAGGTGATCTCCCCATTGTGGGAGGGTCAGAGACAAAATCTACTGCAGGGAAATCTCCCCATTGTGGGAGGGGCAGAGACACAAATTGCTGCAGGAAATCTCCCCATTGTGGGAGGGGCAGAGATACAAAATACTTCAGAGAAATCTCCCCATTGTGGGAGGGGCAGAGACACAAACTACTGCAGGAAATCTTCCTATTGTGGGAGGGGCAAAGAAACAAATTGCTGGGGGGAACTCTCATCATTGTGGGAGGGGCAGAGACACAAACTACTGCAGGAAATCTTCCCATTGTGGGAAGGGCAGAGACACAAACTAATGTGGAGGATCTAACCATTGTGGGAGGGGCAGAGACACAAACTACTGAAGGAAATCTCCCCATTGTGGGAGGGGCAGAGACACAAACTACTGCAGGAAATCTTCCCATTGTGGGAGGGGCAGAGACACAAACTACTGCAGGAAATCTTCCCATTGTGGGAGGGGCAGAGACACAAACTAATGGGGAGGATGTAACCATTGTGGGAGGGGCAGAGACACAAACTACTGGAGGGAAATCTCCCCATTGTGGGAGGGGCAGAGACACAAACTACTGCAGGGAAATCTTCCCATTGTGGGAGGGGCAGAGACACAAACTATTGCAGGGAAATCTCCCCATTGTGGGAGGGGCAGAGACAGAAACTGCTGCACGTCAGCTGGTGATGGGCGTGTGACGCTTGCACGGGGGAGGAGCCCAGCGTCAGCTCTGGCGGAGGTGCAGAGACAGAGCGTCCGGATGTCCTGTGGGGTGAGAGACCACAGAGACGCGGACCAGCGGCGCAACTGCCCCCTGGACTAGACCGCTTCGCCTCCCTTCCCCCCCCCCCCTCACCGTGGACGTGGTAGCAGGAGGCCTTGCCTGGCGGGACCCCCCCGAGCAGAGGAGCAACGGCCGGGATCGGTGCCTCTAAATTGCACTGTCGGCGGCTGAAGCATCACCGCAAAGGGATCAGGCGTGGAGCTCCAGCTTGACGTCAGCAGCAGGTTTTTTCTTTCTATGCTTATTTTTTCCTCTTCCCTCTCTGTTATTGGTTTGAAAAAGAGCGATCCCTCTGCCTTAATCCATGTTGCACATATTCCAATCTGAATGTATACTAACAAAAGAGGAAAGAGATGAGAAGATGTAATACAGCACAATACAGCCTAGCCACCCATATCTCAAACCAGTAGCATAAAGCTTGAAAATTGAAGTTGAAGTGGTCTGAACTCTGAACTGTCTTTTCTGTGAACAAAAGAGTGGGGCTATTTGTTGGGAAGTGAGTAAAGGATGAAGATACATGACCTCTTTTAATTCAGGCGTGCACTGACAATTTCTTTTCCAGGGCAGTAAAAAGTCGGCCAAAGCCAAGCTCTCCATATAGTTTTTCCCCCCCTTGTTATACTACTGTGAATATTGCTGAGAATAGGGTCCCACTGAACTACATTACCTGGAGGGGGAAAGGGGAGGAGTGGGCAGGACAGGAGGAGGAGGAGGGAGGAAGAAGGGAAGGTGAAGGGAGACATCCCCGTCCGCCACCCCACCCCCCCCCCACGCCCAGACTACCCTGCCGCCTGGCCCTACAGGGAAGTTATAACAGTAGGATAAACCAAATCCCTGGGGCGGAGACTCGGCCCAAAGCAATTAGCCCCCAACAAATGGTAGCTGAAAACTCCAGGCTAAGGAGAAAGCATGAGAGGCCGTACAACACGAACAACTGAACCCCAGAGCGCCAGAGAGAGTCTCAATACCAGCTCTATTCAAAAATACTTAAAAGAAGTAAGCGCCAAAAGCCCAGGCATGGAGGCGAAACAAACAGGGGCTAAGGATAGAAAGAAAGACCAACAGAAGCAAAAAGGGGGTCAGGGGGACAAGGCCTGTGAAGAACTGGACTTTGAGGGGGCATTAGCCTGGAGCTCCGTGGAAGAACACAGGATATTGGCGTTAGTTCCAAGTAAAACAGAATTAGCAGAAATGTTTTCCAAACTAGAAAATGTGATAAAATCTGAAATCTCAAACGTTCGAGCGGATATGGGGCACCTCCTTCGGCGGGTGGAAGAAGTAGAGGTAGCCTCAGCGCTTCAAACTAAAGAAATTTCCGATTTAAAGGATCAAGTCTACAAACTGCGGAAGGAAAGCCGCAACATAGTGTTCCAGCTGGAGGAACAGGAAAACCAAAGCCGCCGACAAAACCTGCGCATTAGGTCCATCCCGGAGCAACAAAAGGAAGACCTATGGGAAAAGATGAGGAAAATCTTCAACCCAATTATGGGAAAGCGAGAAGAAGAGCCCATATTGATAGACAGGGTTCACAGAATAAGAAGGCCCCCCCACATAAAGTTAGATACTCCAAGGGACGTGATTGTTAAATTTCACCAATACGAAGACAAAGAAAGAATATGGAAGAAATTAAAGGGGGCCCCCCCTATAACGTTCGAAGGCCAGGAGCTTCAGATATTTTCGGATTTATCTGCAGGAACCCTCGCTCGCAGAAGACAGATGAGGCCAATTCTGGACCAGCTAAGGAAATATAATTACAAATACAGTTGGGGGTTTCCAACATCCCTGATTGTCTTAAAGGACGGCAGATCAAGCAAGATGAGATATTTGGAAGAAGCTCAGGACTTCTGCGACAGCCTGGGTATTCCCATCCCAGATTTGTCGCAGGCCAGATTGACTGAGAGACCTTGAGGGTAGAATGTTATGTCCTGACCAGGGGGGGGGGGGGGCGGGGCGGTCAGTGGAGGGGTACCTCTTTTTTTTTTTTTTTTTCTCCTGCTCCTCCCCTGCTGGTCCGCCTCCCCTCCCCTTCAGGGGGGTTGTGGGCTTTTTTTTTCTCTGTGGTGATGGGCGGTTGTGGGCCAAAGGTTGTGGGTCGGGGGGGGGATGATGATGTACACTGTTGCTGTGTAATATTGCTGTTGGGGGGGGTGGAAAAACTAGAGGCGGGTCCACTGGGGTATTTAGACTTTAGAGATAAGCCACACCTCATACACTCTCTCCTGGTGGGGGGGAAGTGCAGAAGCCAGGGCTCTCGCTGGAGCCCATCCTTGGGAGGGAGTTCCGTAGATTGGAATGGGAGCAGTTCCAAGTCGGGGGACTCAGGGTGGAAATTTCACCATTGGTGGGGGGGGGGGGGGATAGTGGGTGGGATGGGGGGGTGGGCAGTAGTAAGGGGGGGGTGGTAAGGGGAGTGGGAGGGGTACTTCAGGACGTGCTCGGAGGAGTTGGAGACATGACTGTAGATCAGGTCTATCGAAATGCTGGAGCTAAGACTTATTTCGTACAACGTGAAAGGGCTAAATTCACCTAGCAAAAGACATAAAATCTTAAGAGAACTGGAACAGCTGAGGGGAGACTTAATCTTTCTTCAAGAGACACACTTGACTCTTGACACTAGAGTGAGGCTCTTCTCCGCTAGGTTCCCCCAGTGGTTTTATGGAGACACTCCCGACAGGGGGTCAAAGGGAGTCGCTATTGGACTGTCAAAGGCCACAAACTTCTCCCTAAGAGAAAGAATGGTAGACCCTGAAGGCCGTTTCATTTTTTTAAAAGGCAAACTGGGACCCAAATTGATTACCCTAGCAAATGTATATTGTCCCAATAAGAAGCCCACTGTTTTTTTGGGTCAGATACTGAACATACTGTCAGGGTTTGGAGAGGGGGAAGTGATCTTGGGGGGGGACTTAAATTTTTACCTAGACCCAGAGCTGGATGGTACGTCCCGTGCCCAGGGGACAGGGAAGGTGTCTCTTAGGGCTATCAGGCGCAAGCTACATCAAAGTCAGTTGATAGATGTCTGGAGGCTCCAACATCCTAACGAGAGAGATTACACCTTCTTCTCCCCTGTGCACGGGACCTACTCCAGACTGGACTATTTTTTAGTAGACCATGGTTTGCTGGATTGGGTTATAGAAACAAAAATAGAAGTAACAACTCTGTCCGATCACTCCCCGATCATGATGCGGATTAAAATACCGGATGTGCAAGGGCGTCTTGGCTCATGGAAACTAAATGAGGATCTATTAAGGGACCCTGAAATCGTAGAGAGATTGCAGAACGAGGTAGAATTTTTTTTTAAAACAAACGATACGGGGGATGTACCAACAGCTATACTATGGGATACACACAAAGCCTACATCAGGGGTATATTGATATCAATAGGCGCTGGTCTGAAAAAAAAGAAAAGAGAAGAAAGAGAAAAATTATTAGGGGAAATTTATTCCTTGGAACAAGCACATAAAAAAACAAGGGGCCAGGACCTGGACGGTTACCACTTACTGGTCGCCAAAAGGGAGGAGTTAAGAGACTTGATGGACCTAGAAGCCAAGAAAGCTATAAATGCTATAACTAGGAACAACTACTTCTGGGCTAATAAATCTGGCAAACATTTGGCCAGGATTATCAGGAAGAAGAGAAGCAGAAACTATGTAAAGAAAATACTCAGTAAAGGAGGAGCAGTGAGTGTGACTAGTAACGCCATAGCAGAAGAATTCAAAAAGTTTTATGGGGACCTGTATTCGATCGGGCAACGGGGGTTAAGCGATACTGCTCGATTAGATAGGAGCAAGGAATTCCTGAAGGAGGTGGGACTAGAGGGCCTGTCAGTCGAGGAGAGGGATCTACTGGACAGACCCTTGGAAGAAGAAGAAATTCTGGTAGCGTTAAGGGAATCTCCGAAAGGGAAAAGTCCAGGCCCGGACGGCTTCACCTCCCTCTACTTAAAAAAAATGAAACATATCCTGGTCCCGAGGCTATGCCGATTTTGGAATGACCTCGGTCCAGGATCTGAAATGTCCAGGGAAGCTTTAACCGCCACAATTACCCTAATTCAGAAGGAGGGGAAAGACTCTAGGTTGTGTTCTAGCTATAGACCAATCTCCCTTCTGAACGCTGATGTTAAACTATACGCAAAAGTTTTAGCAAATAGGTTTAGAGAGAAAATGACTAATTTGGTACACCCAGACCAGGTCGGTTTTGTCAATGGGAGACAGTGTAGGGACAACGGGGTTCGAGCGGTGTTATTATCGGAAGTATGTAAACAAGGGGGACCCCCAGCTCTATTCCTGTCAATTGATGCTGAAAAAGCTTTTGACAGGGTAGACTGGGGGTTCATGATCAACACTCTGGAGGCCATGGGCTTCGGGCAGAGGTTTGTCTCCTGGGTCAGGGTTCTGTACAGCAACCCGGCAGGGATGGTGAGAGTTAATGGGGTGACATCAACGCCCTTCAGGATGTTCAACGGAACAAGACAGGGTTGCCCTCTCTCCCCCCTCCTGTTTGTTCTGACCCTCGAGCCGCTGTTGTCCGCCATTCGGAATAATTCGGACTGCAGCGGCATAAGGGTTGGAACGGAGGAGCATAAACTAGCGGCTTATGCCGACGACGTAGTGTTCTTTATAACAAACCCTAGAATAACTCTCCCCAATATATTGCAGATTATCAGAAAATATGGAGAAGTTTCGAATTTTAAAATTAACTCCAGCAAAGCTGAATGCCTGAATATTAACATAAGTAAGCAGGAAAAAAATCATTTGGCCGCTGTCTTCCCCTTCCCTTGGAAGGAGGAGATGGAATATCTGGGGATTAAACTAGCCAATACCTTTAATAGACTATTCATAAAAAATTTCATTCCTATGTTAGATGACACCAGGCGAGAAATGAGAAGACTTCAGGTCAGACCCTTATCGTGGTTCGGGCGAGTCAACGCGATAAAAATGAGTTTGATGCCCAGGATCCTGTTCAAATTCCAGATGCTGCCCATTCCTTTACCAGGATATTATTTAAAAGCTCTCAGGAAGCTCATAAGCGAGGCTGTTTGGGGTGGCAAAAAACCACGCATCGCCTATACAGTATTAAGTAGGGGGAAGAGAAGGGGTGGTATTGCCTTACCAGACTTTAATAGATATTATAGCGCAGTGGTGTTGTCTAGGATCACAGAATGGAATAAAAAAGACACGGACAAACGCTGGGTTCACATTGAGCACTTTTTGAGCAACATGAATTTAGGACAGGCACTTTGGAACCCTCCAAATTTTAGAACACTGAGCACTCACACATCTTTATTAACGCTTAACACGCTCAAACTTTGGGATAGGATACACTATAAGAATAAATGGTCATATAACTCACCTCTGATACACATGAAAGATAACGTTTTGTTTGCACCAGGGAGGAGGGAGGTGGGAGGGAATTGGTTGAAGGGCGACACTGTACAATTGAAACATTTTCTAAATAAGGGGCAAATACGCACTTTTTCTGATTTAAGTATAGAACCCCACCTGTGGGTAATGAATGGATGGAGGTACCTCCAGCTCTCCCACTTCGTCGAAAGTCTCCCGAAACCTCTCAGGAGCATGGAGGAGCTCAGACCGTTCGAGCAGCTCTGTGTAAAGGAACAAGCAGGGAGAGTAATCACGCAAATATACAAGATCCTGGGAGCCACGGAGGAGCTGGAGGTGCCCCCATATATTAAAAGGTGGGAACTGGAACTGGGCTCTCAATGCAGTGAAACTGTGATAGATAAGATCCTGAGGATGGGTCATTATGTAGCAGCTGACTCTAGAAGATCAGAAAGCCACTTTAAATGTCTCGCGAGATGGTATGCTACCCCAGACAGGGTTAGCAAAATGGATAGGACTAAATCAAATACTTGCTGGAGGGGTTGTTCCACCCCAGGAACTATGGCCCACATTTGGTGGGAGTGTCCTATTATAAAAATCTTTTGGAAAAAAATATTAAGTTTGATAAAAGCTATCACAGGGAAAGTAATAGCAGAGGACCCATGGGTTTGCCTCTTCCATGGGACCCCAGACCCGGTGAAGAACTACAAAACCTCTCTGATCCCTATTATGCTAGACGAAGCTAAAAGGCAGATATCAACGAATTGGCTGAACATCTCGAGGCCCTGCACTCGAGAATGGTTGTACAGCCTCAATGAAGTATACAACGTTGAGCGTTTAGATAAGGGAGGAGTTGAATCCGAAGAGGAGGAGCACTTAGGGAAATGGGCAGCCTGGATTAAGTTAAAAGGGACCTGGGATTATCTGAAGGAGATTGTAGGCCCAGCATAAATAAACAGCATAATTACACAATTGGGTAAACATTATCTTCTCGCTGAGCACGGGCCTGAGGGGAGGGGGAAGGAGAGGTGGGGGGGGGGGGAGGGAGGGGATAACTGGTTATAAGAATTTAAAATGGTTATGTCTGAAGATTTATCCCCGAGGGGTTTTGTATTGTTATTCATAAAAAATGATAAATAAAGAATTTTATAAAAAAAAAAAAAAAAAAGTATGAATATACTCACATGCATTGTTGTTTTTTAGATATGTGCGGTTCGTTTCAAATAAAAATGCAGACACATTTTTCAAAAAAAAAAAAAAAAAAGAGACAGAAACTGCTGCAGGAAATCTCCCCATTGTGGGAGGGACAGAGACAGAAACTAATGCAGGAAATCTCCCCATTGTGGGAGGGGCAGAGAGACAAACTACTGCAGGAAATCTCCCCATTGTGGGTAGGCCAGAGACACAAACTAATGGGGAGGATCTAACCATTGTGGGAGGGGCAGAGACACAAAATACTAGGGAGGATCTAACCATTGTGGGAGGGGCAGAGACACAAACTACTGCAGGAAATCTCCCCATTGTGGGAGGGGCTGAGACACAAACTACTGCAGGAAATCTCCCCATTGTGGGAGGGGCTGAGACACAAACCACTGCAGGAAATCTCCACATTGTGGGAGGGGCAGAGACACAAACTATTGCATGGAAATCTCCCCATTGTGGGAGGGGTAGAGACACAAACTAATGGGGAGGATCTAACAATTGTGGGAGGGGCAGAGACACAAACTACTGCAGGAAATCTCCCCATTGTGGGAGGGGCAGAGACACAAACTACTGCAGGAAATCTCCCCATTGTGGGAGGGGCAGAGACACAAACTACTGCAGGAAATCTCCCCATTGTGGGAGGGGCTGAGACACAAACTACTGCAGGAAATCTCCCCATTGTGGGAGGGCAGAGACAAAAACTACTGCAGGGAAATCTCCCCATTGTGGGAGGGGCAGAGACACAAACTACTGCAGGAAATCTCCCCATTGTGGGAGGGGCAGAGACACAAACTACTGCAGGAAATCTCCCCATTGTGGGTGGGGCAGAGACACAAACTACTGCAGTTAATCTCCCCATTGTGGGAGGGGCAGAGACACAAATTGCTACAGGAAATCTTCCCATTGTGGGAGGGGCAGAGACAAAAACTACTGCAGGGAAATCTCCCCATTGTGGGAGGGGCAGAGACACAAATTGCTGCAGAAAATCTCCCTATTGTGGGAGGGGCAGAGACACAAAATACTTCAGAGAAATCTCCCCATTGTGGGAGGGACAGAGACACAAACTACTGCAGGAAATCTCCCTATTGTGGGAGGGGCAAAGAAACAAATTGCTGGGGGGAACTCTCATCATTGTGGCAGGGGCAGATACACAAACTACTGCAGGAAATCTTCCCATTGTGGGAGGGGCAGAGACACAAACTAATGGGGAGGATCTAACCATTGTGGGAGGGGCAGAGACACAAACTACAGAAGGAAATATCCCCATTGTGGGAGGGGCAGAGACACAAACTACTGCAGGAAATCTTCCCATTGTGGGAGGGGCAGAGACACAAACTACTGCAGGAAATCTTCCGTTGTGGGAGGAGCAGAGACACAAACTAATGGGGAGGATCTAACCATTGTGTGAGGGGCAGAGACACAAACTACTGGAGGGAAATCTCCCCATTGTGGGAGGGGCAGAGACACAAACTACTGCAGGGAAATCTAACCATTGTGGGAGGGGCAGAGACAAAAACTACTGCAGGAAATCTCCCCATTGTGGGATGGGCAGAGACACAAACTACTGCAGGAAATCTCCCCATTGTGGGAGGGGCAGAGACAAATACTACTGAAGGAAATCTACCCATTGTGGGAGGGGCAGAGACAAAAACTACTGCAGGAAATCTCCCAATTGTGGGAGGGGCAAAGAAACAAATTGCTGGGGGGAACTCTCATCATTGTGGGAGGGGCAGAGACACAAACTAATGGGGAGGATCTAACCATTGTGGGTGGGGCAGAGACACAAACTACTGAAGGAAATCTCCCCATTGTGGGAGGGGCAGAGACACAAACTACTGGAGGGAAATCTTCCCATTGTGGGAGGGGCAGAGACACAAACTACTGCAGGAAATCTTCCCATTGTGGGAGGAGCAGAGACACAAACTACTGCAGGGAAATCTTCCCATTGTGGGAGGGGCAGAGACAAAAACTACTGCAGGTGATCTCCCCATTGTGGGAGGGGCAGAGACAAAATCTACTGCAGGGAAATCTCCCCATTGTGGGAGGGGCAGAGACACAAATTGCTGCAGGAAATCTCCCCATTGTGGGAGGGGCAGAGATACAAAATACTTCAGAGAAATCCCCCCATTGTGGGAGGGGCAGAGACACAAACTACTGCAGGAAATCTCCCTATTGTGGGAGGGGCAAAGAAACAAATTGCTGGGGGGAACTCTCATCATTGTGGGAGGGGCAGAGACACAAACTACTGCAGGAAATCTTCCCATTGTGGGAGGGGCAGAGACACAAACTAATGTGGAGGATCTAACCATTGTGGGAGGGGCAGAGACACAAACTACTGAAGGAAATCTCCCCATTGTGGGTGGGGCAGAGACACAAACTACTGCAGGAAATCTTCCCATTGTGGGAGGGGCAGAGACACAAACTACTGCAGGAAATCTTCCCATTGTGGGAGGGGCAGAGACACAAACTAATGGGGAGGATCTAACCATTGTGGGAGGGGCAGAGACACAAACTACTGGAGGGAAATCTCCCCATTGTGGGAGGGGCAGAGACACAAACTACTGCAGGGAAATATTCCCATTGTGGGAGGGGCAGAGACACAAACTATTGCAGGGAAATCTCCCCATTGTGGGAGGGGCAGAGACAGAAACTGCTGCAGGAAATCTCCCTATTGTGGGAGGGACAGAGACAGAAACTAATGCAGGAAATCTCCCCATTGTGGGAGGGGCAGAGAGACAAATTACTGCAGGAAATCTCCCCATTGTGGGAAGGCCAGAGACACAAACTAATGGGGAGGATCTAACCATTGTGGGAGGGGCAGAGACACAAAATACTAGGGAGGATCTAACCATTGTGGGAGGGGCAGAGACACAAACTACTGCAGGAAATCTCCCCATTGTGGGAGGGGCTGAGACACAAACTACTGCAGGAAATCTACCCATTGAGGGAGGGGCAGAGACACAAACTACTGCAGGGAAATCTTCCCATTGTGGGAGGGGCTGAGACACAAACTACTGCAGGAAATCTACCCATTGAGGGAGGGGCAGAGACACAAACTACTGCAGGAAATCTCCCCATTGTGGGAGGGGCAGAGACACAAACTACTGCAGGGAAATCTCCCCATTGTGGGAGGGGCAGAGACACAAATTGCTGCAGGAAATCTTCCCATTGTGGGAGGGGCAGGAACACAAACTACTGCAGGGAAATCTCACTATTGTGGGAGGGGCAGAGACACAAACTAATGGGGAGGATATAACCATTGTGGGAGGGGCAGAGACACAAACTACTGCAGGAAATCTCCCTATTGTGGGAGGGGCAAAGAAACAAATTGCTGGGGGGAGCTCTCATCATTGCGGGAGGGGCAGAGACACAAACTACTGCAGGAAATCTCCCCATTGTGAGAGGGGCAGAGACACAAACTACTGCAGGAAATCTTCCCATTGTGGGAGGGGCACAGACACAAACTACTGCAGGAAATCTCCCTATTGTGGTAGGGGCAGAGACACAAACTACTGCAGGAAATCTCACCAATGTGGGAGGGGCCAAGATACAAACTACTGCAGGAAATCTCCCCATTGTGGGAGGGGCAGAGACACAAACCACTGCAGGAAATCTCCACATTGTGGGAGGGGCAGAGACACAAACTATTGCAGGGAAATCTCCCCATTGTGGGAGGGGCAGAGACACAAACTAATGGGGAGGATCTAACCATTGTGGGAGGGGCAAAGACACAAACTACTGCAGGAAATCTCCCCATTGTGGGAGGGGCAGAGACACAAACTACTGCAGGAAATCTCCCCATTGTGGGAGGGGCAGAGACACAAACTACTGCAGGAAATCTCCCCATTGTGGGAGGGGCAGAGACACAAACTACTGCAGGAAATCTCCCCATTGTGGGAGGGGCAGAGACACAAACTACTGCAGGAAATCTCCCCATTGTGGGAGGGGCTGAGACACAAACTACTGCAGGAAATCTCCCCATTGTGGGAGGGGAAGAGACAAAAACTACTGCAGGGAAATATCCCCATTGTGGGAGGGGCAGAGACACAAACTACTGCAGGAAATCTCCCCATTGTGGGAGGGGCAGAGACACAAACTACTGCAGGAAATCTCCCCATTGTGGGAAAGTCAAAGAAACAAATTGCTGGGGGGAACTCTCATCATTGTGGGAGGGGCAGAGACACAAACTACTGCAGGAAATCTCCCCATTGTGGGTGGGGCAGAGACACAAACTACTGCAGTTAATCTCCCCATTGTGGGAGGGGCAGAGACACAAATTGCTACAGGAAATCTTCCCATTGTCGGAGGGGCAGAGACAAAAACTACTGCAGGGAAATCTCCCCATTATGGGAGGGGCAGAGACACAAATTGCTGCAGGAAATCTCCCCATTGTTGGAGGGACAGAGACACAAACTACTGCAGGAAATCTCCCTATTGTGGGAGGGGCAAAGAAACAAATTGCTGGGGGGAACTCTCATCATTGTGGGAGGGGCAGAGACACAAACTACTGCAGGAAATCTTCCCATTGTGGGAGGGGCAGAGACACAAACTAATGGAATAAAAAGAGAAAAGGGCACACCAGCCATGTGCATTATCTTTTATAAAACATTTATTGAGTAAAATGATAAAGGAAATT
Organism: Aquarana catesbeiana; assembly: GCF_042186555.1. Taxonomy (NCBI): domain Eukaryota; kingdom Metazoa; phylum Chordata; class Amphibia; order Anura; family Ranidae; genus Aquarana; species Aquarana catesbeiana. Next base: position 2,908,396 of record NC_133329.1, on the reverse strand, counting down.
ACTCACAAGCAGTAGTGAATCATGTGCCATAAACCTTGGACATGAACTAGCAACAAGTGGTTTGAAATGATTGATGAAGCCTTCCAAAGGTCTTTCAGAGGAATATATAACACTGCTTGCTTACGCGTTTCGAAGGGCTCGTCCCTTCTTCATCAGAGCTCAGCAGTGAACCCTCCTTCAGTAGGCCCTGTATATATAGTGAATGCCAAAAAGGCACAATCAATGGATGGGGCAGGGCACATAGGGCTCCTCCCTTTCTGGGAAATCCTCCCTCCTACACTCTTCGCCTGTACAGGTGGATAGCCCATCATGGTTTAATTAGTTGATGAATAGATTGATAATAAATTCATTCATTAATAGATATAGTAAAGAAACTGATGAGTGTCGCTGTGGTGTAATACAGTTGAAACTCAGCAGGGGCTAACCATAGGAGTACATGATCAGCAGTGATAGGTGTATACATGTATAGACACACATATAATTGGGCGCAGAGGAGTGCAGAGTGGCACGGGATGAATGCATCTGTTGGCAGGGAAGGAAGTATCATAGTTAGTAGGCTGACATATATAGAGAGATGGACACTATACCTTTGGTGTCCAATTCCATCTGATCGCTGTGTAGCTGCAGTGTGTGTGAGCGGCCCACCGGTCCTATCCGGATGTGCAATCGGTGCTGGAACGCACGCCAGTGCGTTTGCGTTCCAGACAGAAGGAAGGGGCGGTGCGCGTCATTTCCTCTGTGCCCGCTGCCGCTTACCGATGACGTAAGCGGCAGGGGATAGCGTGACGCCATATTGCTAGAGGCAGACGCTCGAGGAGGCGAGGCCAGCACAATATAGATCACGGGTCTGCCCTGCAGACAATAGCTGCGCAAGCCACAGTAACACGGAAACAATGCATAGATCAACCGGCTGTCGCACATAGAGTCACAGGGGCCACTGCATACTGACAAACAGTGAACATATACATGTCACATATATTTGTATATATATATACACCAAAAGTAAAGCCAATAGTGACTAATGGATGGTATATAGCTTGTATAGTATTATACTAAATAGCATTTAAGATTGTCAACAGTACTAGTAGTACATATGTATATGTGTAGATAAATTCACAATATTACAAGATGCACAACCCATATGCCAATCTGCACATAACGTGAATGCCCATATCACTGAATACCATGAGACACCCGAAGTTGCAAAGAAATATTGTATAGATGAAGGACTAATCCAGGCCAGACCAAAATGTAAGAATTTTTAAAAAATATAAAAATAAACAATTTGTGTAAAAGAGTAAGAATTAAAAATGTTCTTAATAGATATAAAAATGATGATGATTGGATACACCGGGGTGGTACTGAAGGAGTGGACACATGTGGCACGAACAGTAACTGGCATAATGACTCCTTAGTGCTAATGTGCTCATGATAGTCATTGTATACCCCACAACGGGGGATGGGGGGATTGAAAAAGATATATATGTATATATATATATGTGTAGTATTTTCCAGGCAGAAAGCCGGGTGGTCCCTTCCTCATTACTGTGTGCAACATGTGTAACGTGAAAAACTTGTCATTAAAATACAAAGGAGATACCTATATCATAATTGCTAAACATATCACCAATGGTACCACAATAATAACATAACCACATTTGGATAATTCAGTGATAGATTTGATTAATCATAGGTCACTAGGAGAATGTGAAATATGATACATCAAATAAAACTGAAAAGATCCATTAGAATGCAACAGTCGAAGTCGACCTAATACCAGGAGCAGAAAGGACAGAAAGGTGTGTGTGTGTGTATGTGTGTGGACAAAGTGGCAGTGGCATATAGAAGCGCCATAGATGGGTACTACGGGGTCACGTGATTTTGTGAACCTCAGGGTCCTCATTCAGGCCCCCAGGGGTCATACTCCCAAGGGTGAAGATCCAATAGGCTTCGCGTTTGCAGAGCCTTTGGTGTCTCCTACCCTTATCGAGGCCGCCTCCAATGGATTCGATCCCGAACACTTTCATGCCTGATGGATCACCATGATGGACTTCCTGAAAGTGCCGAGGGACCGGATATTTGACACGTGTATTTGTGATGTCGCATTTGTGTTCACCAATACGCACTCTCATAGGGCGGGAGGTACGACCTACATACAGGCGTCCACATGGACAAAGAATGCCATATACCACGTGGTCCGCCCCACAGTTGATGAACTGCTTCAGATGATGTATTCTACCGTCTCTGCCAGTGACTGACTTTTTTCTGTGCCACATGTATTGACATGTGCCACAGTTCCTGACACTACATTTATAGCTACCTTTCTGGTCAAAAATCGTTGACCATGCATTTATGGACCTATTTCGGGGCTCCCTCACCATGCTGGGGGCTATAAGCCCTCTCAAGTCTCGTGGTTTTCTATATACTATGTTTGGTCCATCAGAAAGGTGCTCACTTAACACTGGATCGTGTTTCAGAATACTCCAGTTTTTCCGTAGAATGCTTTGTATCTCAAAGGCTTTGTTGGTGTATTGTGTGGAAAAACGAGTCTGTATGGTATCCTGATTGATGGAGGAGACTGACGGTGGATCATGTGTCGGAGTTTCGTCATACAAGAGGGCATATTTATTGAAGGCAGTCTCAATAAGGGTGGAGTCATATCCCTTATCCAGAAACTTGTTACGAAGGACCTTGCTTTGCTCTAGGTAGTCACATTTCTTGGTGCAAGTACGCTTCAGACGGCAGAACTGTCCAAACGGGACATTTCTAATCCATCTAGGATGGTGATTGCTGTCAGCGTGCAAGAAGGAATTGCCACTACTAGATTTGAAATGTGTTCTAGAGAGAATATTGCCATCAGGGTCACTCCTAAGCTCGAGGTCTAAAAAGACAAGGTTCTCACTATTGATAACGTGAGTAAAGCTAATCCCAAAGGGGTTCTCTCTACAGTGGTCAAGGAAGAGATGTAGTTCCTGATCAGTCCCATCCCAAATGATAAGAATATCATCAATATATCTGGCATAGAGGACCAGGTTCGCCCCATACGGGTTGTTGTTCCAAATAGATAGTTCTTCCCAGTATCCCATAAAAATGTTGGCATAGCTTGGGGCGAACCTGGCCCCCATAGCCGTGCCTTTAATCTGCAGGTAGTGTTCTCCAAGAAATGAGAAGTGGTTGTGCGTGTGAGAATACTCAATACAGTCAAGTACGAATTTGGCCTGCACTGAGTTGAGTGCACCCCCCTTGGACAAATAATAATTAGCCGCCCTTAGGCCATAGGTATGGTCAATTGATGTGTAGAGCGAGGCTACATCTAGGGAAAGCCATTTATACCTAGGCTGCCAGACATAATGGGACAATATTTCCAGCATATGGCTCGAGTCCCTAACGAAAGATGGAAGGCTAGTCACTATTCCCTGCAAAAAGTGATCGATATAGCATCCCACATTACTTGTAATACTATCAATACCTGCAATAATAGGCCTACCTGGAGGATTGGCCTCACTCTTATGCACCTTAGGTATATGATAAAAATGTGGGGTTAAGGCATGTCTATTGTAGAGAAAGTGGTACTCGCTTTTAGTAAGGACCCCATCCAATAGGGCTTTATCCAAGAGTAACTTCAGGTCTTTCGTGTATTCTATAATGGGATCTCTTTTGAGTCTAACATAGGTGTCTGTATCCCCTAGTAGTCTCATTGCCTCGGCAATGTAGTCCTCTCTATTTTGAATGACCAGACTGCCGCCTTTGTCGGCTTTCCGAATGATGACGTCCTGATTCTGCTTGAGACTACTGACAGATAGCCCCAGTGGATCAAGATGTTTATTAAATTTGCTACCTTTGGTGTTAGTATGATGGAATTTCCTTTTAAAGGATTCAAAGACAACGTCATAGAAAGTCGATATATATTTGCCTTTGGCCCAATGTGGGAAAAACGAGGATTTAGGTGCAAAGGGGGTGTGAACAATGGCTGTATCGCTAGAATGCTTATAGGATGATGGTAGCTCATAGTGTTCCGCTTCTGCATATAGTTCTTCTAAAATGTTTAGAGCAGAGTCATCCTCTGTATTGTTGCTCGCAGGAGAACAGAGTGGTGACTCAGTGATGTTATTTGCAGTGGTCTTCCCATTATCCTTCAATAGGTAGTACCGTTGAAGGGTAAGTTTACGTATATACCTAATGAGGTCGATGAATAGTTCGAATAAATTGGGGGCACTGGGAGGGGCATAATTAAGACCTTTTCTAAGCAGATCTAGCTCAGCATCAGTGAACACAGAACTGGACAGATTGTAGATTTTAATGGTGGCATGAGTGCAATTTACACTCTGCCTCTTTTTGTGTCCCTTACCTCCTCTTCTACCTCTTCTTGTTCCTCCTCCCGTTTCCTTGACTTTTTTATTGTTGACAGAGTGGATGGTTGAGGGTTTAAAATCCCATTCTCCGTTGCGGACCCCTCCATTCTCGCAACTTCCAGTTCTAAAAAAGTCAATGGGGGTGTGACATTGGCTATACTACCATTGCAAAGATCAGTTTCTAGATTTTCTAGAATAGTAAAGGGATTATAGGTGGTTATGGACGGATCAAACACTAACCCACTATCAATAGCCAAAGGGGGGACCCCGGACCCAGTGATAGGGGGCAGTGGTAAGACTGCACTGGAGGTAGAGTACTCTCTCCCAGAGAGTGGGGGGCTCGTGAGTCTACTGTCTGAACCCTCCGCTATCAAAGGGCCAGTTGAATGGGGAGATGAAGCTGCATGAGAGTCTCCATTCCCCGTCATGCGATCCCTAACAGACGGTCGACGTCCACTGTATGCATTTAGACTGTTCTTTTTAAGCGAGTGTCTAATGTTACTACTGTGCGATTTACCATTCTTGACATGACTAGGGTCATCAGTGTACCTGGTACAATGAGGCTGAGATGGATACACAGCCTGAGATGAAATGGTGGGATGAATGGGCCCATTGGTAGTGTGATTACTTCTATCACTATTGTGATTTTTATTTTTTTTTTTATTTTTATTGTTATTATTAGTATTAGTATTGTTACTATTATGGGGCCTGCCCTTAGAATTTTTAGGTCCTTTGACCTTATCAGCAGGAAGCTTGGGTTTCTTCCAGTTGAACTCCCTATTATTTAGGTAGTCCAACCTGTCTCGCTCAAACTTTCCTGACTTTTTGCTGATGAGGTTAGTTTCATAAGCCATCATCTGTTCATTAATTTTGAGATCCCAACTGTCGAAAGTGGACACATCTGAAAATGTAGATAGGCTCTCTTGCAAAGTATTGATATCAGCACGAATTTTAGTTAAATTGCGCTCCCTCTGAACAATAATAAACTGTAACCATAATTGATTGCAATCACGCAAGCAAGAAATCCATTTGACTTTGAGATCATCATCAAGAAAGGAGCACAGCTTAGTAATTCTAAGGCCCCTAGGGACTCGTTTAAATTCTACATATTTCTGTAAAAGCAGAATGTCCCACCATTGTAGCATCTCCTTCTCCAGTAAATCTTTTAGCTCATAAAATAAAGATATCATTTTGTCCTCTCTTAATGGGGTTGGCTCATCAACGGCACATATTGCAGTATCTTCATTGTTAGGGTTCTCAAGTTCAAATGAGTCAATACTTGTGGTAAATCCTTTAGCCAGTGAGGATCTTCTTAGCTGCCTTTCCTCAATTGATATAACCATTGTCGGTAAGACAGAGTCTAAAAAGGATTGGTGACGAACCACTCTGCAGCTGGAGACCCCAACACAATCAACCGATACAAAAACAGAAAATGACTCCTGCGCACAAGTGGTCGACCAAATAGATGAAAGGGATACACAGGCCTTGCTGCCCTCAAGGATGGGGAATCCTAGCAGACAAAGAAATAAAAAGAGAAAAGGGCACACCAGCCATGTGCATTATCTTTTATAAAACATTTATTGAGTAAAATGATAAAGGAAATTACTCACAAGCAGTAGTGAATCATGTGCCATAAACCTTGGACATCAACTAGCAACAAGTGGTTTGAAATGATGAACGAAGCCTTCCAAAGGTCTTTCAGAGGAATATATAACACTGCTTGCTTACGCGTTTCGAAGGGCTCGTCCCTTCTTCATCAGAGCTCAGCAGTGAACCCTCCTTCAGTAGGCCCTGTATATATAGTGAATGCCAAAAAGGCACAATCAATGGATGGGGCAGGGCACATAGGGCTCCTCCCTTTCTGGGAAATCCTCCCTCCTACACTCTTCGCCTGTACAGGTGGATAGCCCATCATGGTTTAATTAGTTGATGAATAGATTGATAATAAATTCATTCATTAATAGATATAGTAAAGAAACTGATGAGTGTCGCTGTGGTGTAATACAGTTGAAACTCAGCAGGGGCTAACCATAGGAGTACATGATCAGCAGTGATAGGTGTATACATGTATAGACACACATATAATTGGAGTGCAGAGGAGTGCAGAGTGGCACGGGATGAATGCATCTGTTGGCAGGGAAGGAAGTATCATAGTTAGTAGGCTGACATATATAGAGAGATGGACACTATACCTTTGGTGTCCAATTCCATCTGATCACTGTGTAGCTGTAGTGTGTGTGAGCGGCCCGCCGGTCCTATCCGGATGTGCAATCGGTGCTGGAACGCAGGCCAGTGCATTTGCGTTCCAGACAGAAGGAAGGGACGGTGCGCGTCATTTCCTCTGTGCCCGCTGCCGCTTACCGATGACGTAAGCGGCAGGGGATAGCGCGACGCCATATTGCTAGACACAAACTAATGGGGAGGATCTAACCATTGTGGGAGGGGCAGAGACACAAATTAATGGGGAGGATCTAACCATTGTGGGAGGGGCAGAGACACAAACTACTGAAGGAAATATCCCCATTCTGGGAGGGGCAGAGACACAAACTAATGGGGAGGATCTAACCATTGTGGGAGGGGCAGAGACACAAACTACTGAAGGAAATATCCCCATTGTGGGAGGGGCAGAGACACAAACTACTGCAGAAAATCTCCCCATTGTGGGAGGGGCTGAAACACAAACTACTGCAGGAACTCTCCCCATTGTGTGAGGGGCAGAGACAAAAACTACTGCAGGGAAATCTCCCCATTGTGGGAGGGGCAGAGACACAAACTACTGAAGAAATCTCCCCATTGTGAGAGGGGCAGAGACAAAAACTACTGCAGGAAATCTCCCCATTGTGGGAGGGGCAAAGAAACAAGTTGCTGGGGGGAACTCTCATCATTGTGGGAGGGGCAGAGACACAAACTACTGCAGGAAATCTTACCATTGTCGGAGGGGCAGAGACACAAACTAATGGGGAGGATCTAACCATTTTGGGAGGGGCAGAGACACAAACTACTGAAGGAAATCTCCCAATTGTGGGAGGGGCAGAGACATAAACTACTGGAGGGAAATCTCCCCATTGTGGGAGGGGCAGAGACACAAACTACTGCAGGAAATCTTCCCATTGTGGGAGGGGCAGAGACACAAACTAATGGGGAGGATCTAACCATTGTGGGAGGGGCAGAGACACAAACTACTGGAGGGTAATCTCCCCATTGTGCGAGGGGCAGAGACACAAACTACTGCAGGGAAATCTAACCATTGTGGGAGGGGCAGAGACACAAACTACTGCAGGAAATCTCCCCATTGTGGGAGGGGCAGAGACAAAAACTACTGCAGGAAATCTCCCCATTGTGGGATGGGCAGAGACACAAACTACTGCAGGAAATCTCCCCATTGTGGGAGGGGCAGAGGCAAATACTACTGAAGGAAATCTACCCATTGTGGGAGGGGCAGAGACAAAAACTACTGCAGGAAAACTCCCCATTGTGGGAGGGGCAAAGAAACAAATTGCTGGGGGGAACTCTCATCATTGTGGGAGGGGCAGAGACACAAACTAATGGGGAGGATCTAACCATTGTGGGAGGGTCAGAGACACAAACTACTGCAGGGAAATCTCCCCATTGTGGGAGGGGCAGAGACACAAACTACTGGAGGGAAATCTCCCCATTGTGGGAGGGGCAGAGACACAAACTACTGCAGGAAATCTTCCCATTGTGGGAGGGGCGGAGACACAAACTACTGCAGGTGATCTCCCCATTGTGGGAGGGGCAGAGACAAAAACTACTGCAGGGAAATCTCCCCATTGTGGGAGGGGCAGAGACACAAATTGCAGCAGGAAATCTCCCCATTGTGGGAGGGGCAGAGATACAAAATACTTCAGAGAAATCTCCCCATTGTGGGAGGATCAGAGACACAAACTACTGCAGGAAATCTCCCTATTGTGGGAGGGGCAAAGAAACAAATTGCTGGGGGGAACTCTCATCATTGTGGGAGGGGCAGAGACACAAACTACTGCAGGAAATCTTCCCATTGTGGGAGGGGCAGAGACACAAACTAATGTGGAGGATCTAACCATTGTGGGAGGGGCAGAGACACAAACTAATGGGGAGGATCTAACCATTGTGGGAGGGGTAGAGACACAAACTACTGGAGGGTAATCTCCCCATTGTGCGAGGGGCAGAGACACAAACTACTGCAGGGAAATCTAACCATTGTGGGAGGGGCAGAGACACAAACTACTGCAGGGAAATCTAACCATTGTGGGAGGGGCAGAGACACAAACTACTGCAGGAAATCTCCCCATTGTGGGAGGGGCAGAGACAAAAACTACTGCAGGAAATCTCCCCATTGTGGGATGGGCAGAGACACAAACTACTGCAGGAAATCTCCCCATTGTGGGAGGGGCAGAGGCAAATACTACTGAAGGAAATCTACCCATTGTGGGAGGGACAGAGACAAAAACTACTGCAGGAAAACTCCCCATTGTGGGAGGGGCAAAGAAACAAATTGCTGGGGGGGAACTCTCATCATTGTGGGAGGGGCAGAGACACAAACTAATGGGGAGGATCTAACCATTGTGGGAGGGTCAGAGACACAAACTACTGCAGGGAAATCTCCCCATTGTGGGAGGGGCACAGACACAAACTACTGGAGGGAAATCTCCCCATTGTGGGAGGGGCAGAGACACAAACTACTGCAGGAAATCTTCCCATTGTGGGAGGGGCGGAGACACAAACTACTGCAGGGAAATCTTCCCATTGTGGGAGGGGCAGAGACAAAAACTACTGCAGGTGATCTCCCCATTGTGGGAGGGGCAGAGACAAAAACTACTGCAGGGAAATCTCCCCATTGTGGGAGGGGCAGAGACACAAATTGCAGCAGGAAATCTCCCCATTGTGGGAGGGGCAGAGATACAAAATACTTCAGAGAAATCTCCCCATTGTGGGAGGATCAGAGACACAAACTACTGCAGGAAATCTCCCTATTGTGGGAGGGGCAAAGAAACAAATTGCTGGGGGGAACTCTCATCATTGTGGGAGGGGCAGAGACACAAACTACTGCAGGAAATCTTCCCATTGTGGGAGGGGCAGAGACACAAACTAATGTGGAGGATCTAACCATTGTGGGAGGGGCAGAGACACAAACTACTGAAGGAAATCTCCCCATTGTGGGAGGGGCAGAGACACAAACCACTGCAGGAAATCTCCCCATTGTGGGAGGGGCAGAGACACAAACTATTGCAGGGAAATCTCCCCATTGAGGGAGGGGCAGAGACACAAACTAATGGGGAGGATCTAACCATTGTGGGAGGGGCAGAGACACAAACTACTGCAGGAAATCTCCCCATTGTGGGAGGGGTAGAGAAAAAAACTACTGCAGGAAATCTCCCCATTGTGGGAGGGGCAGAGACAAAAACTACTGCAGAAAATCTCCCCATTGAGGGAGGGGCTGAAACACAAACTACTGCAGGAACTCTCCCCATTGTGTGAGGGGCAGAGACAAAAACTACTGCAGGGAAATCTCCCCATTGTGGGAGGGGCAGAGACACAAACTACTGAAGAAATCTCCCCATTGTGGGAGGGGCAGAGACAAAAACTACTGCAGGAAATCTCCCCATTGTGGGAGGGGCAAAGAAACAAGTTGCTGGGGGGAACTCTCATCATTGTGGGAGGGGCAGAGACACAAACTACTGCAGGAAATCTTCCCATTGTGGGAGGGGCAGAGACACAAACTAATGGGGAGGATCTAACCATTTTGGGATGGGCAGAGACACAAACTACTGAAGGAAATCTCCCAATTGTGGGAGGGGCAGAGACATAAACTACTGGAGGGAAATCTCCCCATTGTGGGAGGGGCAGAGACACAAACTACTGCAGGAAATCTTCCCATTGTGGGAGGGGCAGAGACACAAACTACTGCAGGGAAATCTTTCCATTGTGGGAGGGGCAGAGACAAAAACTACTGCAGGAAATCTCCCCATTGTGGGAGGGGCAGAGACAAAAACTACTGCAGGGAAATCTCCCCATTGTGGGAGGGGCAGAGACACAAATTGCTGCAGGAAGTCTTCCCATTGTGAGAGAGGCAGAGACAAAAACTGCTGCAGGGAAATCTCCCCATTGTGGGAGGGGCAGAGACACAAATTGCTGCAGGAAATCTCCTCATTGTGGGAGGGGCAGAGACACAAAATACTTCTGAGAAATCTCCCCATTGTGGGAGGGGCAGAGACACAAACTACTGCAGGAAATCTCCCTATTGTGGGAGGGGAAAAGAAACAAATGGCTGGGGGGAACTCTCATCATTGTGGAAGGGGCAGAGACACAAACAACTGCAGGAAATCTTCCCATTGTGGGAGGGGCAGAGACACAAACTAATGGGGAGGATCTAACCATTGTCGGAGGGGAAGAGACACAAACTACTGAAGGAAATCTCTCCATTGTGGGAGGGGCAGAGACACAAAGTACTGCAGGAAATCTTCCCATTGTGGGAGGGGCAGAGACACAAACTACTGCAGGAAATCTTACCATTGTGGGAGGGGCTGAGACACAAACTAATGGGGAGGATCTAACCATTGTGGGAGGGGCAGAGACACAAACTACTGGAGAGAAATCTCCCCATTGTGGGTGGGGCAGAGACACAAACTACTGCAGGGAAATCTTCCCATTGTGGGAGGGGCAGAGACAAAAACTACTGCAGGAAATCTCCCCATTGTGGGAGGGGCAGAGACACAAACTACTGCAGGAAATCTCCCCATTGTGGGAGGGGCAGAGACACAAACTACTGCAGGAAATCTTCCCATTGTGGGAGGGGCAGAGACACAAACTACTGCAGGAAATCTCCCCATTGTGGGAGGGTCAGAGACACAAACTACTGCAGGGAAATCTCCCCATTGTGGGAGGGGCAGGGGCACAAATTACTGCAGGAAATCTCCCCATTGTGGGAGGGGCAGAGACACAAACTACTGCAGGAAATCTCACCCTTGTGGGAGGGGCAGAGACACAAATTACTGCAGGAAATCTCAACATTGTGGGAGGGGCAGAGACACAAACTACTGCAGGAAATCTCCCCATTGTGGGAGGGGCTGAGACACAAACTACTGCAGGAAATCTCCCCATTGTGGGAGGGGCAGAGACACAAACTACTGCAGGGAAATCTCCCCATTGTGGGAGGGGCTGAGACACAAACTACTGCAGGAAATCTCCCCATTGTGGGAGGGGCAGAGACACAAATTGCTGCAGGAAATCTTCCCATTGTGGGAGGGGCAGGAACACAAACTACTGCAGGGAAATCTCCCTATTGTGGGAGGGGTAGAGACACAAACTACTGCAGGAAATCTCCCTATTGTGGGAGGGGCAGAGACACAAACTTTTGCAGTAAATCTTCCCATTGTGGGAGGGGCAGAGACACAAACTATTGCAGAAAATCTCCCCATTGTGGGAGCGACAGAGACACAAACCAATGCAGAAAATCTCCACATTGTGGGAGGTGCAGAGACACAAACTACTGCAGGAAATCTCCCCATTGTGGGAGGAGCAGAGACACCAACTACTGCAGGAAATCTCCCCATTGTGGGAGGGGCAGAGACACAAACTACTGCAGGAAATCTCCCCATTGTGGGAGGGGCTGAGACACAAACTACTGCAGGAAATCTCCCCATTGTGGGAGGGGCAGAGACACAAACTACTGCAGGAAATCTCCCCATTGTGGGAGGGGCAGGAACACAAACTACTGCAGGGAAATCTCCCTATTGTGGGAGGGGCAGAGACACAAACTAATTGGGAGGATCTAACCATTGTGGGAGGGGCAGAGACACAAATTGGTGCAGGAAATCTCCCCATTGTGGGAGGGACAGAGACATAATCTACTGCAGGAAATCTCCCCATTGTGGGAGGGGCAGAGACACAAACTAACTGGGAGGATATAACCATTGTGGGAGAGGCAGAGACACAAACTACTGCAGGAAATCTCCCCATTGTGGGAGGGGCAGAGACACAAACTACTGCAGGAAATCTCCCTATTGTGGGAAGGGCAAAGAAACAAATTGCTGGGGGGAACGCTCATCATTGTGGGAGGGGCAGAGACACAAACTACTGCAGGAAATCTTCCCATTGTGGGAGGGGCAGAGACACAAACTACTGCAGGAAATCTCCCAATTGTGGGAGGGGCAAAGACACAAACTACTGCAGGAAATCTTCCCATTGTGGGAGGGGCAGGAACACAAACTACTGCAGGGAAATCTCCCTATTGTGGGAGAGGCAGAGACACAAACTAATGGGGAGGATATAACCATTGCGGGAGGGGCAGAGACACAAAATACTAGGGAGGATCTAACCATTGTGGGAGGGGCAGAGACACAAATTACTGCAGGAAATCTCCCCATTGTGGGAGGGGCTGAGACACAAACTAGTGCAGGAAATCTCCCCATTGTGGGAGGGGCAGAGACACAAACTACTGCAGGGAAATCTCCCCATTGTCGGAGGGGCTGAGACATAAACTACTGTCGGAAATCTCCTCATTGTGGGAGGGCAGAGACACAAACTACTGCAGGGAAATCTCCCCATTGTGGGAGGGGCAGAGACACAAATTGCTACAGGAAATCTTCCCATTGTGGGAGGGGCAGGAACACAAACTACTGCAGGGAAATCTCCCTATTGTGGGAGGGGCCGAGACACAAACTAATGCGGAGGATATAACCATTGTGGGAGGGGCAGAGACACAAACTACTGCAGGACATCTCCCTATTGTGGGAGGGGCAAAGAAACAAATTGCTGGGGGGAACTCTCATCATTGTAGGAGGGGCAGAGACACAAACTACTGCAGGAAATCTCCCTATTGTGGGAGGGGCAGAGACACAAACTATTGCAGGAAATTTTCCCATTGTGGGAGGGGCAGAGACACAAACTACTGCAGGAAATCTCCCTATTGTGGAAGGGGCAGAGACACAAACTACTGCAGAAAATCTCCCCATTGTGGGAGCGGCAGAGACACAAACTAATGCAGGAAATCTCCACATTGTGGGAGGGGCAGAGACACAAACTACTGCAGGAAATCTCCCCATTGTGGGAGGGGCAGAGACACCAGCTACTGCAGGAAATCTCCCCATTGTGGGAGGGGCACAGACACAAACTACTGCAGGAAATCTCCCTACTGTGGGAGGGGCAGAGACACAAACTAATGGAGAGGAACTAACCATTGTGGGACGGGCAGAGACACAAACTACTGCAGGAAATCTCCCCATTGTGGGAGGGGCAGAGACACAAACTGCTGCAGGAAATCTCCCCATTGTGGGAGGGGCAGAGACACAAACTAATGGGGAGGATCTAACCATTGTGGGAGGGGCAGAGACACAAAATACTAGGGAGGATCTAACCGTTGTGGGAGGGGCAGAGACACAAACTACTGCAGGAAATCTCGCCATTGTGGGAGGGGCAGAGACACAAACTACTGGAGGGAAATCTCCCCATTGTGGGAGGGGCAGAGACACAAACTACTGCAGGAAATCTTCCCATTGTGGGAGGGGCAGAGACACAAACTACTGCAGGGAAATCTTCCCATTGTGGAAGGGGCAGAGACAAAAACTACTGCAGGAAATCTCCCCATTGTGGGAGGGGCAGAGACACAAATTGCTGCAGGAAGTCTTCCCATTGTGGGAGAGGCAGAGACAAAAACTACTGCAGGGAAATCTCCCCATTGTGGGAGGGGCAGAGACACAAATTGCTGCAGGAAATCTCCCCATTGTGGGAGGGGCAGAGACACAAAATACTTCTAAGAAATCTCCCCATTGTGGGAGGGGCAGAGACACAAACTACTGCAGGAAATCTCCCTATTGTGGGAGGGGCAAAGAAACAAATTGCTGGGGGGAACTCTCCTCATTGTGGGAGGGGCAGAGACACAAACTACTGCAGGAAAGCTTCCCATTGTGGGAGGGGCAGAGACACAAACTAATGGGGAGGATCTAACCATTGTGGGAGGGGCAGAGACACAAACTACTGCAGGGAAATCTTCCCATTGTGGGAGGGGCAGAGACAAAAACTACTGCAGGAAATCTCCCCATTGTGGGAGGGGCAGAGACACAAACTACTGCAGGAAATCTTCCCATTATGGGAGGGGCAGAGACACAAACTACTGCAGGAAATCTCCCCATTGTGGGAGGGGCAGAGACACAAACTACTGCAGGAAATCTCCCCATTGTGGGAGGGGCAGAGACACAAACTACTGCAGGGAAATCTTCCCATTGTGGGAGGGGCAGAGACACAAACTACTGCAGGAAATCTCCCCATTGTGGGAGGGGCAGGAACACAAACTACTGCAAGGAAATCTCTCCATTGTGGGAGGGGCAGGAACACAAACTACTGCAGGGAAATCTCCCTATTGTGGGAGGGGCAGAGACACAAACTAATGGGGAGAATCTAACCATTGTGGGAGGGGCAAAGACACAAACTACTGAAGGAAATCTCCCTATTGTGGGAGGGTCAGAGACACAAACTACTGCAGGAAATCTCACCATTGTGGGAGGGGCAGAGACACAAACTAATGGGGAGGATCTAATCATTGTGGGAGGGTCATAGACACAAACTACTGCAGGGAAATCTCCCCATTGTGGGAGGGGCAGAGACACAAATTACTGCAGGAATTTTCCACATTGTGGGAGGGGCAGAGACACAAACTACTGCAGGAAATCTCACCCTTGTGGGAGGGGCAGAGACACAAATTACTGCAGGAAATCTCACCATTGTGGGAGGGGCAGAGACACAAACTACTGCAGGAAATCTCACCATTTTGGGAGGGGCAGAGACACAAACTACTGCAGGATATCTCCCTATTGTAGGAGGGGCAGAGACACAAACTACTGCAGAGAAATCTCCCCATTGTGGGTGGGGCAGAGACACAAACTACTGCAGTTAATCTCCCCATTGTGGGAGGGTCAGAGACACAAAATACTGCAGGAAATTTCTCCATTGAGGGAGGAGCAGAGACACAAACTACTGGGGGAAATCTCCCCATTGTGGGAGGGGCAGAGACACAAACTACTGCAGGAAATCTCCCCATTGTGGGAGGGGCAGAGACACAAAATACTAGGGAGGATCTAACCATTGTGGGAGGGGCAGGGACACAAACTACTGCAGGAAATCTCCCCATTGTGGGAGGTGCAGAGAAACAAATTACTACAGGAAATCTCACCATTGTGGGAGGGGCCCAGACACAAACTACTGCAGGAAATCTCCCCATTGTGGGAGGGCCAGAGACACAAACTACTGCAGGAAATCTCCACATTGTGGGAGGGGCAGAGACACAAACTACTGCAGGAAATCTCCCCATTGTGGGGGGGGCAGAGACACAAACTACTGCAGGAAATCTCACCATTGTGGGAGGGGCAGAGACACAAAATACTAGGGAGGATCTAACCATTGTGGGAGGGGCAGAGAAACAAACTACTGAAGGAAATCTCCCCATTGTGGGAGGGGCAGAGACACAAACTATTGCAGGGAAATCTCCCCATTGTGGGAGGGGCAGAGACAGAAACTGCTGCAGGAAATTTCCCCATTGCGGGAGGGACAGAGACACAAACTACTGCAGGAAATCTCCCCATTGTGGGAGGGGCAGAGACAAAAACTATTGCAGGGAAATCTCCCCATTGTGGGAGGGGCAGAGACAGAAACTGCTGCAGGAAATCTCCCCATTGCGGGAGAGACTGAGACACAAACTACTGCAGGAAATCTCCCCATTGTGGGAGGGGCAGAGACACAAACTATTGCAGGAAATCTTCCCATTGTGGGAGCGGCAGAGACACAAACTACTGCAGGAAATCTCACCATTGTGGGAGGGGCAGAGACACAAAATACTAGGCAGGATATAACCATTGTGGGAGGGGCAGGGACACAAACTACTGCAGGAAATCTCCCCATTGTGGGAGGGCAGAGACACAAACTACAGCAGGAAATCTCACCAATGAGGGAGGGGCCGAGACACAAACTACTGCAGGAAATCTCACCATTGTGGGAGGGGCAGAGACACAAAATACTAGGGAGGATCTAACCATTGTGGGAGGGGCAGAGAAACAAACTACTGAAGGAAATCTCCCCATTGTGGGAGGGGCAGAGACACAAACTATTGCAGGGAAATCTCCCCATTGTGGGAGGGGCAGAGACAGAAACTGCTGCAGGAAATTTCCCCATTGCGGGAGGGACAGAGACACAAACTACTGCAGGAAATCTCCCCATTGTGGGAGGGGCAGAGACAAAAACTATTGCAGGGAAATCTCCCCATTGTGGGAGGGGCAGAGACAGAAACTGCTGCAGGAAATCTCCCCATTGCGGGAGGGACTGAGACACAAACTACTGCAGGAAATCTCCCCATTGTGGGAGGGGCAGAGACACAAACTATTGCAGGAAATCTTCCCATTGTGGGAGCGGCAGAGACACAAACTAATGCAGGAAATCTCCACATTGTGGGAGGGGCAGAGACACAAACTACTGCAGGAAATCTCCCCATTGTGGGAGGGGCAGAGACACCAGCTACTGCAGGAAATCTCCCCATTGTGGGAGGGGCACAGACACAAACTACTGCAGGAAATCTCCCTATTGTGGGAGGGGCAGAGACACAAACTAATGGAGAGGAACTAACCATTGTGGGAGGGGCAGAGACACAAACTACTGCAGGAAATCTCCCCATTGTGGGAGGGGCAGAGACACAAACTACTGCAGGAAATCTCCCCATTGTGGGAGGGGCAGAGACACAAACTAATGGGGAGGATCTAACCATTGTGGGAGGGGCAGAGACACAAAATACTAGGGAGGATCTAACCATTGTGGGATGGGCAGAGATACAAAATACTACAGGAAATGTTTCCATTGTAGGAGGGGCAGAGACACAATCTACTGGGGGAAATCTCCCCATTGTGGGAGGGGCAGAGACACAAACTACTGCAGGAAATCTCCCCATTGTGGGAGGGGCAGAGACTCAAATTACTGCAGGAAATCTCACCATTGTGGGAGGGGCAGAGACACAAAATACTAGGGAGGATCTAACCATTGTGGGAGGGGCACAGACACAAACTACTGCAGGAAATCTCCCTATTGTGGGAGGGGCAGAGACACAAACTAATGGAGAGGAACTAACCATTGTGGGAGGGGCAGAGACACAAACTACTGCAGGAAATCTCCCCATTGTGGGAGGGGCAGAGACACAAACTACTGCAGGAAATCTCCCCATTGTGGGAGGGGCAGAGACACAAACTAATGGGGAGGATCTAACCATTGTGGGAGGGGCAGAGACACAAAATACTAGGGAGGATCTAACCATTGTGGGATGGGCAGAGATACAAAATACTACAGGAAATGTTTCCATTGTAGGAGGGGCAGAGACACAAACTACTGCGGGAAATCTCTCCATTGTGGGAGGGGCAGAGACACAAACTACTGCAGGAAATCTCCCCATTGTGGGAGGGGCAGAGACACAAATTACTGCAGGAAATCTCCCCATTGTGGGAGGGGCAGAGACACAAACTACTGCAGGAAATCTCCCCATTGTGGGAGGGGCAGAGACACAAACTACTGCAGGGAAATCTTCCCATTGTGGGAGGGGCAGAGACACAAACTACTGCAGGAAATCTCCCCATTGTGGGAGGGGCAGGAACACAAACTACTGCAAGGAAATCTCCCCATTGTGGGAGGGGCAGGAACACAAACTACTGCAGTGAAATCTCCCTATTGTGGGAGGGGCAGAGACACAAACTAATGGGGAGGATCTAACCATTGTGGGAGGGGCAAAGACACAAACTACTGAAGGAAATCTCCCTATTGTGGGAGGGTCAGAGACACAAACTACTGCAGGAAATCTCAACATTGTGGGAGGGGCAGAGACACAAACTACTGCAGAGAAATCTCCCCATTGTGGGAGGGGCAGAGACACAAATTACTGCAGGAATTCTCCACATTGTGGGAGGGGCAGAGACACAAACTACTGCAGGAAATCTCACCCTTGTGGGAGGGGCAGAGACACAAATTACTGCAGGAAATCTCACCATTGTGGGAGGGGCAGAGACACAAATTACTGCAGGAAATCTCAACATTGTGGGAGTGGCAGAGACACAAACTACTGCAGGAAATCTCCCCATTGTGGGAGGGGCAGAGACACAAACTACTGCAGAGAAATCTCCCCATTGTGGGTGGGGCAGAGACACAAACTACTGCAGTTAATCTCCCCATTGTGGGAGGGGCAGAGACACAAAATACTGCAGGAAATTTCTCCATTGTGGGAGGGGCAGAGACACAAACTACTGGGAGAAATCTCCCCATTGTGGGAGGGGCAGAGACACAAACTACTGGGAGAAATCTCCCCATTGTGGGAGGGGCAGAGACACAAAATACTAGGGAGGATCTAACCATTGTGGGAGGGGCAGGGACACAAACTACTGCAGGAAATCTCCCCATTGTGGGAGGTGCAGAGATACAAACTACTGCAGGAAATCTCCACATTGTGGGAGGGGCACAGACACAAAATACTGCAGGAAATCTCCCTATTGTGGGAGGGGCAGAGACACAAACTAATGGAGAGGAACTAACCATTGTGGGATGGGCAGAGATACAAAATACTACAGGAAATTTCTCAATTGTGGGAGGGGCAGAGACACAATCTACTGGGGGAAATCTCCCCATTGTGGGAGGGGCAGAGACACAAACTACTGCAGGAAATCTCCCCATTGTGGGAGGGGCAGAGACACAAAATACTAGGGAGGATCTAAGCATTTTGGGAGGGGCAGAGACACAAACTACTGCAGGAAATCTCCCAATTGTGGGAGGGGCTGAGACACAAACTACTGCAGGAAATCTCCCCATTTTGGGAGGGGCAGAGACACAAACTACTGCAGGGAAATCTCCCCATTGTGGGAGGGGCTGAGACACAAACTACTGCAGGAAATCTCCCCATTGTGGGAGGGGCTGAGACACAAACTACTGCAGGAAATCTTCCCATTGTGGGAGGGGCAGGAACACAAACTACTGCAGGGAAATCTCCCTATTGTGGGAGGGGTAGAGACACAAACTACTGCAGGAAATCTCCCTATTGTGGGAGGGGCAGAGACACAAACTATTGCAGGAAATCTTCCCATTGTGGGAGGGGTAGAGACACAAACTACTGCAGAAAATCTCCCCATTGTGGGAGCGGCAGAGACACAAAATAATGGGGAGGATTTAACCATTGTGGGAGGGGCAGAGACACAAAATACTAGGGAGGATCTAACCATTGTGGGAGGGGCAGAGACACAAACTACTGCAGGAAATCTCCCCATTGTGGGAGGGGCAGAGACATCAACTACTGCAGGAAATCTCCCCATTGTGGGAGGGGCACAGACACAAACTACTGCAGGAAATCTCCCTATTGTGGGAGGAGCAGAGACACAAACTAATGGAGAGGAACTAACCATTGTGGGAGGGGCAGAGACACAAACTACTAGGGAGGATCTAACCATTGTGGGAGGGGCAGAGACACAAACTACTGCAGGAAATCTCGCCATTGTGGGAGGGGCAGAGACACAAACTACTGCAGGAAATCTCCCTATTGTGGGAGGGGCTGAGACACAAACTACTGCAGGAAATCTCCCCATTGTGGGAGGGGCAGAGACACAAACTACTGCAGGAAATCTCCCCATTGTGGTAGGGACAGAGACACAAACTAATGGGGAGGATCTAACCATTGTGGGAGGGGCAGAGACACAAAATACTAGGCAGGATATAACCATTGTGGGAGGGGCAGGGACACAAACTACTGCAGGAAATCTCCCCATTGTGGGAGGGCAGAGACACAAACTACAGCAGGAAATCTCCCCAATGTGGGAGGGGCCGAGACACAAACTACTGCAGGAAATCTCACCATTGTGGGAGGGGCAGAGACACAAAATACTAGGGAGGATCTAACCATTGTGGGAGGGGCAGAGAAACAAACTACTGAAGGAAATCTCCCCATTGTGGGAGGGGCAGAGACACAAACTATTGCAGGGAAATTTCCCCATTGTGGGAGGGGCAGAGACAGAAACTGCTGCAGGAAATCTCCCCATTGCGGGAGGGACAGAGACACAAACTACTGCAGGAAATCTCCCCATTGTGGGAGGGGCAGAGACAAAAACTATTGCAGGGAAGTCTCCCCATTGTGGGAGGGGCAGAGACAGAAACTGCTGCAGGAAATCTCCCCATTGCGGGAGGGACTGAGACACAAACTACTGCAGGAAATCTCCCCATTGTGGGAGGGGCAGAGACACAAACTATTGCAGGAAATCTTCCCAT
This sequence comes from Aquarana catesbeiana, assembly GCF_042186555.1. Taxonomy (NCBI): domain Eukaryota; kingdom Metazoa; phylum Chordata; class Amphibia; order Anura; family Ranidae; genus Aquarana; species Aquarana catesbeiana. The sequence continues at coordinate 2,887,778 of NC_133329.1, read as the reverse complement.
TGTGGGAGCGGCAGAGACACAAACTAATGCAGGAAATCTCCACATTGTGGGAGGGGCAGAGACACAAACTACTGCAGGAAATCTCCCCATTGTGGGAGGGGCAGAGACACCAGCTACTGCAGGAAATCTCCCCATTGTGCGAGGGGCACAGACACAAACTACTGCAGGAAATCTCCCTATTGTGGGAGGGGCAGAGACACAAACTAATGGAGAGGAACTAACCATTGTGGGAGGGGCAGAGACACAAACTACTGCAGGAAATCTCCCCATTGTGGGAGGGGCAGAGACACAAACTACTGCAGGAAATCTCCCCATTGTGGGAGGGGCAGAGACACAAACTAATGGGGAGGATATAACCATTGTGGGAGGGGCAGAGACACAAACTACTGCAGGAAATTTCGCCATTGTGGGAGGGGCAGAGACACAAACTACTGGAGGGAAATCTCCCCATTGTGGGAGGGGCAGAGACACAAACTACTGCAGGAAATCTTCCCATTGTGGGATTGGCAGAGACACAAACTACTGCAGGGAAATCTTCCCATTGTGGGAGGGGCAGAGACAAAAACTACTGCAGGAAATCTCCCCATTGTGGGAGGGGCAGAGACAAAAACTACTGCAGGGAAATCTCCCCATTGTGGGAGGGGCAGAGACACAAATTGCTGCAGGAAGTCTTCCCATTGTGGGAGAGGCAGAGACAAAAACTACTGCAGGGAAATCTCCCCATTGTGGGAGGGGCAGAGACACAAATTGCTGCAGGAAATCTCCCCATTGTGGGAGGGGCAGAGAAACAAATTGCTGGGGGGAACTCTCATCATTGTGGGAGGGGCAGAGACACAAACTACTGCAGGAAATCTTCCCATTGTGGGAGGGGCAGAGACACAAACTAATGGGGAGGATCTAACCATTGTGGGAGGGGAAGAGACACAAACTACTAAAGGAAATCTCCCCATTGTGGGAGGGGCAGAGACACAAACTACTGCAGGAAAGCTTCCCATTGTGGGAGGGGCAGAGACACAAACTAATGGGGAGGATCTAACCATTGTGGGAGGGGCAGAGAATCAAACTACTGCAGGGAAATCTTCCCATTGTGGGAGGGGCAGAGACAAAAACTACTGCAGGAAATCTCCCCATTGTGGGAGGGGCAGAGACACAAACTACTGCAGGAAATCTTCCCATTGTGGGAGGGGCAGAGACACAAACTACTGCAGGAAATCTCCCCATTGTGGGAGGGGCAGTGACACAAACTGCTGCAGGAAATCTCCCCATTGTGGGAGGGGCAGAGACACAAATTACTGCAGGGAAATCTTCCCATTGTGGGAGGGGCAGAGACACAAACTACTGCAGGAAATCTCCCCATTGTGGGAGGGGCAGAGACACAAATTACTGCAGGGAAATCTTCCCATTGTGGGAGGGGCAGAGACACAAACTACTGCAGGAAATCTCCCCATTGTGGGAGGGGCAGGAACACAAACTACTGCAGGGAAATCTCCCTATTGTGGGAGGGGCAGAGACACAAACTAATGGGGAGGATCTAACCATTGTGGGAGGGGCAAAGACACAAACTACTGAAGGAAATCTCCCTATTGTGGGAGGGTCAAAGACACAAACTACTGCAGGAAATCTCACCATTGTGGGAGGGGCAGAGACACAAACTAATGGGGAGGATCTAACCATTGTGGGAGGGGCAGAGACACAAAATACTAGGCAGGATATAACCATTGTGAGAGGGGCAGAGACACAAACTACTGCAGGAAATCTCCCCATTGTGGGAGGGGCAGAGAAACAAACTACTGAAGGAAATCTCCCCATTGTGGGAGGGGCAGAGACACAAACTATTGCAGGGAAATCTCCCCATTGTGGGAGGGGCAGAGACAGAAACTGCTGCAGGAAATCTCCCCATTGCGGGAGGGACAGAGACACAAACTACTGCAGGAAATCTCCCCATTGTGGGAGGGGCAGAGACACAAACTATTGCAGGGAAATCTCCCCATTGTGGGAGGGGCAGAGACAGAAACTACTGCAGGAAATCTCCCCATTGTGGGAGGGGCAGAGACACAAACTACTGCAGGAAATCTCCCCATTGTGGGAGGGCCAGAGACACAAACTATTGCAGGGAAATCTCCCCATTGTGGGAGGGGCAGAGACAGAAACTACTGCAGCAAATCTCCCCATTGTGGGAAGGGCAGAGACACAAACTACTGCAGGAAATCTCCCCATTGTCGGAGGGGCAGAGACACAAACTAATGGGGAGGATCTAACCATTGTACGAGGGGCAGAGACACAAAATACTAGGGAGGATCTAACCATTGTGGGAGTGGTAGAGACACAAACTACTGCAGGAAATCTCCCCATTGTGGGAGGGGCAGAGACACAAATTACTGCAGGAATTCTCCACATTGTGGGAGGGGCAGAGACACAAACTACTGCAGGAAATCTCACCCTTGTGGGAGGGGCAGAGACACAAATTACTGCAGGAAATCTCACCATTGTGGGAGGGGCAGAGACACAAATTACTGCAGGAAATCTCACCATTGTGGGAGGGGCAGAGACACAAACTACTGCAGGAAATCTCCCCATTGTGGGAGGGGCAGAGACACAAACTACTGCAGTGAAATCTCCCCATTGTGGGTGGGGCAGAGACACAAACTACTGCAGTTAATCTCCCCATTGTGGGAGGGGCAGAGACACAAAATACTGCAGGAAATTTCTCCATTGTGGGAGGGGCAGAGACACAAACTACTGGGGGAAATCTCCCCATTGTGGGAGGGGCAGATACACAAACTACTGCAGGAAATCTCCCCATTGTGGGAGGGGCAGAGACACAAAATACTAGGGAAGATCTAACCATTGTGGGAGGGGCAGGGACACAAACTACTGCAGGAAATCTCCCCATTGTGGGAGGTGCAGAGATACAAATTACTGCAGGAAATCTCACCATTGTGGGAGGGGCCCAGACACAAACTACTGCAGGAAATCTCCCCATTGTGGGAGGGGCAGAGACACAAACTACTGCAGGAAATCTCCACATTGTGGGAGGGGCAGAGACACAAACTACTGCAGGAAATCTCCCTATTGTGGGAGGGGCAGAGACTCAAACTACTGCAAGAAATCTCCACATTGTGCTAGGGGCACAGACACAAAATACTGCAGGAAATCTCCCTATTGTGGGAGGGGCAGAGACACAAACTAATGGAGAGGAACTAACCATTGTGGGATGGGCAGAGATACAAAATACTACAGGAAATTTCTCCATTGTAGGAGGGGCAGAGACACAATCTTCTGGGGGAAATCTCCCCATTGTGGGAGGGGCAGAGACACAAACTACTGCAGGAAATCTCCCCATTGTGGGAGGGGCAGAGACACAAAATACTAGGGAGGATCTAACCATTTTGGGAGGGCAGAGACACAAACTACTGCAGGAAATCTCCACATTGTGGGAGGGGCTGAGACACAAACTACTGCAGGAAATCTCCCCATTTTGGGAGGGGCAGAGACACAAACTACTGCAGGGAAATCTCCCCATTGTGGGAGGGGCTGAGACACAAACTACTGCAGGAAATCTCCCCATTGTGGGAGGGCAGAGACAATAATTGCTGCAGGAAATCTTCCCATTGTGGGAGGGGCAGGAACACAAACTACTGCAGGGAAATCTCCCTATTGTGGGAGGGGCAGAGACACAAACTACTGCAGGAAATCTCCCTATCGTGGGAGGGGCAAAGAAACAAATTGCTGGGGGGAACTCTCATCATTGTGGGAGGGGCAGAGACACAAACTACTGCAGGAAATCTCCCTATTGTGGGAGGGGCAGAGACACAAACTATTGCAGGAAATCTTCCCATTGTGGGAGGGGCAGAGACACAAACTACTGCAGAAAATCTCCCTATTGTGGGAGCGGCAGAGACACAAACTAATGGGGAGGATCTAACCATTGTGGGAGGGGCAGAGACACAAAATACTAGGGAAGATCTAACCATTGTGGGAGGGGCAGAGACACAAACTACTGCAGGAAATCTCCCCATTGTGGGAGGAGCAGAGACATCAACTACTGCAGGAAATCTCCCCATTGTGGGAGGGACAGAGACACAAACTAATGGGGAGGATCTAACCATTGTGGGAGGGGCAGAGACACAAAATACTAGGCAGGATATAACCATTGTGAGAGGGGCAGGGACACAAACTACTGCAGGAAATCTCCCCATTGTGGGAGGGGCAGAGACACAAACTACAGCAGGAAATCTCACCAATGTGGGAGGGGCCGAGACACAAACTACTGCAGGAAATCTCCCCATTGTGGGAGATGCAGAGACACAAATTACTGCAGGAAATCTCCCCATTGTGGGAGGGGCAGAGACACAAACTACTGCAGGAAATCTCCCCATTGTGGGAGGGGCAGAGACACAAACTACTGCAGAGAAATCTCCCCATTGGGGGTGGGGCAGAGACACAAACTACTGCAGTTAATCTCCCCATTGTGGGAGGGGCAGAGACACAAAATACTGCAGGAAATTTCTCCATTGTGGGAGGGGCAGAGACACAAACTACTGGGGGAAATCTCCCCATTGTGGGAGGGGCAGAGACACAAACTACTGCAGGAAATCTCCCCATTGTGGGAGGGGCAGAGACACAAAATACTGCAGGAAATCTCCCTATTGTGGGAGGGGCAGAGACACAAACTACTGCAGGAAATCTCCCCATTGTGGGAGGTGCAGAGATACAAACTACTGCAGGAAATCTCCACATTGTGGGAGGGGCACAGACACAAAATACTGCAGGAAATCTCCCTATTGTGGGAGGGGCAGAGACACAAACTAATGGAGAGGAACTAACCATTGTGGGATGGGCAGAGATACAAAATACTACGGGAAATTTCTCCATTGTGGGAGGGGCAGAGACACAATCTACTGGGGGAAATCTCCCCATTGTGGGAGGGGCAGAGACACAAACTACTGCAGGAAATCTCCCCATTGTGGGAGGGGCAGGGACACAAAATACTAGGGAGGATCTAACCATTTTGGGAGGGGCAGAGACACAAACTACTGCAGGAAATCTCCCCATTGTGGGAGGGGCTGAGACACAAACTACTGCAGGAAATCTCCCCATTTTGGGAGGGGCAGAGACACAAACTACTGCAGGGAAATCTCCACATTGTGGGAGGGGCTGAGACACAAACTACTGCAGGAAATCTCCCCATTGTGGGAGGGCAGAGACACAAATTGCTGCAGGAAATCTTCCCATTGTGGGAGGGGCAGGAACACAAACTACTGCAGGGAAATCTCCCTATTGTGGGAGGGGCAGAGACACAAACTACTGCAGGAAATCTCCCCATTGTGGGAGGGGCAGAGACACAAATTGCTGCAGGAAGTCTTCCCATTGTGGGAGAGGCAGAGACAAAAACTACTGCAGGGAAATCTCCCCATTGTGGGAGGGGCAGAGACACAAATTGCTGCAGGAAATCTCCCCATTGTGGGAGGGGCAGAGACACAAACTACTGCAGGAAATCTCCCTACTGTGGGAGGGGCAAAGAAACAAATTGCTGGGGGGAACTCTCATCATTGTGGGAGGGGCAGAGACACAAACTACTGCAGGAAATCTTCCCATTGTGGGAGGGGCAGAAACACAAACTAATGGGGAGGATCTAACCATTGTGGTAGGGGCAGAGACAAAAACTACTGCAGGAAATCTCCCCATTGTGGGAGGGGCAGAGACACAAACTACTGCAGGAAATCTTCCCATTGTGGGAGGGGCAGAGACACAAACTACTGCAGGAAATCTCCCCATTGTGGGAGGGGCAGAGACACAAACTACTGCAGGAAATCTCCCCATTGTGGGAGGGGCAGGAACACAAACTACTGCAAGGAAATCTCCCCATTGTGGGAGGGGCAGGAACACAAACTACTGCAGGGAAATCTCGATATTGTGGGAGGGGCAGAGACACAAACTAATGGGGAGGATCTAACCATTGTGGGAGGGGCAAAGACACAAACTACTGAAGGAAATGTCCCTATTGTGGGAGGGTCAGAGACACAAACTACTGCAGGAAATCTCACCATTGTGGTAGGGGCAGAGACACAAACTAATGGGGAGGATCTAATCATTGTGGGGGGGTCATAGACATAAACTGCTGCAGGGAAATCTCCCCATTGTGGGAGGGGCAGAGACACAAATTACTGCAGGAATTCTCCACATTGTGGGAGGGGCAGAGACACAAACTACTGCAGGAAATCTCACCCTTGTGGGCGGGGCAGAGACACAAATTACTGCAGGAAATCTCACCATTGTGGGAGGGGCAGAGACACAAATTACTGCAGGAAATCTCACCATTGTGGAAGGGGCAGAGACACAAACTACTGCAGGAAATCTCCCCATTGTGGGAGGGGCAGAGACACAAACTACTGCAGAGAAATCTCCCCATTGTGGGTGGGGCAGAGACACAAACTACTGCAGTTAATCTCCCCATTGTGGGAGGGGCAGAGACACAAAATACTGCAGGAAATTTCTCCATTGTGGGAGGGGCAGAGACACAAACTACTGGGGGAAATCCCCCCATTGTGGGAGGGGCAGAGACACAAACTACTGCAGGAAATCTCCCCATTGTGGGAGGGGCCCAGACACAAACTACTGCAGGAAATCTCCCCATTGTGGGAGGGGCAGAGACACAAACTACTGCAGGAAATCTCCACATTGTGCTAGGGGCACAGACACAAAATACTGCAGGAAATCTCCCTATTGTGGGAGGGGCAGAGACACAAACTAATGGAGAGGAACTAACCATTGTGGGATGGGCAGAGATAAAAAATACTGCAGGAAATGTCTCCATTGTAGGAGGGGCAGAGACACAATCTACTGGGGGAAATCTCCCCATTGTGGGAGGGGCAGAGACACAAACTACTGCAGGAAATCTCCCCATTGTGGGAGGGGCAGAGACACAAATTACTGCAGGAAATCTCACCATTGTGGGAGGGGCAGAGAAACAAAATATTAGGGAGGATCTAACCATTGTAGGAGGGGCAGAGAAACAAACTACTGAAGGAAATCTCCCCATTGCGGGAGGGGCAGAGACACAAACTACTGCAGGAAATCTCCCCATTGTGGGAGGGGCAGAGACACAAACTACTGCAGGGAAATCTTCCCATTGTGGGAGGGGCAGAGACACAAACTACTGCAGGAAATCTCTCCATTGTGGGAGGGGCAGGAACACAAACTACTGCAAGGAAATCTCCCCATTGTGGGAGGGGCAGGAACACAAACTACTGCAGTGAAATCTCCCTATTGTGGGAGGGGCAGAGACACAAACTAATGGGGAGGATCTAACCATTGTGGGAGGGGCAAAGACATAAACTACTGAAGGAAATCTCCCTATTGTGGGAGGGTCAGAGACACAAACTACTGCAGGAAATCTCACCATTGTGGGAGGGGCAGAGACACAAACTAATGGGGAGGATCTAATCATTATGGGAGGGTCATAGACACAAACTACTGCAGGGAAATCTCCCCATTGTGGGAGGGGCAGAGACACAAATTACTGCAGAAATTCTCCACATTGTGGGAGGGGCAGAGACACAAACTACTGCAGGAAATCTCACCCTTGTGGGAGGGGCAGAGACACAAATTACTGCAGGAAATCTCACCATTGTGGGAGGGGCAGAGACACAAATTACTGCAGGAAATCTCACCATTGTGGGAGGGGCAGAGACACAAACTACTGCAGGAAATCTCCCCATTGTGGGAGGGGCAGAGACACAAACTACTGCAGAGAAATCTCCCCATTGTGGGTGGGGCAGAGACACAAACTACTGCAGTTAATCTCCCCATTGTGGGAGGGGCAGAGACACAAAATACTGCAGGAAATTTCTCCATTGTGGGAGGGGCAGAGACACAAACTACTGGGAGAAATCTCCCCATTGTGGGAGGGGCAGAGACACAAACTACTGCATGAAATCTCCCAATTGTGGGAGGGGCAGAGACACAAAATACTAGGGAGGATCTAACCATTGTGGGAGGGGCAGGGACACAAACTACTGCAGGAAATCTCCCCATTGTGGGAGGTGCAGAGATACAAACTACTGCAGGAAATCTCCACATTGTGGGAGGGGCACAGACACAAAATACTGCAGGAAATCTCCCTATTGTGGGAGGGGCAGAGACACAAACTAATGGAGAGGAACTAACCATTGTGGGATGGGCAGAGATACAAAATACTACAGGAAATTTCTCAATTGTGGGAGGGGCAGAGACACAATCTACTGGGGGAAATCTCCCCATTGTGGGAGGGGCAGAGACACAAAATACTAGGGAGGATCTAAGCATTTTGGGAGGGGCAGAGACACAAACTACTGCAGGAAATCTCCCAATTGTGGGAGGGGCTGAGACACAAACTACTGCAGGAAATCTCCCCATTTTGGGAGGGGCAGAGACACAAACTACTGCAGGGAAATCTCCCCATTGTGGGAGGGGCTGAGACACAAACTACTGCAGGAAATTTCCCCATTGTGGGAGGGGCTGAGACACATACTACTGCAGGAAATCTCTCCATTGTGGGAGGGGCATAGACACAAACTACTGCAGGAAATCTCCCCATTGTGGGAGGGGTAGAGACACAAACTACTGCAGGAAATCTCCCTATTGTGGGAGGGGCAGAGACACAAACTATTGCAGGAAATCTTCCCATTGTGGGAGGGGTAGAGACACAAACTACTGCACAAAATCTCCCCATTGTGGGAGCGGCAGAGACACAAAATAATGGGGAGGATTTAACCATTGTGGGAGGGGCAGAGACACAAAATACTAGGGAGGATCTAACCATTGTGGGAGGGGCAGAGACATCAACTACTGCAGGAAATCTCCCCATTGTGGGAGGGGCAGAGACATCAACTACTGCAGGAAATCTCCCCATTGTGGGAGGGGCACAGACACAAACTACTGAAGGAAATCTCCCTATTGTGGGAGGAGCAGAGACACAAACTAATGGAGAGGAACTAACCATTCTGGGAGGGGCAGAGACACAAACTACTAGGGAGGATCTAACCATTGTGGGAGGGGCAGAGACACAAACTACTGCAGGAAATCTCGCCATTGTGGGAGGGGCAGAGACACAAACTACTGCAGGAAATCTCCCTATTGTGGGAGGGGCTGAGACACAAACTACTGCAGGAAATCTCCCCATTGTGGGAGGGGCAGAGACACAAACTACTGCAGGAAATCTCCCCATTGTGGGAGGGACAGAGACACAAACTAATGGGGAGGATCTAACCATTGTGGGAGGGGCAGAGACACAAAATACTAGGCAGGATATAACCATTGTGGGAGGGGCAGGGACACAAACTACTGCAGGAAATCTCCCCATTGTGGGAGGGCAGAGACACAAACTACAGCAGGAAATCTCACCAATGTGGGAGGGGCCGAGACACAAACTACTGCAGGAAATCTCACCATTGTGGGAGGGGCAGAGACACAAAATACTAGGGAGGATCTAACCATTGTGGGAGGGGCAGAGAAACAAACTACTGAAGGAAATCTCCCCATTGTGGGAGGGGCAGAGACACAAACTATTGCAGGGAAATCTCCCCATTGTGGGAGGGGCAGAGACAGAAACTGCTGCAGGAAATTTCCCCATTGCGGGAGGGACAGAGACACAAACTACTGCAGGAAATCTCCCCATTGTGGGATGGGCAGAGACAAAAACTATTGCAGGGAAATCTCCCCATTGTGGGAGGGGCAGAGACAGAAACTGCTGCAGGAAATCTCCCCATTGCGGGAGGGACTGAGACACAAACTACTGCAGGAAATCTCCCCATTGTGGGAGGGGCAGAGACACAAACTATTGCAGGAAATCTTCCCATTGTGGGAGCGGCAGAGACACAAACTAATGCAGGAAATCTCCACATTGTGGGAGGGGCAGAGACACAAACTACTGCAGGAAATCTCCCCATTGTGGGAGGGGCAGAGACACCAGCTACTGCAGGAAATCTCCCCATTGTGGGAGGGGCACAGACACAAACTACTGCAGGAAATCTCCCTATTGTGGGAGGGGCAGAGACACAAACTAATGGAGAGGAACTAACCATTGTGGGAGGGGCAGAGACACAAACTACTGCAGGAAATCTCCCCATTGTGGGAGGGGCAGAGACACAAACTACTGCAGGAAATCTCCCCATTGTGGGAGGGGCAGAGACACAAACTAATGGGGAGGATCTAACCATTGTGGGAGGGGCAGAGACACAAAATACTAGTAAGGATCTAACCATTGTGGGATGGGCAGAGATACAAAATACTACAGGAAATGTTTCCATTGTAGGAGGGGCAGAGACACAATCTACTGGGGGAAATCTCCCCATTGTGGGAGGGGCAGAGACACAAACTACTGCAGGAAATCTCCCCATTGTGGGAGGGGCAGAGACACAAATTACTGCAGGAAATCTCACCATTGTGGGAGGGGCAGAGACACAAAATACTAGGGAGGATCTAACCATTGTGGGAGGGGCACAGACACAAACTACTGCAGGAAATCTCCCTATTGTGGGAGGGGCAGAGACACAAACTAATGGAGAGGAACTAACCATTGTGGGAGGGGCAGAGACACAAACTACTGCAGGAAATCTCCCCATTGTGGGAGGGGCAGAGACACAAACTACTGCAGGAAATCTCCCCATTGTGGGAGGGGCAGAGACACAAACTAATGGGGAGGATCTAACCATTGTGGGAGGGGCAGAGACACAAAATACTAGGGAGGATCTAACCATTGTGGGATGGGCAGAGATACAAAATACTACAGGAAATGTTTCCATTGTAGGAGGGGCAGAGACACAATCTACTGGGGGAAATCTCCCCATTGTGGGATGGGCAGAGACACAAACTACTGCGGGAAATCTCCCCATTGTGGGAGGGGCAGAGACACAAACTACTGCAGGAAATCTCCCCATTGTGGGAGGGGCAGAGACACAAATTACTGCAGGAAATCTCAACATTGTGGGAGGGGCAGAGACACAAACTACTGCAGGAAATCTCCCCATTGTGGGAGGGGCAGAGACACAAACTACTGCAGAGAAATCTCCCCATTGTGGGTGGGGCAGAGACACAAACTACTGCAGTTAATCTCCCCATTGTGGGAGGGGCAGAGACACAAAATACTGCAGGAAATTTCTCCATTGTGGGAGGGGCAGAGACACAAACTACTGGGAGAAATCTCCCCATTGTGGGAGGGGCAGAGACACAAACTACTGCACGAAATCTCCCCATTGTGGGAGGGGCAGAGACACAAAATACTAGGGAGGATCTAACCATTGTGGGAGGGGCAGGGACACAAACTACTGCAGGAAATCTCCCCATTGTGGGAGGTGCAGAGATACAAACTACTGCAGGAAATCTCCACATTGTGGGAGGGGCACAGACACAAAATACTGCAGGAAATCTCCCTATTGTGGGAGGGGCAGAGACACAAACTACTGCAGGAAATCTCCCCATTGTGGGAGGGGCAGAGACACAAACTAATGGAGAGGAACTAACCATTGTGGGATGGGCAGAGATACAAAATACTACAGGAAATTTCTCAATTGTGAGAGGGGCAGAGACACAATCTACTGGGGGAAATCTCCCCATTGTGGGAGGGGCAGAGACACAAACTACTGCAGGAAATCTCCCCATTGTGGGAGGGGCAGAGACACAAAATACTAGGGAGGATCTAAGCATTTTGGGAGGGGCAGAGACACAAACTACTGCAGGAAATCTCCCAATTGTGGGAGGGGCTGAGACACAAACTACTGCAGGAAATCTCCCCATTTTGGGAGGGGCAGAGACACAAACTACTGCAGGGAAATCTCCCAATTGTGGGAGGGGCTGAGACACAAACTACTGCAGGAAATCTCCCCATTGTGGGAGGGGCTGAGACACAAACTACTGCAGGAAATCTTCCCATTGTGGGAGGGGCAGGAACACAAACTACTGCAGGGAAATCTCCCTATTGTGGGAGGGGTAGAGACACAAACTACTGCAGGAAATCTCCCTATTGTGGGAGGGGCAGAGACACAAACTATTGCAGGAAATCTTCCCATTGTGGGAGGGGTAGAGACACAAACTACTGTAGAAAATCTCCCCATTGTGGGAGCGGCAGAGACACAAAATAATGGGGAGGATTTAACCATTGTGGGAGGGGCAGAGACACAAAATACTAGGGAGGATCTAACCATTGTGGGAGGGGCAGAGACACAAACTACTGCAGGAAATCTCCCCATTGTGGGAGGGGCAGAGACATCAACTACTGCAGGAAATCTCCCCATTGTGGGAGGGGCACAGACACAAACTACTGCAGGAAATCTCCCTATTGTGGGAGGAGCAGAGACACAAACTAATGGAGAGGAACTAACCATTGTGGGAGGGGCAGAGACACAAACTACTAGGGAGGATCTAACCATTGTGGGAGGGGCAGAGACACAAACTACTGCAGGAAATCTCGCCATTGTGGGAGGGGCAGAGACACAAACTACTGCAGGAAATCTCCCTATTGTGGGAGGGGCTGAGACACAAACTACTGCAGGAAATCTCCCCATTGTGGGAGGGGCAGAGACACAAACTACTGCAGGAAATCTCCCCATTGTGGTAGGGACAGAGACACAAACTAATGGGGAGGATCTAACCATTGTGGGAGGGGCAGAGACACAAAATACTAGGCAGGATATAACCATTGTGGGAGGGGCAGGGACACAAACTACTGCAGGAAATCTCCCCATTGTGGGAGGGCAGAGACACAAACTACAGCAGGAAATCTCCCCAATGTGGGAGGGGCCGAGACACAAACTACTGCAGGAAATCTCACCATTGTGGGAGGGGCAGAGACACAAAATACTAGGGAGGATCTAACCATTGTGGGAGGGGCAGAGAAACAAACTACTGAAGGAAATCTCCCCATTGTGGGAGGGGCAGAGACACAAACTATTGCAGGGAAATTTCCCCATTGTGGGAGGGGCAGAGACAGAAACTGCTGCAGGAAATCTCCCCATTGCGGGAGGGACAGAGACACAAACTACTGCAGGAAATCTCCCCATTGTGGGAGGGGCAGAGACAAAAACTATTGCAGGGAAATCTCCCCATTGTGGGAGGGACAGAGACAGAAACTGCTGCAGGAAATCTCCCCATTGCGGGAGGGACTGAGACACAAACTACTGCAGGAAATCTCCCCATTGTGGGAGGGGCAGAGACACAAACTATTGCAGGAAATCTTCCCATTGTGGGAGCGGCAGAGACACAAACTAATGCAGGAAATCTCCACATTGTGGGAGGGGCAGAGACACAAACTACTGCAGGAAATCTCCCCATTGTGGGAGGGGCAGAGACACCAGCTACTGCAGGAAATCTCCCCATTGTGGGAGGGGCAGAGACACAAACTACTGCAGGAAATCTCCCTATTGTGGGAGGGGCAGAGACACAAACTAATAGAGAGGAACTAACCATTGTGGGAGGGGCAGAGACACAAACTACTGCAGGAAATCTCCCCATTGTGGGAGGGGCAGAGACACAAACTACTGCAGGAAATCTCCCCATTGTGGGAGGGGCAGAGACACAAACTAATGGGGAGGATCTAACCATTGTGGGAGGGGCAGAGACACAAACTACTGCAGGAAATTTCGCCATTGTGGGAGGGGCAGAGACACAAACTACTGGAGGGAAATCTCCCCATTGTGGGAGGGGCAGAGACACAAACTACTGCAGGAAATCTTCCCATTGTGGGATTGGCAGAGACACAAACTACTGCAGGGAAATCTTCCCATTGTGGGAGGGGCAGAGACAAAAACTACTGCAGGAAATCTCCCCATTGTGGGAGGGGCAGAGACAAAAACTACTGCAGGGAAATCTCCCCATTGTATGAGGGGCAGAGACACAAATTGCTGCAGGAAGTCTTCCCATTGTGGGAGAGGCAGAGACAAAAACTACTACAGGGAAATCTCCCCATTGTGGGAGGGGCAGAGACACAAATTGCTGCAGGAAATCTCCCCATTGTGGGAGGGGCAGAGACACAAAATACTTCTGAGAAATCTCCCCATTGTGGGAGGGGCAGAGACACAAACTACTGCAGGAAATCTCCCTATTGTGGGAGGGGCAAAGAAACAAATTGCTGGGGGGAACTCTCATCATTGTGGGAGGGGCAGAGACACAAACTACTGCAGGAAATCTTCCCATTGTGGGAGGGGCAGAGACACAAACTAATGGGGAGGATCTAACCATTGTGGGAGGGGAAGAGACACAAACTACTAAAGGAAATCTCCCCATTGTGGGAGGGGCAGAGACACAAACTACTGCAGGAAAGCTTCCCATTGTGGGAGGGGCAGAGACACAAACTAATGGGGAGGATCTAACCATTGTGGGAGGGGCAGAGAATCAAACTACTGCAGGGAAATCTTCCCATTGTGGGAGGGGCAGAGACAAAAACTACTGCAGGAAATCTCCCCATTGTGGGAGGGGCAGAGACACAAACTACTGCAGGAAATCTTCCCATTGTGGGAGGGGCAGAGACACAAACTACTGCAGGAAATCTCCCCATTGTGGGAGGGGCAGAGACACAAACTGCTGCAGGAAATTTCCCCATTGTGGGAGGGGCAGAGACACAAATTACTGCAGGGAAATCTTCCCATTGTGGGAGGGGCAGAGACACAAACTACTGCAGGAAATCTCCCCATTGTGGGAGGGGCAGAGACACAAATTACTGCAGGGAAATCTACCCATTGTGGGAGGGGCAGAGACACAAACTACTGCAGGAAATCTCCCCATTGTGGGAGGGGCAGGAACACAAACTACTGCAGGGAAATCTCCCTATTGTGGGAGGGGCAGAGACACAAACTAATGGGGAGGATCTAACCATTGTGGGAGGGGCAAAGACACAAACTACTGAAGGAAATCTCCCTATTGTGGGAGGGTCAGAGACACAAACTACTGCAGGAAATCTCACCATTGTGGGAGGGGCAGAGACACCAGCTACTGCAGGAAATCTCCCCATTGTGGGAGGGGCACAGACACAAACTACTGCAGGAAATCTCCCTATTGTGGGAGGGGCAGAGACACAAACTAATGGAGAGGAACTAACCATTGTGGGAGGGGCAGAGACACAAACTACTGCAGGAAATCTAACCATTGTGGGAGGGGCAGAGACACAAACTACTGCAGGAAATCTCCCCATTGTGGGAGGGGCAGAGACACAAACTAATGGGGAGGATCTAACCATTGTGGGAGGGGCAGAGACACAAACTACTGCAGGAAATTTCGCCATTGTGGGAGGGGCAGAGACACAAACTACTGGAGGGAAATCTCCCCATTGTGGGAGGGGCAGAGACACAAACTACTGCAGGAAATCTTCCCATTGTGGGATTGGCAGAGACACAAACTACTGCAGGGAAATCTTCCCATTGTGGGAGGGGCAGAGACAAAAACTACTGCAGGAAATCTCCCCATTGTGGGAGGGGCAGAGACAAAAACTACTGCAGGGAAATCTCCCCATTGTGGGAGGGGCAGAGACACAAATTGCTGCAGGAAGTCTTCCCATTGTGGGAGAGGCAGAGACAAACACTACTGCAGGGAAATCTCCCCATTGTGGGAGGGGCAGAGACACAAATTGCTGCAGGAAATCTCCCCATTGTGGGAGGGGCAGAGACACAAAATACTTCTGAGAAATCTCCCCATTGTGGGAGGGGCAGAGACACAAACTACTGCAGGAAATCTCCCTATTGTGGGAGGGGCAAAGAAACAAATTGCTGGGGGGAACTCTCATCATTGTGGGAGGGGCAGAGACACAAACTACTGCAGGAAATCTTCCCATTGTGGGAGGGGCAGAGACACAAACTAATGGGGAGGATCTAACCATTGTGGGAGGGGAAGAGACACAAACTACTAAAGGAAATCTCCCCATTGTGGGAGGGGCAGAGACACAAACTACTGCAGGAAAGCTTCCCATTGTGGGAGGGGCAGAGACACAAACTAATGGGGAGGATCTAACCATTGTGGGAGGGGCAGAGAATCAAACTACTGCAGGGAATTCTTCCCATTGTGGGAGGGGCAGAGACAAAAACTACTGCAGGAAATCTCCCCATTGTTTGAGGGGCAGAGACACAAACTACTGCAGGAAATCTTCCCATTGTGGGAGGGGCAGAGACACAAACTACTGCAGGAAATCTCCCCATTGTGGGAGGGGCAGAGACACAAACTGCTGCAGGAAATCTCCCCATTGTGGGAGGGGCAGAGACACAAATTACTGCAGGGAAATCTTCCCATTGTGGGAGGGGCAGAGACACAAACTACTGCAGGAAATCTCCCCATTGTGGGAGGGGCAGAGACACAAATTACTGCAGGGAAATCTTCCCATTGTGGGAGGGGCAGAGACACAAACTACTGCAGGAAATCTCCCCATTGTGGGAGGGGCAGGAACACAAACTACTGCAGGGAAATCTCCCTATTGTGGGAGGGGCAGAGACACAAACTAAAGGGGAGGATCTAACCATTGTGGGAGGGGCAAAGACACAAACAACTGAAGGAAATCTCCCTATTGTGGGAGGGTCAGAGACACAAACTACTGCAGGAAATCTCACCATTGTGGGAGGGGCAGAGACACAAACTAATGGGGAGGATCTAACCATTGTGGGAGGGGCAGAGACACAAAATACTAGGCAGGATATAACCATTGTGAGAGGGGCAGAGACACAAACTACTGCAGGAAATCTCCCCATTGTGGGAGGGGCAGAGAAACAAACTACTGAAGGAAATCTCCCCATTGTGGGAGGGGCAGAGACACAAACTATTGCAGGGAAATCTCCCCATTGTGGGAGGGGCAGAGACAGAAACTGCTGCAGGAAATCTCCCCATTGCGGGAGGGACAGAGACACAAACTACTGCAGGAAATCTCCCCATTGTGGGAGGGGCAGAGACACAAACTATTGCAGGGAAATCTCCCCATTGTGGGAGGGGCAGAGATAGAAACTACTGCAGGAAATCTCCCCATTGTGGGAGGGGCAGAGACACAAACTACTGCAGGAAATCTCCCCATTGTGGGAGGGCCAGAGACACAAACTATTGCAGGGAAATCTCCCCATTGTGGGAGGGGCAGAGACAGAAACTACTGCAGCAAATCTCCCCATTGTGGGAAGGGCAGAGACACAAACTACTGCAGGAAATCTCCCCATTGTCGGAGGGGCAGAGACACAAACTAATGGGGAGGATCTAACCATTGTACGAGGGGCAGAGACACAAAATACTAGGGAGGATCTAACCATTGTGGGAGTGGTAGAGACACAAACTACTGCAGGAAATCTCCCCATTGTGGGAGGGGCAGAGACACAAATTACTGCAGGAATTCTCCACATTGTGGGAGGGGCAGAGACACAAACTACTGCAGGAAATCTCACCCTTGTGGGAGGGGCAGAGACACAAATTACTGCAGGAAATCTCACCATTGTGGGAGGGGCAGAGACACAAATTACTGCAGGAAATCTCACCATTGTGGGAGGGGCAGAGACACAAACTACTGCAGGAAATCTCCCCATTGTGGGAGGGGCAGAGACACAAACTACTGCAGAGTAATCTCCCCATTGTGGGTGGGGCAGAGACACAAACTACTGCAGTTAATCTCCCCATTGTGGGAGGGGCAGAGACACAAAATACTGCAGGAAATTTCTCCATTGTGGGAGGGGCAGAGACACAAACTACTGGGGGAAATCTCCCCATTGTGGGAGGGGCAGATACACAAACTACTGCAGGAAATCTCCCCATTGTGGGAGGGGCAGAGACACAAAATACTAGGGAAGATCTAACCATTGTGGGAGGGGCAGGGACACAAACTACTGCAGGAAATCTCCCCATTGTGGGAGGTGCAGAGATACAAATTACTGCAGGAAATCTCACCATTGTGGGAGGGGCCCAGACACAAACTACTGCAGGAAATCTCCCCATTGTGGGAGGGGCAGAGACACAAACTACTGCAGGAAATCTCCCTATTGTGGGAGGGGCAGAGACTCAAACTACTGCAGGAAATCTCCACATTGTGCTAGGGGCACAGACACAAAATACTGCAGGAAATCTCCCTATTGTGGGAGGGGCAGAGACACAAACTAATGGAGAGGAACTAACCATTGTGGGATGGGCAGAGATACAAAATACTACAGGAAATTTCTCCATTGTAGGAGGGGCAGAGACACAATCTTCTGGGGGAAATCTCCCCATTGTGGGAGGGGCAGAGACACAAACTACTGCAGGAAATCTCCCCATTGTGGGAGGGGCAGAGACACAAAATACTAGGGAGGATCTAACCATTTTGGGAGGGCAGAGACACAAACTACTGCAGGAAATCTCCACATTGTGGGAGGGGCTGAGACACAAACTACTGCAGGAAATCTCCCCATTTTGGGAGGGGCAGAGACACAAACTACTGCAGGGAAATCTCCCCATTGTGGGAGGGGCTGAGACACAAACTACTGCAGGAAATCTCCCCATTGTGGGAGGGCAGAGACAATAATTGCTGCAGGAAATCTTCCCATTGTGGGAGGGGCAGGAACACAAACTACTGCAGGGAAATCTCCCTATTGTGGGAGGGGCAGAGACACAAACTACTGCAGGAAATCTCCCTATCGTGGGAGGGGCAAAGAAACAAATTGCTGGGGGGAACTCTCATCATTGTGAGAGGGGCAGAGACACAAACTACTGCAGGAAATCTCCCTATTGTGGGAGGGGCAGAGACACAAACTATTGCAGGAAATCTTCCCATTGTGGGAGGGGCAGAGACACAAACTACTGCAGAAAATCTCCCTATTGTGGGAGCGGCAGAGACACAAACTAATGGGGAGGATCTAACCATTGTGGGAGGGGCAGAGACAAAAAATACTAGGGAAGATCTAACCATTGTGGGAGGGGCAGAGACACAAACTACTGCAGGAAATCTCCCCATTGTGGGAGGAGCAGAGACATCAACTACTGCAGGAAATCTCCCCATTGTGGGAGGGACAGAGACACAAACTAATGGGGAGGATCTAACCATTGTGGGAGGGGCAGAGACACAAAATACTAGGCAGGATATAACCATTGTGAGAGGGGCAGGGACACAAACTACTGCAGGAAATCTCCCCATTGTGGGAGGGGCAGAGACACAAACTACAGCAGGAAATCTCACCAATGTGGGAGGGGCCGAGACACAAACTACTGCAGGAAATCTCCCCATTGTGGGAGATGCAGAGACACAAATTACTGCAGGAAATCTCCCCATTGTGGGAGGGGCAGAGACACAAACTACTGCAGAGAAATCTCCCCATTGTGGGTTGGGCAGAGACACAAAATACTAGGGAGGATCTAACCATTGTGGGAGGGGCAGAGAAACAAACTACTGAAGGAAATCTCCCCATTGTGGGAGGGGCAGAGACACAAACTATTGCAATGAAATCTCCCCATTGTGGGAGGGGCAGAGACAGAAACTGCTGCAGGAAATCTCCCCATTGCGGGAGGGACAGAGACACAAACTACTGCAGGAAATCTCCCCATTGTGGGAGGGCAGAGACACAAACTATTACAGGGAAATCTCCCCATTGTGGGAGGGGCAGAGACAGAAACTACTGCAGGAAATCTCCCCATTGTGGGAGGGGCAGAGACCCAAACTACTGCAGGAAATCTCCCCATTGTGGGAGGGCCAGAGACACAAACTATTGCAGGGAAATCTCCCCATTGTGGGAGGGGCAGAGACAGAAACTACTGCAGGAAATCTCCCCATTGTGGGAAGGGCAGAGACACAAACTACTGCAGGAAATCTCCCCATTGTCGGAGGGGCAGAGACACAAACTAATGCGGAGGATCTAACCATTGTACGAGGGGCAGAGACACAAAATACTAGGGAGGATCTAACCATTGTGGGAGTGGCAGAGACACAAACTACTGCAGGAAATCTCCCCATTGTGGGAGGGGCAGAGACACAAACTACTGCAAGAAATCTCCCCATTGTGGGAGGGGCTGAGACACAAACTACTGCAGGGAAATCTCCCTATTGTGGGAGGGGCAGAGACACAAATTGCTGCAGGAAATCTTCCCATTGTAGGAGGGGCAGGAACACAAACTACTGCAGGGAAATCTCCCTACTGTGGGAGGGGCAGACACAAACTAATGGGGAGGATCTAACCGTTGTGGGAGGGACAGAGACACAATCTACTGCAGGAAATCTCCCCATTGTAGGAGGGGCAGAGACACAAACTAACTTGGAGGATATAACCATTGTGGGAGGGGCAGAGACACAAACTACTGCAGGAAATCTCCCTATTGTGGGAGGGGCAAAGAAACAAATTGATGGGGGGAACTCTCATCATTGTGGGAGGGGCAGAGACACAAACTACTGCAGGAAATCTTCCCATTGTGGGAGGGGCAGAGACACAAACTACTGCAGGAAATCTCACCATTGTGGGAGGGGCAGAGACACAAACTACTGCAGGGAATCTCCCCATTGTGGGAGGGGCAGAGACACAAACTACTGCAGGAAATCTCCCCATTGTGGGAGGGGCAGGAACACAAACTACTGCAGGGAAATCTCCCTATTGTGGGAGGGGTAGAGACACAAACTAATGGGGAGGACCTAACCATTGTGGGAGGGACAGAGACACAAACTACTGCAGGGAAATCTCCCCATTGTGGGAGGGGCAGAGACACAATCTACTGCAGGAAATCTCCCCATAGTGTGAGGGGCGGAGACACAAAATACTGCAGAGAAATCTCCCCATTGTGGGGGGGGGCAGAGACACAAACTAATGGGGAGGATCTAACCATTGTGGGAGGGGCAGAGACACAAAATACTAGGGAGGATCTAACCATTGTGGGAGGGGCCAAGACACAAACTACTGAAGGAAATCTCCCTATTGTGGGAGGGTCAGAGACACAAACTACTGCAGGAAATCTCCCCATTGTGGGAGGGGCAGAGACACAAACTACTGCAGGGAAATCTTCCCATTGTGGGAGGGGCAGAGACACAATCTACTGCAGGAAATCTCCCTATTGTCGGAGGGGCAGAGATACAAACTACTGCAGGAAATCTCCCCATTGTGGGAGGGGCAGAGACACAAACTATTGCAGGAAATCTTCCCATTGTGGGAGGGGCAGAGACACAAACTACTGCAGAAAATCTCCCTATTGTGGGAGCGGCAGAGACACAAACTAATGGGGAGGATCTAACCATTGTGGGAGGGGCAGAGACACAAAATACTAGGGAGGATCTAACCATTGTGGGAGGGGCAGAGACACAAACTACTGCAGGAAATCTCCCCATTGTGGGAGGAGCAGAGACATCAACTACTGCAGGAAATCTCCCCATTGTGGGAGGGACAGAGACCCAAACTAATGGGGAGGATCTAACCATTGTGGGAGGGGCAGAGACACAAAATACTAGGCAGGATATAACCATTGTGAGAGGGGCAGGGACACAAACTACTGCAGGAAATCTCCCCATTGTGGGAGGGGCAGAGACACAAACTACAGCAGGAAATCTCACCAATGTGGGAGGGGCCGAGACACAAACTACTGCAGGAAATCTCCCCATTGTGGGAGATGCAGAGACACAAATTACTGCAGGAAATCTCCCCATTGTGGGAGGGGCAGAGACACAAACTACTGCAGAGAAATCTCCCCATTGTGGGTTGGGCAGAGACACAAAATACTAGGGAGGATCTAACCATTGTGGGAGGGGCAGAGAAACAAACTACTGAAGGAAATCTCCCCATTGTGGGAGGGGCAGAGACACAAACTATTGCAGGGAAATCTCCCCATTGTGGGAGGGGCAGAGACAGAAACTGCTGCAGGAAATCTCCCCATTGCGGGAGGGACAGAGACACAAACTACTGCAGGAAATCTCCCCATTGTGGGAGGGCAGAGACACAAACTATTACAGGGAAATCTCCCCATTGTGGGAGGGGCAGAGACAGAAACTACTGCAGGAAATCTCCCCATTGTGGGAGGGGCAGAGACCCAAACTACTGCAGGAAATCTCCCCATTGTGGGAGGGCCAGAGACACAAACTATTGCAGGGAAATCTCCCCATTGTGGGAGGGGCAGAGACACAAACTACTGCAGGAAATCTCCCCATTGTCGGAGGGGCAGAGACACAAACTAATGCGGAGGATCTAACCATTGTACGAGGGGCAGAGACACAAAATACTAGGGAGGATCTAACCATTGTGGGAGTGGCAGAGACACAAACTACTGCAGGAAATCTCCCCATTGTGGGAGGGGCAGAGACACAAACTACTGCAGGGAAATCTCCCTATTGTGGGAGGGGCAGAGACACAAATTGCTGCAGGAAATCTTCCCATTGTAGGAGGGGCAGGAACACAAACTACTGCAGGGAAATCTCCCTACTGTGGGAGGGGCAGAGACACAAACTAATGGGGAGGATCTAACCGTTGTGGGAGGGACAGAGACACAATCTACTGCAGGAAATCTCCCCATTGTAGGAGGGGCAGAGACAAACTAACTTGGAGGATATAACCATTGTGGGAGGGGCAGAGACACAAACTACTGCAGGAAATCTCCCTATTGTGGGAGGGGCAAAGAAACAAATTGATGGGGGGAACTCTCATCATTGTGGGAGGGGCAGAGACACAAACTACTGCAGGAAATCTTCCCATTGTGGGAGGGGCAGAGACACAAACTACTGCAGGAAATCTCACCATTGTGGGAGGGGCAGAGACACAAACTACTGCAGGGAATCTCCCCATTGTGGGAGGGGCAGAGACACAAACTACTGCAGGAAATCTCCCCATTGTGGGAGGGGCAGGAACACAAACTACTGCAGGGAAATCTCCCTATTGTGGGAGGGGTAGAGACACAAACTAATGGGGAGGACCTAACCATTGTGGGAGGGACAGAGACACAAACTACTGCAGGGAAATCTCCCCATTGTGGGAGGGGCAGAGACACAATCTACTGCAGGAAATCTCCCCATAGTGTGAGGGGCGGAGACACAAAATACTGCAGAGAAATCTCCCCATTGTGGGGGGGGGGCAGAGACACAAACTAATGGGGAGGATCTAACCATTGTGGGAGGGGCAGAGACACAAAATACTAGGGAGGATCTAACCATTGTGGGAGGGGCCAAGACACAAACTACTGAAGGAAATCTCCCTATTGTGGGAGGGTCAGAGACACAAACTACTGCAGGAAATCTCCCCATTGTGGGAGGGGCAGAGACACAAACTACTGCAGGGAAATCTTCCCATTGTGGGAGGGGCAGAGACACAATCTACTGCAGGAAATCTCCCTATTGTCGGAGGGGCAGAGATACAAACTACTGCAGGAAATCTCCCCATTGTGGGAGGGGCAGAGACATAAACTACTGCAGGAAATCTCCCCATTGTGGGAGGGGCAGAGACACAAACTACTGCAGGGAAATCTCCCCATTGTGGGAGGGGCAAAGACACAATCTACTGCAGGAAATCTCCCTATTGTCGGAGGGGCAGAGATACAAACTACTGCAGGAAATCTCCTCATTGTGGGAGGGGCAGAGACACAAACTACTGCAGGAAATCTCCCCGTTGTTGCAGGGGCAGAAACAGAAACTGCTGCAAGAAATCTCCCTATTGTGGGAGGGGCAGAGACACAAGATTCTACTGGGATATTAGTAATGTGGGTTGAGTGGATATACCACTTTAATTGGTTGTTTTGGTGTACTATGAAATTTGACCTTTCCTTTTTTTTTTTCCTTGTTTTTTTATGTTTTTTTGTATGTCTACTCTAGTGCAGCCCAGTTTAGTTATGCGAGTGAGTTACCTCTCTATCTGGAACCAGAATTAGATTAACAGCCCTGATATCAGCAGAGATTTTTATTTTTTTTGCAATGTTCAGCTGGATGAGAAGGGCAGATCCAACGTCACTTTGCTGGGTGAGAAGGGCAGATCCAACGTCACTTTGCTGGGTGAGAAGGGCAGATCCAACATCACTTTGCTGGGTGAGAAGGGCAGATCCAACGTCACTTTGCGAGGAAAGAAGGGCAGATCCAACGTCACTTTGCGAGGAAAGAAGGGCAGATCCAACGTTACTTTGCTGGGTGAGAAGGGCAGATCCAACGTTACTTTGTGAGGAAAGAAGGGCAGATCCAACGTCACTTTGCGGGGTGAGAAGGGCAGATCCAACATCACTTTGCGGGGTGAGAAGGGCAGATCCAACATCACTTTGCGGGGTGAAAAGGGCAGATCCAACGTCACTTTGCGGGGTGAGAAGGGCAGATCCAACATCACTTTGCGGGGTGAGAAGGGCAGATCCAACATCACTTTGCGGGGTGAGAAGGACAGATCCAACATCACTTTGCGGGGTGAGAAGGGCAGATCCAACATCACTTTGCGGGGTGAGAAGGGCAGATCCAACATCACTTTGCTGGGTGAGAAGGGCCGATCCAACGTCACTTTGCTGGGTGAGAAGGGCAGATCCAACATCACTTTGCGGGGTGAGAAGGACAGATCCAACATCACTTTGCGGGGAGAGAAGGGCAGATCCAATATCACTTTGCTGGGTGAGAAGGGCAGATCCAACATCACTTTGCTGGGTGAGAAGGGCAGATCCAACATCACTTTGCGGGGTGAGAAGGGCAGATCCAACATCACTTTGCGGGGTGAGAAGGGCAGATCCAACATCACTTTGTGGGGTGAGAAGGGCAGATCCAACATCACTTTGCATGGTGAGAAGGGCAGATCCAACATCACTTTGCTGGGTGAGAAGGGCAGATCCAACATCACTTTGCCGGGTGAGAAGGGCAGATCCAACATCACTTTGCGGGGTGAGAAGCGCAGATCCAATGTCACTTTGCGGGGTGAGAAGGGCAGATCTAACATGACTTTGCTTGGTGAGAAGGGCAGATCCAACGTCACTTTGCGGGGAGAGAAGGGCAGATCCAACATCACTTTGCTGGGTGAGAAGGGCAGATCCAACGTCACTTTGCGGGGTGAGAAGGGCAGATCCAACATCACTTTGCTGGGTGAGAAGGGCAGATCCAACGTCACTTTGCTGGGTGAGAAGGGCAGATCCAACATCACTTTGTGGGGTGAGAAGGGCAGATCCAACGTCACTTTGCGGGGTGAGAAGGGCAGATCCAACATCACTTTGCGGGGTGAGAAGGGCAGATCCAACATCACTTTGCGGGGTGAGAAGGACAGATCCAACATCACTTTGCGGGGTGAGAAGGGCAGATCCAACATCACTTTGCGGGGTGAGAAGGGCAGATCCAACATCACTTTGCGGGGTGAGAAGGACAGATCCAACATCACTTTGCGGGGTGAGAAGGGCAGATCCAACATCACTTTGCGGGGTGAGAAGGGCAGATCCAACATCACTTTGCGGGGAGAGAAGGGCAGATCCAATATCACTTTGCTGGGTGAGAAGGGCAGATCCAACATCACTTTGCTGGGTGAGAAGGGCAGATCCAACATCACTTTGCGGGGTGAGAAGGGCAGATCCAACATCACTTTGCGGGGTGAGAAGGGCAGATCCAACATCACTTTGTGGGGTGAGAAGGGCAGATCCAACATCACTTTGCGGGGTGAGAAGGGCAGATCCAATGTCACTTTGCGGGGTGAGAAGGGCAGATCTAACATGACTTTGCTTGGTGAGAAGGGCAGATCCAACGTCACTTTGCGGGGAGAGAAGGGCAGATCCAACATCACTTTGCTGGGTGAGAAGGGCAGATCCAACGTCACTTTGCGGGGTGAGAAGGGCAGATCCAACATCACTTTGCTGGGTGAGAAGGGCAGATCCAACGTCACTTTGCTGGGTGAGAAGGGCAGATCCAACGTCACTTTGCTGGGTGAGAAGGGCAGATCCAACGTCACTTTGCGGGGTGAGAAGGGCAGATCCAACATCACTTTGCTGGGTGAGAAGGGCAGATCCAACGTCACTTTGCTGGGTGAGAAGGGCAGATCCAACATCACTTTGCGGGGTGAGAAGGGCAGATCCAACATCACTTTGCGGGGTGAGAAGGGCAGATCCAACGTCACTTTGCGGGGAGAGAAGGGCAGATCCAACATCACTTTGCTGGGTGAGAAGGGTAGATCCAACATCACTTTGCTGGGTGAGAAGGGCAGATCCAACATCACTTTGCGGGGTGAGAAGGGCAGATCCAACATCACTTTGCTGGGAGAGAAGGGCAGATCCAACATCACTTTGCGGGGTGAGAAGTGCAGATCCAACATCACTTTGCTGGGTGAGAAGGGCAGATCCAACATCACTTTGCTGGGAGAGAAGGGCAGATCCAACATCACTTTGCGGGGTGAGAAGGGCAGATCCAACATCTCTTTGCGGAGTGAGAAGAGCAGATCCAACATCACTTTGCTGGGAGAGAAGGGCAGATCCAACATCACTTTGCCGGGTGAGAAGGGCAGATCCAACATCACTTTGCTGGGTGAGAAGGGCAGATCCAACGTCACTTTGCGGGGTGAGAAGGGCAGATCTAACATGACTTTGCTTGGTGAGAAGGGCAGATCCAACGTCACTTTGCACGGAGAGAAGGGCAGATCCAACATCACTTTGCTGGGTGAGAAGGGCAGATCCAACGTCACTTTGCTGGGTGAGAAGGGCAGATCCAACGTCACTTTGCTGGGTGAGAAGGGCAGATCCAACGTCACTTTGCGGGGTGAGAAGGGCAGATCCAACATCACTTTGCTGGGTGAGAAGGGCAGATCCAACGTCACTTTGCCCGTCCAAAGTGAGCAGTGCACATAGGTAATATCAGCTCCACTCCCCCACTTTGTAGAACCTATTGGCAGCAAAGCTGGAGCCCATACCAGAGAAGAAAAAGTAAGGTGGTGCTCCTTATCTTTATGTTTGTACCAGAGTCCACAGATAGTTGTCAACTTCTTGGTGATATTTAAACAAATAAAGTTTCCTTCATTTAGGTCTGACGCTGAGTATCCCAGACTTATTTGTCCAGGACTCATTGTGACCATTAAATGGACCTTCGTCAATGATATCCAGATCATTGGAAAAGGAAAATGAAGCTTCTTCTGTTATCTGTGTTTGCATGCACAGTCGCCATTACATGGACTTCAAGTTCAGGCAATATTGAGGAGATTACTCCTCACCAGACAGGACAGGAACTGAGGCGAAATCTTCCTAACTGGGTACAGCATTTAAAATCCAACAGGTCATCCAGACCTCCACATTCCATCTAGAAAAAAAATAATAATTTGTTTTGAGTTAAACCCAACATATGTAAGTTAGATCGCTTCCCGGCCTTTTGGCTAAGATCAAGTGTAGTTTCTGCCTTGTTCTGGTCATTAGGTAACGATCGGTGCCAGTCCCTCTCGGCCTTGGGGTGTTTCCTTCGGGTGCATCCCATGCTGCTATTGGGGGGGACGCCATCGTGAGTGCACGAGAGTGATCGCCTTTCCCTACCATCCATGAGTTGGCTGTGGGATTGGTGGGCGTAGGTATGGTGGGGCCGCCGAGCGCACCAAACACTTTGAGGCTGGTCGTGGCCAAGCCTAGAAGGAACGATGTCGGTTTGCACTTCATTCAGAAGCAGTTGATTGAAGACTTTTTTGGGATGCCGAGAGAAGCCATTTTTTGCATGCAGTGTTTTCCTACCACTGGAATGTATGACGTTACTTTCTGGAAAAAGGAAGATCTGCAGACATGTATGCTACGGAAGGGCGAGAAAGAAGGCGACGAGATGCTGGAAGGGATCGTGTTCCTGTCGAGTGAGACGAAAGTGCGGGTCCCCATCACTGTGCATATGTACAATCCTTTTGCACAGGATGGGGAAATCGCTGCCTTTTTATTCAGGTACTGCGAGTCAGTTTCAGCAAGCGTGAAGCTGACGAATGTGCTAGGTACCTTCAACGGGCAGCGTAAATTTTCGGTAACCTTTAGGGCGGATCCGGAGGGTATAGGTGGCGTCAGGCACCCCCCTCAGTCCTTTTCCATTGGGAGGAATCGTGGCTACCTGTGGTACCCTGGCCAGCCCCTCTTTTTTCAGGCAGTGTTTTGCTTTCGGGCACACCAAAGACCAGTGCAAGGCCGGGTTGACATGCCGCAATTGCTTCAAGCAGGGTCACGGAGCCGGTCAGTGTCCAGAGAAGAAGAGCTGCCACATCTGCGGTAGTAGGACGCACCTTGTGAGACAGTGCCCGAAGGTTAACAGAGCGCCTGAGCCCACTCCAGAAGCTGTGGCGGTAAAAGCTGTGGAGGCGGGGGGCAAGCAGGTGCTATCCTACGCGGATGTGGCCAGACTGGGATCTATTCCAACCACCGCGGTGAACTCTGTTGAGCAGACCATAGTGCTACCCGAGGAAGTGGTGGTGTGGGCTGATGTCTGCCTACCTATGGAGGGTGAGCCAGGTCCCTCCCTGTTGACGCCATAAGGGAGGAGGGGGCCTCTCCTGTACCTGAGGAGAGTGTCCCTGGGCACCTCCTGGCCGAGGGGGAGTCAGAGGGGAGCGGTGAGGAATCGGAGGAGGAGGAGGAGGAGATGGAGGTGGGGCAGTTCTCCCTGAAAAGAAAAATGGCTGAGTCCTCCCAGGTCATAGGCTCCTTCCCGGACTCTCCAGACCCTGAAGCATCGGATGTGGTGATCGACTCGGACTCCTCGCAGGCACCATCTTATGTAAGCACTGGTCAGGTGTCCGAGCTGCAGGAGGTGATAGGGTACTGCAGGTTGCCAAAGGGGAAGGCAAAGAAAAAATCTGTTGGGGTGAGCCTTGGGTCAGGGGTGGGACCAAGGACTAGGGCCAGGGATAAAAGTGGAAAAAAGAAAAAGTCATGACAGGAACATGATCCCTTCCTAATTTTCTATGGCCTTACGGGTATCTTCCCTCAATTGCAGAAGCATTGGGACGGCATCTAGACGGGCAGCAATTTTTAAAATCTTGTCTGGCTATGCTAATGATGTTTTTTGGTTACAGGACTGCAACATGAGGGAGGAACCACATACTGCAAGATGGACCCAGGGGGATGCAGTATGGTCATTGGGTCGGAGCAGGAATAGTGGTGTGGGGATTCTTATTAAAAATAAAAAAATTAAGATTTTTAGGAAGGTGGAGGTGGAGGTGGGACGATGTTTATTTGTTACTTTGGAATATGGGGGTGTTTGTTTTAAGTTATTTTGTGTGTATGCACCAGTTGATAAAAAGGGGAGGTTGGAATTGTTTGAGAAAATGAAGCTTTTTTTGGGGGGGGATCCTATTATTGTGTTGGGGGATTTTAATTGTATTTTACGTAATGGGGATAGATGTGGGGATGGAGGTGGTGGTGGGGATGTTGATAAGTCTGGGAAGGAGTTGGGTGAGATTTTGCGGTTGTTTGGGTTAAGGGATGTGGGTGAAGGTGGTGGGTTTTCTTATTTTAGCGATAAGAGTAATGTGAAATCTAGAATTGATTTTTGTTTTAGTTCCAAAAATTTGCAGCCGGAATCCTTTATGATTCAGCAGGAGCCTTTCTCGGACTATGGTCAGATCGAGTGTGTTGTGAGTATGGAATCGGAGGTAACGTATGGTAAAGGTGTGTGGAAGTTGAATGTGGAATTATTGGAAGATGAGGGTGTGAAAAGAGAGTATGTTGAGTTTTTTGGGAAACTTAAAAGGAGGAGGAATGATTTTTTAAGTGTGATCGAGTGGTGGGAGTGGGTGAAAGGTCAGACTAAGAGGTTTTTTTTGTAAGAAAGGGTTGTGAGATTGCGAAAAAGGAACGTGAGGCGTATGAATGGTGGCTGAAGAGATTAGAATATTTGGAAGAACTAAGGGAATGGGGAGAGAATGTGGGGTGTGAATTAGTGAAAGCAAGAGGGAAATTGAGAGTCTTTATGGAGCGGAGGGGGAGAGAGATTATGTCGCAAGCAAGGATGGTAGTGAGGGAGAAGGATGAGAAGTGTACGTGGTGTTTCTTTAAAAAGGTATATGGTGGGAAGGTGGATTTGTCAAGTGTGTTGGATGAGAATGGACAGGTGGTAAGTGGGAAAAGGAGGTTGGGAGATGAAATCTGGAAGTTTTATTCCGATTTATATATGGAAAAGGAGAGGGATGAGAGGGTTGAGAAGGAAGTGTTGGAGCAGGTGGAGATGTGTCTGGATATGGAGGATAAGAGTAAGTTAGGGGAGAAAGTGAGCAGAGGTGAAGTTGATGAATGTCGGGAGTATGAAGAAAGGTAAGACGCCTGGGAGTGATGGTTTGCCAGTCGAGTTTTATTGTATGTTTTGGGAGGTGATTGGTGACTGCGCGTATGAGATGGTGATGAAAGTTTTGGAAGAAGGGAGGATGCCTGAATCTATGTCAAAAAGCGTGATAGTTTTGTTGTATAAAAAAGGTGACAAGCGAGAGTTGAAAAATTGGAGGCCTATATCATTGCTGAATGTCGATTATAAGGTGGTGGCGAAGGTATTGGCAAATAGGTTGGGTGCGGTGGTGGAGAAATTGGTGGGGGAGGAGCAAGCGTGTCCGGTGCCTGGGAGGTCTATTGCAGAAAGTTTGGTGAGCTTGAGGGATGTGTTATGGTTTTGTAAGGAGAGAAAGCAGGAAGTGGCAGTGTTGGCGTTGGATTTTGAAAAAGCGTATGACAGAGTGTCGCATGATTTTATGTTCAAAGTATTGAGGAGAATGGGGTTACCTGAGGTGTTGATTGGGTGGATTAAGTGTTTGTATAGAGGTATGGTAAGTAAGGTGTTGGTGAATGGGTGGATGACGAATGATATAAGCATTAGGTCGGGTGTGAGGCAGGGTTGCCCGTTATCACCCGTGTTGTTTATTTGTGTGATTGAACCTTTGTTAAGGATGTTGATGAAAGATAAGTGTGTGAGAGGGGTGGAGGTACCAGGAAGTGGTGGCAGGGTTTTGAAAGTAATAGGATACATGGATGATGTTACAGTGATTTGTAGAGATATGGCAGGACTGAAAAGAGTGAAGTTGTTGATTGAGATTTTTTGTATGGTAAGTGGTTTCTGTGTGAATATGGGGAAAAGTGAGTGTAAATTGTTTGGTGTATGGAGGGGGATTGATCAGTGTGGTTGGATGTTTTGTGAGGGAGGAATGAGGATTTTAGGTGTTAAGTTTGATTCTGATTTGTATGGGAGAGAGAGTTGGCAGGATGCGTTGGTGAAAGTAGAAAAGAAAATTGATTTTTGGTCTTTAAGGACTTTATCGTTGGAAGGGAAGGTGTTGATTGTGAAGGCTGTTGTGATTCCGATTTTGTTATTTTTGTATTACGTGTTTCCAGCTCCAGATAGGGTGATGAAACAAA
Organism: Aquarana catesbeiana; assembly: GCF_042186555.1. Lineage (NCBI taxonomy): Eukaryota > Metazoa > Chordata > Amphibia > Anura > Ranidae > Aquarana > Aquarana catesbeiana. Next base: position 2,856,575 of record NC_133329.1, on the reverse strand, counting down.
TTGTGAGAGTGTGTTTTTCCTTTTTTTGGTCGTCTAAGATGGAGAAGTTGAAAAGAGAGAAAGTAATGAAAAGAGTAGTGAATGGCGGGAAAGGTATGGTGAGTATTGAGAAATTTCTGGTGGTGAAGTATGTAAGTATGTGTGTGAGATTAAGTGAGAAAGAGAACGTTGCAGGGTGTATGGTAAAATATGCATGTGGGAGTGTGTTACGGAAATATAAGTTGTGTGAAGTTGATTTGAGGAAACCTGTATGTTTTATTGCACCTTGGTTTTATGTGAGGATTGAAAGGTGTATGAGGAGGTATGGGTTGCAGGAAATGATGAGAGATAAATGGTGTGAGAGTAAGAAGGTTATGCAGATACTGAATGAAAGGGAGGAGATGGAAGGAATAGGTGGTTTAAGAGTAGCTGAATGTAAGAAAGTCTGGAAGAATGTGTGCTGTAAGGGAATGGATAATAGACAGAAGGATATCGCATGGATGGGGGTGCATAGGTGTTTGCCTACAAGAGAGTTTCAGAGAAGAAGGTTTGTGGATGGTGAGGTGTGTCCAAGGCTGGGGTGTAGGGGGATTGAGAGGGTGGTACATGTGTTCTGGGAATGTCGCTATGCGAAGAAAATATGGAAAAGGATGGAAAAGATGATTGAGGGGTTGACTGGTGTGAATAGTGTAACGTATGAGACGGTGTTATATGGTTTGTGTGATTTGGGGAGGAATGAGGAGAGGTTGTTATGGATTGTTGTGAATTGTATTAAAGAGTGTTTGTGGGATGTTCGGAATATTTTGATTTTTAAGCAGGAAGTGGTTAAAGTGAAAGAATGCGTGGCCATGGTCCGAGGAAAGATTTACAATTATGCCTATTATGATTATAAGAAGTTAGGAGAGAAGGATGCAAGGAAATTATGGAAATTGGAGGAGTGGAAGCAATGGTGTATATAATGTAAATATGTGAATTATGTTATTGATGTTTATTCTTGAACGATTAACCTTTTTTATTTTTGTTTTTCAGGGTGAGTACAGATGATGATAAAGGGACAGTGTGGAGAAAGAATATAGGAGTGTTTTTTGTTTGTGTAGGGATAGGGTGGAGGGATAGTATATAATAGGGATAGTTTGTCTTTTTTTCACTATGAGGGATGGGAGTGGGTTGTTTTGTTAATGTTCTTGTTATCTTTATTGTTGTTTTGAAACGTTCTTGATATATTTATTGTTGTAAGATGTCTTTATTTTCTTTTGTTATGTACATTTTGGGTTTTGTGGGTGGGGTTTGGGAGGGAAGTGGGTGGGGTTTGGGAGGGAGGTGGGAGGGTTATGTAAATATTGTAAATACTTGTCTGATAATGTACTTCAATGTTATTTTATTGTTCAAACATATTCTTTTGATTTATGTTATCTATGTATTTTACTTGTGAAATTTTAAATAAAAGAATAAAAAAAAAAAAATATATGTAAGTTAGAAGCTTATACTAAGAATAGAGAGAGAGGAGTGAGTCATGGTCTTGCACATTTTTTCCTCTCGGTTCTGCTGCCTGGCTCTTCTCTAATGTTCTCCTGGACCTCCAGCCTGGTCAGCGGTCAGCCGTCCTCTGTTACCCTTCACCACCCCCTCTAATCATGATTTCCGCGAACTGCCTGACCAATAATTGGCATATCGCTATCTGATTTCTAGTATATAACATTTTCTGCCTGACTGAACAAAATGAGGAACCAAAGGTGTGAAGGTGGAATCTGTTAATCAATAAATCTTTTCATCTGAAAATTAGTCTACCAAATTCATTCCTCTCGTGAGCTGGCCCAGTCTCTGCTTTGTGTAGGAGGAGAGAGGTCTAGCCATCTGATAAGTTCTGAATTTTTATTTGGAGGACGAGGGTGGAGTTGGCGACAAACTGCCAACTTTACACAAGAGTACACATTGGCCAAGCCATGTTGTAGTTGGTTAAGATAATGTTTGTCATTTTCACAGAACTAAGTGACACAACGATGGCACAGGAAACCACAAAATGATCTGATGGTGCAATTTGTACATGCATGCAAGGGACACTCTACAAGAGTTACTGTATCTGGAATTTGATGACCACAGTGTATGGTCGCCACCTCATCCCTTTAAACCCGAACACATACGGTATTAATTACACAGGTTCTGTGGCCGATTAAGGTTGTAATTAAACTCACTTTGGTGCCTTATCTACCTTTAATTAGCCTCAGAACCCGTGTAATTCAAAGGTGTTCAGGTTTTAATGGATGAGGAGGCAACTCTACCACAGTGCAATGTTAGTCTCAGACTCAAATGAAATCTGATGTAGATTTATATGTAGATGCAGGGACCTTGCCTTAAAGGAGAAGTACAGCCAAAGCTCATTTGGCTGTACTACTTCTGTGGATCATAGGAGTGCAGTTCATTCTGTGCCGTTCAACTGACGACACAGAGCCGGTCCAGGCTCAAAAATCGCAACCATATGGTCAAGATCCGAACCACATGTCTGGACTGGCACCCGGCTCAGCCTCCCAGTGAGCCGTTGAGAGCCTGAGCTGGCCACTCCCACCCCCCTTCACAGCCCAGCGCTCCAGTGAGCACGGGGGGAGGAGCAAACAGAGGGGCAAACAGAGAGCCAGTGACAGTCACCAGCTCTCTGCTCAGGGAGCCCGAGAACTGAGCAATCAGCGGTGTTTGGTCACTTGGTTCTCAGAAAGTATGATTTTGAAAAAAAAAATCGATTCCCATAATTCTATTTTAAGCCTGAGTGTCCTAAGCTAAAGGCGAAGGCAAAATCTGATTTGTTCATATTGCAGTACCCCCCCAAAGGATATTAGGGACCCCCAGAGGTTAGGTGGATTGGCAGACCCACTGTTTCCTCTCTCCCGGCCCCATTGTTTCTTCTCTTCCTCGGCTCCGCTGTTTCCTCTCTCCTGGCCCCACTGTTTCTTCTCTCCTATCCCCGCTATTTCCTCTCTCTCAGCCCCGCTGTTTTCTCTCTCCTGGCCCCGCTGTTTCTTCTCTTCTCTGGCCCCGCTGTTTTCTCTCTCCTGGCCCCGCTGTTTCTTCTCTTCTCTGGCCCTGCTGTTTCCTCTCTCCCGGCCCCGCTGTTTCCTCTCTCTTAGCCACGCTGTTTCTTCTCTCTCAGCCCCGCTGTTTCTTCTCTCTCACCACCGCTGTTTCCTCTCTCCAGGCCCCGCTGTTTCCTCTCTCCCAGTCCCGCTGTTTCCTCTCTCCCGGCCCTGCTGTTTCCTTTCTTCCAGTCCCACTGTTTCCTCTCTCCTGGTCCCCCTCTTTCCTCTCTCCCAGCCCCACTGTTTCCTCTCTCTCAGCCCCTCTGTTTCCTCTTTTCCAGCCCCGCTGTTTCCTTTCTTCCAGTCCAGCTGTTTCCTCTCTCCTGGTCCCCCTCATTCCTCTCTCCCAGCCCCACTGTTTCCTCTCTCCCAGCCCCTCTGTTTCCTCTCTTCCAGCCCCGCTGTTTCCTCTCTCCCGGCCCTGCTGTTTCCTCTCTCTCAGCCCCACTGTTTCCTCTCTCCAGGCCCCGGGGTTTCCTCTCTCTCAGCCCTGCTGTTTCCTCTCTCTCAGCCCCGTTGTTTCCTTTCTTCCAGCCCCGCTGTTTCCTCTCTCTCGGCCCCGCTGTTTCCTCTCTCCCGGCCCCGCTGTTTCCTCTCTCTCAGCCCTGCTGTTTCCTCTCTCCCAGCCCCGCTGTTTCCTCTCTCTCTGCCCCGCTGTTTCCTCTCTCCCAGTCCCCCTGTTTCCTCTCTCTCAGCCACAGCTGTTTCCTCTCTCCCAGCCCCGCTGTTTCCTCTCTCCTGGCCCTGCTGTTTCCTCTCTCTCAGCCCCGCTGTTTCCTCTCTCCCGGCCCTGCTGTTTCCTCTCTCTCAGCCCCGCTGTTTCCTCTCTCCCAGCCTTGCTGTTTCCTCTCTTTCAGCCCCGCTGTTTCCTCTCTCCCGGCCCCGCTGTTTCCTCTCTCTCAGCCCCGCTGTTTCTTCTCTCTCAGCCCCGCTGTTTCCTCTCTCCCAGTCCCGCTGTTTCCTCTCTCCAGGCCCCGCTGTTTCCTCTCTCACGGTCCCCCTGTTTCCTCTCTCTCAGCCCCGCTGTTTCCTCTCTCCCAGTCCCGCTATTTCCTCTCTCCCGGCCCTGCTGTTTCCTCTCTCTCAGCCCCGCTGTTTCCTCTCTCCCAGCTCACTGTTTCCTCTCTCCCGGTCCCCCTGTTTCCTCTCTCTCAGACCCGCTGTTTCTTCTCTCTCAGCCGTGCTGTTTCCTCTCTCCCAGCCCCGCTGTTTCCTCTCTCCCGGCCCCCGCTGTTTCCTCTCTCTCGGCCCTGCTGTTTCCTCTCTCCCGGCCCCGCTGTTTCCTTTCTCCGGGCCCCGCTGTTTCCTTTCTCCGGGCCCCGCTGTTTCCTCTCTCTCAGCCCTGCTGTTTCCTCTCTCCAGGCCCCGCTGTTTCCTCTCTCCCTGTCCCGCTGTTTCCTCTCTCCCAGTCCCGCTGTTTCCTCTCTCCCGGCCCTGCTGTTTCCTTTCTTCCAGTCCCGCTGTTTCCTCTCTCCTGGTCCCCCTCTTTCCTCTCTCCCAGCCCCACTGTTTCCTCTCTCTAAGCCCCTCTGTTTCCTCTCTTCCAGCTCCGCTGTTTCCTTTCTTCCAGTCCAGCTGTTTCCTCTCTCCTGGTCCCCCTCTTTCCTCTCTCCCAGCCCCACTGTTTCCTCTCTCCCAGCCCCTCTGTTTACTCTCTTCCAGCCCCGCTGTTTCCTCTCTCCCGGCCCTGCTGTTTCCTCTCTCTCAGCCCCACTGTTTCCTCTCTTCAGGCCCCGCTGTTTCCTCTCTCTCAGCCCCGCTGTTTCCTCTCTCCCAGCCCCGCTGTTTCCTCTCTCTCGGCCCCGCTGTTTCCTCTCTCCCGGCCCCGCTGTTTACTCTCTCTCAGCCCTGCTGTTTCCTCTCTCCCAGCCCCGCTGTTTCCTCTCTCTCTGCCCCGCTGTTTCCTCTCTTCCAGTCCCCCTGTTTCCTCTCTCTCAGCCACAGCTGTTTCCTCTCTCCCAGCCCTGCTGTTTCCTCTCTCCCGGCCCTGCTGTTTCCTCTCTCTCGGCCCCGCTGTTTCCTCTCTCTCAGCCCCGCTGTTTCCTCTCTCCCGGCCCCGCTGTTTCCTCTCTCCCGGCCCCGCTGTTTCCTCTCTCTCAGCCCCGCTGTTTCCTCTCTCCCAGTCCCGCTGTTTCCTCTCTCCAGACCCCGCTGTTTCCTCTCTCACGGTCCCCCTGTTTCCTCTCTCTCAGCCCCGCTGTTTCCTCTCTCCCAGTCCCGCTGTTTCCTCTCTCCCGGCCCTGCTGTTTCCTCTCTCTCAGCCCCGCTGTTTCCTCTCTCCCAGCTCACTGTTTCCTCTCTCCCGGTCCCCCTGTTTCCTCTCTCTCAGCCCCGCTGTTTCCTCTCTCTCAGCCGTGCTGTTTCCTCTCTCCCAGCCCTGCTGTTTCCTCTCTCCAGGCCCCGCCGTTTCCTCTCTCCCGGCCCCGCTGTTTCCTCTCTCTCGGCCCTGCTGTTTCCTCTCTCCTGGCCCCGCTGTTTCCTTTCTCCGGGCCCCGCTGTTTCCTTTCTCCGGGCCCCGCTGTTTCCTTTCTCCGGGCCCCGCTGTTTCCTCTCTCTCGGCCTTGCTGTTTCCTCTCTCCATGCCCCGCTGTTTCCTCTCTCCCAGTCCCGCTGTTTCCTCTCTCCCGGCCCTGCTGTTTCCTTTCTTCCAGTCCCGCTGTTTCCTCTCTCCTGGTCCCCCTCTTTCCTCTCTCCCAGCCCCACTGTTTCCTCTCTCTCAGCCCCGCTGTTTCCTCTCTCCCGGCCCCGCTGTTTCCTCTCTCCCGGCCCCGCTGTTTCCTCTCTCCCGGCCCCACTGTTTCCTCTCTCCCGGCCCCGCTGTTTCCTCTCTCTAGCCCCCGCTGTTTCCTCTCTCCCGGCCCCGCTGTTTCCTCTCTCTCAGCCCTGCTGTTTCCTCTCTCCCAGCCCCGCTGTTTCCTCTCTCTCGGCCCCACTGTTTCCTCTCTCCCAGCCCCGCTGTTTCCTCTCTCCCGGCCCTGCTGTTTCCTCTCTCTCGGCCCCGCTGTTTCCTCTCTCCCGGCCCTGCTGTTTCTTCTCTCTCAGCCCCGCTGTTTCCTCTCTCCCAGCCCCGCTGTTTCCTCTCTCTCAGCCCCGCTGTTTCCTCTCTCTCGGCCCCGCTGTTTCCTCTCTCTCGGCCCCGCTGTTTCCTCTCTCTCAGCCCCGCTGTTTCCTCTCTCTCGGCCCCGCTGTTTCCTCTCTCTCAGCCCCGCTGTTTCCTCTCTCCCAGTCCCGCTGTTTCCTCTCTCCCGGCCCTGCTGTTTCCTCTCAGTCCCGCTGTTTCCTCTCTCCCAGCTCACTGTTTCCTCTCTCCCGGTCCCCCTGTTTCCTCTCTCTCAGCCCCGCTGTTTCCTCTCTCTCAGCTATGCTGTTTCCTCTCTCCCGGCCCTGCTGTTTCCTCTCTCCAGGCCCCGCTGTTTCCTCTCTCCCGGCCCCGCTGTTTTCTCTCTCTCAGTCCTGCTGTTTCCTCTCTCCCAGCCCCGCTGTTTCCTCTCTCTCTGCCCCACTGTTTCCTCTCTCTCCGCCCCCGCTGTTTCCTCTCTCCCGGCCCTGCTGTTTCCTCTCTCTCGGCCCTGCTGTTTCCTCTCTCTCAGCCCCGCTGTTTCCTCTCTCCCGGCCCTGCTGTTTCCTCTCTCTCGCCCCCGCTGTTTCCTCTCTCTCAGTCCTGCTGTTTCCTCTCTCCCAGCCCCGCTGTTTCCTCTCTCTCGGCCCTGCTGTTTCCTCTCTCCCGGCCCCGCTGTTTCCTTTCTCCGGGCCCCGCTGTTTCCTCTCTCCCAGCCCCGCTGTTTCCTCTCTCTCGGCCCTGCTGTTTCCTCTCTCCCAGGCCCTGCTGTTTCCTTTCTCCGGGACCTGCTGTTTCCTCTCTCTCGGCCCTGCTGTTTCCTCTCTCCCGGCCCCGCTGTTTCCTCTCTCTCGGCCCTGCTGTTTCCTCTCTCCCAGGCCCTGCTGTTTCCTTTCTCCGGGCCCCGCTGTTTACTGTCTCCGGGCCCCGCTGTTTCCTCTCTCTCGGCCCTGCTGTTTCCTCTCTCCAGGCCCCGCTGTTTCCTCTCTCCCAGTCCTGCTGTTTCCTCTCTCCCGGCCCTGCTGTTTCCTTTCTTCCAGTCCCGCTGTTTCCTCTCTCCTGGTCCCCCTCTTTCCTCTCTCCCAGCCCCACTGTTTCCTCTCTCTCAGCCCCTCTGTTTCCTCTCTTCCAGCCCCGCTGTTTCCTTTCTTCCAGTCCCGCTGTTTCCTCTCTCCTGGTCCCCCTCTTTCCTCTCTCCCAGCCCCACTGTTTCCTCTCTCCCAGCCCCTCTGTTTCCTCTCTTCCAGCCCCGCTGTTTCCTCTCTCCCGGCCCTGCTGTTTCCTCTCTCTCAGCCCTGCTGTTTCCTCTCTCCCAGCCCCGCTGTTTCCTCTCTCTTGGCCCCACTGTTTCCTCTCTCCCAGCCCCGCTGTTTCCTCTCTCCCGGCCCAGCTGTTTCCTCTCTCTCGGCCCCGCTGTTTCCTCTCTCCCGGCCCTGCTGTTTCTTCTCTCTCAGCCCCGCTGTTTCCTCTCTCCCAACCCCGCTGTTTCCTCTCTCTCAGCCCCGCTGTTTCCTCTCTCTCGGCCCCGATGTTTCCTCTCTCCCGGCCCCGCTGTTTCCTCTCTCTCAGCCCCGCTGTTTCTTCTCTCTCAGCCCCGCTGTTTCCTCTCTCCCAGTCCCGCTGTTTCCTCTCTCCAGGCCCCGCTGTTTCCTCTCTCACGGTCCCCCTGTTTCCTCTCTCTCAGCCCCGCTGTTTCCTCTCTCCCAGTCCCGCTGTTTCCTCTCTCCCGGCCCTGCTATTTCCACTCAGCCCCGCTGTTTCCTCTCTCCCAGCTCACTGTTTCCTCTATCCCGGTCCCCCTGTTTCCTCTCTCTCAGCCCCGCTGTTTCCTCTCTCTCAGCTGTGCTGTTTCCTCTCTCCCGGCCCTGCTGTTTCCTCTCTCCAGGCCCCGCTGTTTCCTCTCTCCCGGCCCTGCTGTTTCCTCTCTCTCAGCCCTGCTGTTTCCTCTCTCCCAGCCCCGCTGTTTCCTCTCTCTTGGCCCCACTGTTTCCTCTCTCCCAGCCCCGCTGTTTCCTCTCTCCCGGCCCAGCTGTTTCCTCTCTCTCGGCCCCGCTGTTTCCTCTCTCCCTGCCCTGCTGTTTCTTCTCTCTCAGCCCCGCTGTTTCCTCTCTCCCAACCCCGCTGTTTCCTCTCTCTCAGCCCCGCTGTTTCCTCTCTCTCGGCCCCGATGTTTCCTCTCTCCCGGCCCCGCTGTTTCCTCTCTCTCAGCCCCGCTGTTTCTTCTCTCTCAGCCCCGCTGTTTCCTCTCTCCCAGTCCCGCTGTTTCCTCTCTCCAGGCCCCGCTGTTTCCTCTCTCACGGTCCCCCTGTTTCCTCTCTCTCAGCCCCGCTGTTTCCTCTCTCCCAGTCCCGCTGTTTCCTCTCTCCCGGCCCTGCTATTTCCACTCAGCCCCGCTGTTTCCTCTCTCCCAGCTCACTGTTTCCTCTATCCCGGTCCCCCTGTTTCCTCTCTCTCAGCCCCGCTGTTTCCTCTCTCTCAGCTGTGCTGTTTCCTCTCTCCCGGCCCTGCTGTTTCCTCTCTCCAGGCCCCGCTGTTTCCTCTCTCCCGGCCCCGCTGTTTCCTCTCTCTCAGTCCTGCTGTTTCCTCTCTCCCAGCCCCGCTGTTTCCTCTCTCTCTGCCCCACTGTTTCCTCTCTCTCAGCCCCGCTGTTTCCTCTCTCCCGGCCCTGCTGTTTCCTCTCTCTCGGCCCCGCTGTTTCCTCTCTCCCGGCCCTGCTGTTTCTTCTCTCTCAGCCCCGCTGTTTCCTCTCTCCCAGCCCCGCTGTTTCCTCTCTCTCAGCCCCGCTGTTTCCTCTCTCTCGGCCCCGCTGTTTCCCCTCTCCCGGCCCCGCTGTTTCCTCTCTCTCAGCCCCGCTGTTTCTTCTCTCTCAGCCCCGCTGTTTCCTCTCTCCCAGTCCCGCTGTTTCCTCTCTCCAGGCCCCGCTGTTTCCTCTCTCACGGTCCCCCTGTTTCCTCTCTCTCGGCCCCGCTGTTTCCTCTCTCCCAGTCCCGCTGTTTCCTCTCTCCCGGCTCTGCTGTTTCCTCTCAGCCCCGCTGTTTCCTCTCTCCCAGCTCACTGTTTCCTCTCTCCCGGTCCCCCCGTTTCCTCTCTCTCAGCCCCGCTGTTTCCTCTCTCTCGGCCCTGCTGTTTCCTCTCTCCCAAACCCGCTGTTTCCTCTCTCTCGGCCCTGCTTTTTCCTCTCTCCCAGGCCCTGCTGTTTCCTTTCTCCGGGCCCCGCTGTTTCCTCTCTCCCGGTCCCCCTGTTTCTTTTCTCTCAGCCCCGCTGTTTCCTCTCTCTCAGCCGTGCTGTTTCCTCTCTCCTGGCCCTGCTGTTTCCTCTCTCCAGGCCCCGCTTTTTCCTCTCTCCCGGCCCCGCTGTTTCCTCTCTCTCGATACTGCTGTTTCCTCTGTCCCGGCCCCGCTGTTTAATTTCTCCGGGCCCCGCTGTTTCCTATCTCCGGGCCCCGCTGTTTCCTCTCTCCGGGCCCCGCTATTTCCTCTCTCTCGGCCCTGCTGTTTCCTCTATCCAGGCCCCGCTGTTTCCTCTCTCCCAGTCCCGCTGTTTCTTCTCTCCCGGCCCTGCTGTTTCCTTTCTTCCAGTCCCGCTGTTTCCTCTCTCCTGGTCCGACTCTTTCCTCTCTCCCAGCCCCACTGTTTCCTCTCTCTCAGCCCCTCTGTTTCCTCTCTTCCAGTCCCGCTGTTTCCTTTCTTCCAGTCCCGCTGTTTCCTCTCTCCTGGTCCCCCTCTTTCCTCTCTCCCAGCTCACTGTTTCCTCTCTCCCGGTCCCCCTGTTTCCTCTCTCTCAGCCCCGCTGTTTCCTCTCTCTCAGCCGTGCTGTTTCCTCTCTCCTGGCCCTGCTGTTTCCTCTCTCCAGGCCCCGCTGTTTCCTCTCTCCCGGCCCCGCTGTTTCCTCTCTCTCGACACTGCTGTTTCCTTTCTCCGTGCCCCGCTGTTTCCTTTCTCCGGGCCCCGCTGTTTACTTTCTCCGGGCCCCGCTGTTTCCTCTCTCCGGGCCCCGCTGTTTCCTCTCTCTCGGCCCTGCTGTTTCCTCAATCCAGGCCCCGCTGTTTCCTCTCTCCCAGTCCCACTGTTTCCTCTCTCCCGGCCCTGCTGTTTCCTTTCTTCCAGTCCCGCTGTTTCCTCTCTCCTGGTCCCCCTCGTTCCTCTCTCCCAGCCCCACTGTTTCCTCTCTCTCAGCCCCTCTGTTTCCTCTCTTCCAGTCCCACTGTTTCCTTTCTTCCAGTCCCGCTGTTTCCTCTCTCCTGGTCCCCCTCTTTCCTCTCTCCCAGCCATACTGTTTCCTCTCTCCCAGCCCCTCTGTTTCCTCTCTTCCAGTCCTGCTGTTTCCTCTCTCCCAGCCCCGCTGTTTCCTCTCTCTTGGCCCCGCTGTTTCCTCTCTCCCAGTCCCCCTGTTTCCTCACTCTCAGCCACAGCTGCTTCCTCTCTCCCAGACCCACTGTTTCCTCTCTCCCGGCCCTGCTGTTTCCTCTCACCCAGCTCACTGTTTCCTCTCTCCTGGTCCCCCTGTTTCCTCTCTCTCAGCCCCGCTGTTTCCTCTCTCTCAGCCGTGCTGTTTCCTCTCTCCTGGCCCTGCTGTTTCCTTTCTCCGGGCCCCGCTGTTTCCTCTCTCTCGGCCCCGCTGTTTCCTCTCTCCCGGCCCCTCTGTTTCCTCTCTCTCAGCCCTGCTGTTTCCTCTCTCCCAGCCCCGCTGTTTCCTCACTCTTGGCCACGCTGTTTCCTCTCTCCCAGTCCCCCTGTTTCCTCTCTCTCAGCCACAGCTGCTTCCTCTCTCCCAGCCCCGCTGTTTCCTCTCTCCCGGCCCTGCTGTTTCCTCTCTCCCAGCTTACTGTTTCCTCTCTCCCGGTCCCCCTGTTTCCTCTATCTCAGCCCCGCTGTTTCCTCTCTCTCAGCCGTGCTGTTTCCTCTCTCTCGGCCCCGCTGTTTCCTCTCTCCCGGCCCCGCTGTTTCCTCTCTCTCAGCCCTGCTGTTTCCTCTCTCCCAGCCCCGCTGTTTCCTCTCTCTTGGCCCTGCTGTTTCCTCTCTTCCAGTCCTCCTGTTTCCTCTCTCTCAGCCACAGCTGCTTCCTCTCTCCCGGCCCCACTGTTTCCTCTCTCCCGGCCCTGCTGTTTCCTCACTCCCAGCTTACTGTTTCCTCTCTCCCGGTCCCCCTGTTTCCTCTCTCTCTGCCCTGCTGTTTCCTCTCTCCAGGCCCCGCTGTTTCCTCTCTCTCAGCCGTGCTGTTTCCTCTCTCTCGGCCCCGCTGTTTCCTCTCTCCCGGCCCCGCTGTTTCTTCTCTCTCAGCCCTGCTGTTTCCTCTCTCCCAGCCCCGCTGTTTCCTCTCTCTTGGCCCTGCTGTTTCCTCTCTTCCAGTCCTCCTGTTTCCTCTCTCTCAGCCACAGCTGCTTCCTCTCTCCCAGCCCCACTGTTTCCTCTCTCCCGGCCCTGCTGTTTCCTCACTCCCAGCTTACTGTTTCCTCTCTCCAGGCCCCGCTGTTTCCTCTCTCTCAGCCCTGCTGTTTCCTCTCTCCCAGCCCCACTGTTTCCTCTCTCCCAGCCCCACTGTTTCCTCTCTCTCGGCCCCGCTGTTTCCTCTCTCCCAGTCCCCCTGTTTCCTCTCTCTCTGCCACAGCTGTTTCCTCTCTCCCAGCCCCGCTGTTTCCTCTCTCCCAGCCCCGCTGTTTCCTCTCTCTCTCGGCCCCGCTGTTTCCTCTCTCCCAGCCCCGCTGTTTCCTCTCTCTCAGTCCTGCTGTTTCCTCTCTCCCAGCCCCGCTGTTTCCTCTCTCCCAGTCCCCCTGTTTCCTCTCTCTCAGCCACAGCTGCTTCCTCTCTCCCAGCCCCGCTGTTTCCTCTCTCCCGGCCCTGCTGTTTCCTCTCTCCCAGCTCACTGTTTCCTCTCTCCCGGTCCCCCTGTTTCCTTTCTCTCAGCCCCGCTGTTTCCTCTCTCTCAGCCGTGCTGTTTCCTCTCTCCCGGCCCTGCTATTTCCTCTCTCCAGGCCCCGCTGTTTCCTCTCTCCCGGCCCCGCTGTTTCCTCTCTCTCGACACTGCTGTTTCCTCTGTCCCGGCCCCGCTGTTTCCTTTCTCCGGGCCCCGCTGTTTCCTTTCTCCGGGCCCCGCTGTTTCCTCTCTCCGGGCCCCCGCTGTTTCCTCTCTCTCGGCCCTGCTGTTTCCTCTCTCCAGGCCCCGCTGTTTCCTCTCTCCCAGTCCCGCTGTTTCCTCTCTCCCGGCTCTGCTGTTTCCTTTCTTCCAGTCCCGCTGTTTCCTCTCTCCTGGTCCCCCTCTTTCCTCTCTCCCAGCCCCACTGTTTCCTCTCTCTCAGCCCCTCTGTTTCCTCTCTTCCAGTCCCACTGTTTCCTTTCTTCCAGTCCCGCTGTTTCCTCTCTCCTGGTCCCCCTCTTTCCTCTCTCCCAGCTCACTGTTTCCTCTCTCCCGGTCCCCCTGTTTCCTCTCTCTCAGCCCCGCTGTTTCCTCTCTCTCAGCCGTGCTGTTTCCTCTCTCCCGGCCCTGCTGTTTCCTCTCTCCAGGCCCCGCTGTTTCCTCTCTCCTGGCCCCGCTGTTTCCTCTCTCTTGACACTGCTGTTTCCTTTCTCCGGGCCCCGCTGTTTCCTTTCTCCGGGCCCCGCTGTTTCCTTTCTCCGGGCCCCGCTGTTTCCTCTCTCCGGGCCCCGCTGTTTCCTCTCTCTCGGCCGTGCTGTTTCCTCTCTCCAGGCCCCGCTGTTTCCTCTCTCCCAGTCCCGCTGTTTCCTCTCTCCCGGCCCTGCTGTTTCCTTTCTTCCAGTCCCGCTGTTTCCTCTCTCCTGGTCCCCCTCTTTCCTCTCTCCCAGCCCCACTGTTTCCTCTCTCCCAGCCCCTCTGTTTCCTCTCTTCCAGTCCCGCTGTTTCCTCTCTCCTGGCCCTGCTGTTTCCTCTCTCCCAGCCCCGCTGTTTCCTCTCTCTTGGCCCCGCTGTTTCCTCTCTCCCAGTCCCCCTGTTTCCTCTCTCTCAGCCACAGCTGCTTCCTCTCTCCCAGCCTCGCTGTTTCCTCTCTCCCGGCCCTGCTGTTTCCTCTCTCCCAGCTCACTGTTTCCTCTCTCCCGGTCCCCCTGTTTCCTCTCTCTCAGCCCCGCTGTTTCCTCTCTCTCAGCCGTGCTGTTTCCTCTCTCCCGGCCCTGCTGTTTCCTCTCTCCAGGACCCGCTGTTTCCTCTCTCCCGGCTCCGCTGTCTCCTCTCTCCCAGCCCCGCTGTTTCCTCTCTCCCGGCCCTGCTGTTTCCTCTCTCCCAGCTTACTGTTTCCTCTCTCCCGGTCTCCCTGTTTCCTCTCTCTCAGCCCCGCTGTTTCCTCTCTCTCAGCCGTGCTGTTTCCTCTCTCTCGGCCCCGCTGTTTCCTCTCTCCCGGCCCCGCTGTTTCCTCTCTCTCAGCCCTGCTGTTTCCTCTCTCCCAGCCCCGCTGTTTCCTCTCTCTTGGCCCCGCTGTTTCCTCTCTCCCAGTCCCGCTGTTTCCTCTCTCTCAGCCACAGCTGCTTCCTCTCTCCCAGCCCCGCTGTTTCTTCTCTCCCGGCCCTGCTGTTTCCTCTCTCCCAGCTTACTGTTTCCTCTCTCCCGGTCCCCCTGTTTCCTCTCTCTCAGCCCCGCTGTTTCCTCTCTCTCAGCCGTGCTGTTTCCTCTCTCCCGGCCCTGCTGTTTCCTCACTCCAGGCCCCGCTGTTTCCTCTCTCCCGGCCCCGCTGTTTCCTCTCTCTCGACACTGCTGTTTCCTCAGTCCCGGCCCCGCTGTTTCCTTTCTCCGGGCCCCGCTGTTTCCTCTCTCCCAGCCCCGCTGTTTCCTCTCTCCCGGCCCCGCTGTTTCCTCTATCTCGGCCCCGCTGTTTCCTCTCTCCCGGCCCCGCTGTTTCCTCTCTCCCAGCCCCGCTGTTTCCTCTCTCCCAGCCCCGCTGTTTCCTCTCTCCCGGCCCCGCTGTTTCCTTTCTCCGGGCCCTGCTTTTTCCTCTCTCTCGGCCCTGCTGTTTCCTCTCTCCAGGCCCCGCTGTTTCCTCTCTCCCAGTCCCGCTGTTTCCTCTCTCCCGGCCCTGCTGTTTCCTTTCTTCCAGTCCCGCTGTTTCCTCTCTCCTGGTCCCCCTCTTTCCTCTCTCCCAGCCCCACTGTTTCCTCTCTCTCAGCCCCTCTGTTTCCTCTCTTCCAGTCCCGCTGTTTCCTTTCTTCCAGTCCCGCTGTTTCCTCTCTCCTGGTCCCCCTCTTTCCTCTCTCCCAGCCCCACTGTTTCCTCTCTCCCAGCCCCTCTGTTTCCTCTCTTCCAGCCCTGCTGTTTCCTCTCTCTCAGCCCCGCTGTTTCCTCTCTCCCAGCCCCGCTGTTTCCTCTCTCCCAGCCCCGCTGTTTCCTCTCTCCCAGCCCCGCTGTTTCCTCTCTCTCGGCCCCGTCGTTTCCTCTCTCTCGGCCCCGCTGTTTCCTCTCTCCCGGCCCCGCTGTTTCCTCTCTCTCAGCCCCGCTGTTTCCTCTCTCCTGGCCCCGCTGTTTCCTCTCTCTCAGCCCCGCTGTTTCCTCTCTCCCGGCCCGCTGTTTCCTCTCTCTCGGCCCTGCTGTTTCCTCTCTCCCGGCCCCGCTGTTTCCTTTCTCCGGGCCCCGCTGTTTCCTCTCTCTCTGCCCTGCTGTTTCCTCTCTCCAGGCCCCGCTGTTTTCTCTCTCCCAGTCCCGCTGTTTCCTCTCTCCTGGCCCTGCTGTTTCCTTTCTTCCAGTCCCGCCATTTCCTCTCTCCTGGTCTCCCTCTTTCCTCTCTCCCAGCCCCACTGTTTCCTCTCTCTCAGCCCCTCTGTTTCCTCTCTCCCGGCCCTGCTGTTTCCTTTCTTCCAGTCCCACCGTTTCCTCTCTCCTGGTCCCCCTCTTTCCTCTCTCCCAGCCCCACTGTTTCCTCTCTCTCAGCCCCTCTGTTTCCTCTATTCCAGTCCTGCTGTTTCCTTTCTTCCAGTCCCGCCGTTTCCTCTCTCCTGGTCCCCCTCTTTCCTCTCTCCCAGCCCCACTGTTTCCTCTCTCCCAGCCCCTCTGTTTCCTCTCTTCCAGCCCCGCTGTTTCCTCTCTCCCAGCCCTGCTGTTTCCTCTCTCTCAGCCCCGCTGTTTCCTCTCTCCCAACCCCGCTGTTTCCTCTCTCCCTGCCCCGCTGTTTCCTCTCTCCCGGCCCCGCTGTTTCCTCTCTCTCGGCCCCGCTGCTTCCTCTCTCCCGGCTCCGCTGTTTCCTCTCTCCCGGCCCCGCTGTTTCCTCTCTCTCGGCCCCGCTGTTTCCTCTCTCCAAGCCCCGCAGTTTCCTCTCTCTCGGCCCCACTGTTTCCTCTCTCTCTGCCCTGCTGTTTCCTCTCTCCAGGCGCCGCTGTTTCTTCTCTCCCAGTCCCGCTGTTTCCTCTCTCCCGGCCCTTCTGTTTCCTTTCTTCCAGTCCCGCCGTTTCCTCTCTCCTGGTCTCCCTCTTTCCTCTCTCCCAGCCCCACTGTTTCCTCTCTCTCAGCCCCTCTGTTTCCTCTCTTCCGGCCCTGCTGTTTCCTTTCTTCCAGTCCCGCCGTTTCCTCTCTCCTGGTCCCCCTCTTTCCTCTCTCCCAGCCCCACTGTTTCCTCTCTCCCAGCCCCTCTGTTTCCTCTCTTCCAGCCACGCTGTTTCCTCTCTCCCGGCCCTGCTGTTTCCTCTCTCTCAGCCCCGCTGTTTCCTCTCTCCCAGCCCCGCTGTTTCCTCTCTCCCGGCCCAGCTGTTTCCTCTCTCTCGGCCCCGCTGCTTTCTCTCTCCCGGCCCCGCTGTTTCCTCTCTCCCGGCCCCGCTGTTTCCTCTCTCTCGGCCCCGCTGTTTCCTCTCTCCCAGCCCCGCTGTTTCCTCTCTCTCTGCCCTGCTGTTTCCTCTCTCCCAGCCCCGCTGTTTCCTCTCTCCCGGCCCTGCTGTTTCCTCTCTCTCGGCCCCGCTGTTTCCTCTCTCCCGGCCCTGCTGTTTCTTCTCTCTCAGCCCCGCTGTTTCCTCTCTCCCCACCCCGCTGTTTCCTCTCTCTCAGCCCCGCTGTTTCCTCTCTCTCGGCCCCGCTGTTTCCTCTCTCCCGGCCCCGCTGTTTCCTCTCTCCCGGCCCCGCTGTTTCCTCTCTCTCAGCCCCGTTGTTTCTTCTCTCTCAGCCCCGCTGTTTCCTCTCTCCCAGTCCCGCTGTTTCCTCTCTCCAGGCCCCGCTGTTTCCTCTCTCACGGTCCCCCTGTTTCCTCTCTCTCAGCCCCGCTGTTTCCTCTCTCCCAGTCCCGCTGTTTCCTCTCTCCCGGCCCGGCTGTTTCCTCTCAGCCCCGTTGTTTCCTATCTCCCAGTCCCCCTGTTTCCTCTCAGCCCCGCTGTTTCCTCTCTCTCAGCCGTGCTGTTTCCTCTCTCCCGGCCCTGCTGTTTCCTCTCTCCAGGACCCGCTGTTTCCTCTCTCCCGGCCCCGCTGTTTCCTCTCTCTCTGCCCCACTGTTTCCTCTCTCTCGGCCCCGCTGTTTCCTCTCTCTCTCAGCCCCGTTGTTTCCTATCTCCCAGTCCCCCTGTTTCCTCTCAGCCCCGCTGTTTCCTCTCTCTCAGCCGTGCTGTTTCCTCTCTCCCGGCCCTGCTGTTTCCTCTCTCCAGGACCCGCTGTTTCCTCTCTCCCGGCCCCGCTGTTTCCTCTCTCTCTGCCCCACTGTTTCCTCTCTCTCGGCCCCGCTGTTTCCTCTCTCTCTCGGCCCCGCTGTTTCCTCTCTCCCAGCCCCGCTGTTTCCTCTCTCTCAGTCCTGCTGTTTCCTCTCTCCCAGCCCCGCTGTTTCCTCTCTCCCAGTCCCCCTGTTTCCTCTCTCTCAGCCACAGCTGCTTCCTCTCTCCCAGCCCCGCTGTTTCCTCTCTCCCGGCCCTGCTGTTTCCTCTCTCCCAGCTCACTGTTTCCTCTCTCCCGGTCCCCCTGTTTCCTTTCTCTCAGCCCCGCTGTTTCCTCTCTCTCAGCCGTGCTGTTTCCTCTCTCCCGGCCCTGCTATTTCCTCTCTCCAGGCCCCGCTGTTTCCTCTCTCCCGGCCCCGCTGTTTCCTCTCTCTCGACACTGCTGTTTCCTCTGTCCCGGCCCCGCTGTTTCCTTTCTCCGGGCCCCGCTGTTTCCTTTCTCCGGGCCCCGCTGTTTCCTCTCTCCGGGCCCCCGCTGTTTCCTCTCTCTCGGCCCTGCTGTTTCCTCTCTCCAGGCCCCGCTGTTTCCTCTCTCCCAGTCCCGCTGTTTCCTCTCTCCCGGCTCTGCTGTTTCCTTTCTTCCAGTCCCGCTGTTTCCTCTCTCCTGGTCCCCCTCTTTCCTCTCTCCCAGCCCCACTGTTTCCTCTCTCTCAGCCCCTCTGTTTCCTCTCTTCCAGTCCCACTGTTTCCTTTCTTCCAGTCCCGCTGTTTCCTCTCTCCTGGTCCCCCTCTTTCCTCTCTCCCAGCTCACTGTTTCCTCTCTCCCGGTCCCCCTGTTTCCTCTCTCTCAGCCCCGCTGTTTCCTCTCTCTCAGCCGTGCTGTTTCCTCTCTCCCGGCCCTGCTGTTTCCTCTCTCCAGGCCCCGCTGTTTCCTCTCTCCTGGCCCCGCTGTTTCCTCTCTCTTGACACTGCTGTTTCCTTTCTCCGGGCCCCGCTGTTTCCTTTCTCCGGGCCCCGCTGTTTCCTTTCTCCGGGCCCCGCTGTTTCCTCTCTCCGGGCCCCGCTGTTTCCTCTCTCTCGGCCGTGCTGTTTCCTCTCTCCAGGCCCCGCTGTTTCCTCTCTCCCAGTCCCGCTGTTTCCTCTCTCCCGGCCCTGCTGTTTCCTTTCTTCCAGTCCCGCTGTTTCCTCTCTCCTGGTCCCCCTCTTTCCTCTCTCCCAGCCCCACTGTTTCCTCTCTCCCAGCCCCTCTGTTTCCTCTCTTCCAGTCCCGCTGTTTCCTCTCTCCTGGCCCTGCTGTTTCCTCTCTCCCAGCCCCGCTGTTTCCTCTCTCTTGGCCCCGCTGTTTCCTCTCTCCCAGTCCCCCTGTTTCCTCTCTCTCAGCCACAGCTGCTTCCTCTCTCCCAGCCTCGCTGTTTCCTCTCTCCCGGCCCTGCTGTTTCCTCTCTCCCAGCTCACTGTTTCCTCTCTCCCGGTCCCCCTGTTTCCTCTCTCTCAGCCCCGCTGTTTCCTCTCTCTCAGCCGTGCTGTTTCCTCTCTCCCGGCCCTGCTGTTTCCTCTCTCCAGGACCCGCTGTTTCCTCTCTCCCGGCTCCGCTGTCTCCTCTCTCCCAGCCCCGCTGTTTCCTCTCTCCCGGCCCTGCTGTTTCCTCTCTCCCAGCTTACTGTTTCCTCTCTCCCGGTCTCCCTGTTTCCTCTCTCTCAGCCCCGCTGTTTCCTCTCTCTCAGCCGTGCTGTTTCCTCTCTCTCGGCCCCGCTGTTTCCTCTCTCCCGGCCCCGCTGTTTCCTCTCTCTCAGCCCTGCTGTTTCCTCTCTCCCAGCCCCGCTGTTTCCTCTCTCCCAGCCCCGCTGTTTCCTCTCTCCCAGTCCCGCTGTTTCCTCTCTCTCAGCCACAGCTGCTTCCTCTCTCCCAGCCCCGCTGTTTCTTCTCTCCCGGCCCTGCTGTTTCCTCTCTCCCAGCTTACTGTTTCCTCTCTCCCGGTCCCCCTGTTTCCTCTCTCTCAGCCCCGCTGTTTCCTCTCTCTCAGCCGTGCTGTTTCCTCTCTCCCGGCCCTGCTGTTTCCTCACTCCAGGCCCCGCTGTTTCCTCTCTCCCGGCCCCGCTGTTTCCTCTCTCTCGACACTGCTGTTTCCTCAGTCCCGGCCCCGCTGTTTCCTTTCTCCGGGCCCCGCTGTTTCCTCTCTCCCAGCCCCGCTGTTTCCTCTCTCCCGGCCCCGCTGTTTCCTCTATCTCGGCCCCGCTGTTTCCTCTCTCCCGGCCCCGCTGTTTCCTCTCTCCCAGCCCCGCTGTTTCCTCTCTCCCAGCCCCGCTGTTTCCTCTCTCCCGGCCCCGCTGTTTCCTTTCTCCGGGCCCTGCTTTTTCCTCTCTCTCGGCCCTGCTGTTTCCTCTCTCCAGGCCCCGCTGTTTCCTCTCTCCCAGTCCCGCTGTTTCCTCTCTCCCGGCCCTGCTGTTTCCTTTCTTCCAGTCCCGCTGTTTCCTCTCTCCTGGTCCCCCTCTTTCCTCTCTCCCAGCCCCACTGTTTCCTCTCTCTCAGCCCCTCTGTTTCCTCTCTTCCAGTCCCGCTGTTTCCTTTCTTCCAGTCCCGCTGTTTCCTCTCTCCTGGTCCCCCTCTTTCCTCTCTCCCAGCCCCACTGTTTCCTCTCTCCCAGCCCCTCTGTTTCCTCTCTTCCAGCCCTGCTGTTTCCTCTCTCTCAGCCCCGCTGTTTCCTCTCTCCCAGCCCCGCTGTTTCCTCTCTCCCAGCCCCGCTGTTTCCTCTCTCCCAGCCCCGCTGTTTCCTCTCTCTCGGCCCCGTCGTTTCCTCTCTCTCGGCCCCGCTGTTTCCTCTCTCCCGGCCCCGCTGTTTCCTCTCTCTCAGCCCCGCTGTTTCCTCTCTCCTGGCCCCGCTGTTTCCTCTCTCTCAGCCCCGCTGTTTCCTCTCTCCCGGCCCGCTGTTTCCTCTCTCTCGGCCCTGCTGTTTCCTCTCTCCCGGCCCCGCTGTTTCCTTTCTCCGGGCCCCGCTGTTTCCTCTCTCTCTGCCCTGCTGTTTCCTCTCTCCAGGCCCCGCTGTTTTCTCTCTCCCAGTCCCGCTGTTTCCTCTCTCCTGGCCCTGCTGTTTCCTTTCTTCCAGTCCCGCCATTTCCTCTCTCCTGGTCTCCCTCTTTCCTCTCTCCCAGCCCCACTGTTTCCTCTCTCTCAGCCCCTCTGTTTCCTCTCTCCCGGCCCTGCTGTTTCCTTTCTTCCAGTCCCACCGTTTCCTCTCTCCTGGTCCCCCTCTTTCCTCTCTCCCAGCCCCACTGTTTCCTCTCTCTCAGCCCCTCTGTTTCCTCTATTCCAGTCCTGCTGTTTCCTTTCTTCCAGTCCCGCCGTTTCCTCTCTCCTGGTCCCCCTCTTTCCTCTCTCCCAGCCCCACTGTTTCCTCTCTCCCAGCCCCTCTGTTTCCTCTCTTCCAGCCCCGCTGTTTCCTCTCTCCCAGCCCTGCTGTTTCCTATCTCTCAGCCCCGCTGTTTCCTCTCTCCCAACCCCGCTGTTTCCTCTCTCCCTGCCCCGCTGTTTCCTCTCTCCCGGCCCCGCTGTTTCCTCTCTCTCGGCCCCGCTGCTTCCTCTCTCCCGGCTCCGCTGTTTCCTCTCTCCCGGCCCCGCTGTTTCCTCTCTCTCGGCCCCGCTGTTTCCTCTCTCCAAGCCCCGCAGTTTCCTCTCTCTCGGCCCCACTGTTTCCTCTCTCTCTGCCCTGCTGTTTCCTCTCTCCAGGCCCCGCTGTTTCTTCTCTCCCAGTCCCGCTGTTTCCTCTCTCCCGGCCCTTCTGTTTCCTTTCTTCCAGTCCCGCCGTTTCCTCTCTCCTGGTCTCCCTCTTTCCTCTCTCCCAGCCCCACTGTTTCCTCTCTCTCAGCCCCTCTGTTTCCTCTCTTCCGGCCCTGCTGTTTCCTTTCTTCCAGTCCCGCCGTTTCCTCTCTCCTGGTCCCCCTCTTTCCTCTCTCCCAGCCCCACTGTTTCCTCTCTCCCAGCCCCTCTGTTTCCTCTCTTCCAGCCACGCTGTTTCCTCTCTCCCGGCCCTGCTGTTTCCTCTCTCTCAGCCCCGCTGTTTCCTCTCTCCCAGCCCCGCTGTTTCCTCTCTCCCGGCCCAGCTGTTTCCTCTCTCTCGGCCCCGCTGCTTTCTCTCTCCCGGCCCCGCTGTTTCCTCTCTCCCGGCCCCGCTGTTTCCTCTCTCTCGGCCCCGCTGTTTCCTCTCTCCCAGCCCCGCTGTTTCCTCTCTCTCTGCCCTGCTGTTTCCTCTCTCCCAGCCCCGCTGTTTCCTCTCTCCCGGCCCTGCTGTTTCCTCTCTCTCGGCCCCGCTGTTTCCTCTCTCCCGGCCCTGCTGTTTCTTCTCTCTCAGCCCCGCTGTTTCCTCTCTCCCCACCCCGCTGTTTCCTCTCTCTCAGCCCCGCTGTTTCCTCTCTCTCGGCCCCGCTGTTTCCTCTCTCCCGGCCCCGCTGTTTCCTCTCTCCCGGCCCCGCTGTTTCCTCTCTCTCAGCCCCGTTGTTTCTTCTCTCTCAGCCCCGCTGTTTCCTCTCTCCCAGTCCCGCTGTTTCCTCTCTCCAGGCCCCGCTGTTTCCTCTCTCACGGTCCCCCTGTTTCCTCTCTCTCAGCCCCGCTGTTTCCTCTCTCCCAGTCCCGCTGTTTCCTCTCTCCCGGCCCGGCTGTTTCCTCTCAGCCCCGTTGTTTCCTATCTCCCAGTCCCCCTGTTTCCTCTCAGCCCCGCTGTTTCCTCTCTCTCAGCCGTGCTGTTTCCTCTCTCCCGGCCCTGCTGTTTCCTCTCTCCAGGACCCGCTGTTTCCTCTCTCCCGGCCCCGCTGTTTCCTCTCTCTCTGCCCCACTGTTTCCTCTCTCTCGGCCCCGCTGTTTCCTTTCTCCCGGCCCCGCTGTTTCCTCTCTCTCAGCCCCGCTGTTTCCTCTTTCCCGGCCCCACTGTTTCCTCTCTCTCGGCCCCGCTGTTTCCTTTCTCCCGGCCCCGCTGTTTCCTCTCTCTCAGCCCCGCTGTTTCCTCTTTCCCGGCCCCACCGTTTCCTCTCTCTCAGCCCCGCTGTTTCTTCTCTCTCAGCCCCGCTGTTTCCTCTCTCCCGGCCCCGCTGTTTCCTCTCTTTTGGCCCTGCTGTTTCCTCTCTCCCGGCCCCGCTGTTTCCTCTCTCCCGGCCCCACTGTTTCCTCTCTCTCGGCCCCGCTGTTTCCTTTCTCCCGGCCCCGCTGTTTCCTCTCTCTCAGCCCCGCTGTTTCCTCTTTCCCGGCCCCACTGTTTCCTCTCTCTCAGCCCCGCTGTTTCTTCTCTCTCAGCCCCGCTGTTTCCTCTCTCCCGGCCCCGCTGTTTCCTCTCTTTTGGCCCTGCTGTTTCCTCTCTCCCGGCCCCGCTGTTTCCTCTCTCCCAGTCCCGCTGTTTCCTCTCTCCCGGCCCTGCTGTTTCCTTTCTTCCAGTCCCGCCGTTTCCTCTCTCCTGGTCCCCCTCTTTCCTCTCTCCCAGCCCCACTGTTTCCTCTCTCTCAGCCCCTCTGTTTCCTCTCTTCCAGTCCCGCTGTTTCCTTTCTTCCAGTCCTGCTGTTTCCTCTCTCCTGGTCCCCCTCTTTCCTCTCTCCCAGCCCCACTGTTTCCTCTCTCCCAGCCCCCCTGTTTCCTCTCTTCCAGCCCTGCTGTTTCCTATCTCCAGGCCCCGCTGTTTCCTCTCTCCCGGCCCCTTTGTTTCCTCTCTCTCTGCCCTGCTGTTTCCTCTCTCCCGGCCCTGCTGTTTCCTTTCTCCGGGCCCCGCTGTTTCCTCTCTCTCGGCCCTGCTGTTTCCTCTGTCCCAGGCCCCGCTGTTTCCTTTCTCCGGGCCCCGCTGTTTCCTCTCTCTCGGCCCTGCTGTTTCCTCTCTCCCCGGCCCCGCTGTTTCCTCTCTCTCGGCCCCGCTGTTTCCTCTCTCCCGGCCCCACTGTTTCCTTTCTCTGGGACTCTCTGTTTCCTCTCTCCTGGCCCCGCTGTTTCCTCTCTTCCTGCCCTGCTGTTTCCTCTCTCCCGGCCCTGCTGTTTCCTCTCTCTCAGCCCCGCTGTTTCCTCTCTCCAGGCCCCGCTGTTTCCTCTCTCTCAGCCCCGCTGTTTCCTCTCTCCCAGCCCCGCTGTTTCCTCTCTCTTGGCCCCGCTGTTTCCTCTCTCCCGGCCCCGCTGTTTCCTCTCTCTCAGCCCTGCTGTTTCCTCTCTCCCGGCCCCGCTGTTTCCTCTCTCTCGGCCCCGCTGTTTCCTCTCTCCCAGTCCCCGTTTCCTCTCTCTCAGCCACAGCTGTTTGCTCTCTCCCAGCCCCGCTGTTTCCTCTCTCCCGGCCCTGCTGTTTCCTCTCTCCCAGCTCACTGTTTCCTCTCTCCCGGTCCCCCTGTTTCCTGTCTCTAAGCCCCGCTGTTTCCTCTCTCTCAGCCGTGCTGATTCCTCTCTCTCGGCCCTGCTGTTTCCTCTCTCCAGGCCCCGCTGTTTCCTCTCTCCCGGCCCCGCTGTTTCCTCTCTCCCAGTCCCCCTGTTTCCTCTCTCTCAGCCACAGCTGCTCCTCTCTCCCAGCCCCGCTGTTTCCTCTCTCCCGGCCCTGCTGTTTCCTCTCTCCCAGCTCACTGTTTCCTCTCTCCCGGTCCCCCTGTTTCCTGTCTCTCAGCCCCGCTGTTTCCTCTCTCTCAGCCGTGCTGATTCCTCTCTCTCGGCCCTGCTGTTTCCTCTCTCCAGGCCCCGCTGTTTCCTCTCTCCCGGCCCCGCTGTTTCCTCTCTCCCAGTCCCCCTGTTTCCTCTCTCTCAGCCACAGCTGTTTCCTCTCTCCCAGCCCCGCTGTTTCCTCTCTCCCAGCCCCGCTGTTTCCTCTCTCTCGGCCCCGCTGTTTCCTCTCTCCCAGCCCCGCTGTTTCCTCTCTCTCAGCCCCGCTGTTTCCTCTCTCTCAGCCTTACTTTTTCCTCTCTCCCAGCCCCACTGTTTCCTCTCTCCCAGCCCCTCTGTTTCCTCTCTTCCAGCCCTGCTGTTTCCTCTCTCTCAGCCCCGCTGTTTCCTCTCTCCCAGCCCCGCTGTTTCCTCTCTCCCAGCCCCGCTGTTTCCTCTCTCCCAGCCCCGCTGTTTCCTCTCTCTCTGCCCCGCTGTTTCCTCTCTCCTGGCCCCGATGTTTCCTCTCTACCGGCCCGCTGTTTCCTCTCTCTCGGCCCCGCTGATTCCTTTCTCCCGGCCCCGCTGTTTCCTCTCTCTCAGCCCCGCTGTTTCCTCTTTCCCGGCCCCACTGTTTCCTCTCTCTCAGCCCTGCTGTTTCTTCTCTCTCAGCCCCGCTGTTTCCTCTCTCCTGGCCCCGCTGTTTCCTCTCTTTTGGCCCTGCTGTTTCCTCTCTCCCGGCCCCGCTGTTTCCTTTTTCCAGGCCCCGCTGTTTCCTCTCTCTCGGCCCTGCTGTTTCCTCTCTCCAGGCCCCACTGTTTCCTCTCTCCCAGTCCCGCTGTTTCCTCTCTCCCGGCCCTGCTGTTTCCTTTCTTCCAGTCCCGCCGTTTCCTCTCTCCTGGTCCCCCTCTTTCCTCTCTCCCAGCCCCACTGTTTCCTCTCTCTCAGCCCCTCTGTTTCCTCTCTTCCAGTCCCGCTGTTTCCTTTCTTCCAGTCCCGCTGTTTCCTCTCTCCTGGTCCCCCTCTTTCCTCTCTCCCAGCCCCACTGTTTCCTCTCTCCCAGTCCCCCTGTTTCCTCTCTTCCAGCCCTGCTGTTTCCTCTCTCTCAGCCCCGCTGTTTCCTCTCTCCCAGCCCCGCTGTTTCCTCTCTCTCGGCCACGCTGTTTCCTCTCTCCCGGCCCGATGTTTCCTCTCTCCCAGCCTCTCTGTTTCCTCTCTCCCGGCCCCACTGTTTCCTCTCTCTCGGCCCCGCTGTTTCCTTTCTCCTGGCCCCGCTGTTTCCTCTCTCTCAGCCCCGCTGTTTCCTCTCTGCCAGCCCCGCTGTTTCTTCTCTCTCAGCCCCGCTGTTTCCTCTCTACCAGACCCGCTGTTTCTTCTCTCCAGGCCCCGCTGTTTCCTCTCTCACGGTCCCCCTGTTTCCTCTCTCTCAGCCCCGCTGTTTCCTCTCTTCCAGTCCCGCTGTTTCCTCTCTCCCGGCCCTGCTGTTTCCTCTCTCTCAGCCCCACTGTTTCCTCTCTCCCAGCTCACTGTTTCCTCTCTCCCGGTCCCCCTGTTTCCTCTCTCTCAACCCCGCTGTTTCCTCTCTCTCAGCCGTGCTGTTTATTCTCTCCCAGCCCTGCTGTTTCATCTCTCCAGGCCCCGCTGTTTCCTCTCTCTCGGCCCCGCTGTTTCCTCTCTCCCAGTCACCGTTTCCTCTCTCTCAGCCACAGCTGTTTCCTCTCTCCCAGCCCCGCTGTTTCCTCTCTCCCAGCCCCGCTGTTTCCTCTCTCTCTGCCTCGCTGTTTCCTCTCTCCCGGCCCCGCTGTTTCCTCTCTCTCAGCCCTACTGTTTCCTCTCTCCCAGCCCCGCTGTTTCCTCTCTCTCGGCCCCGCTGTTAACTCTCTCCCAGTCCCCCTGTTTCCTCTCTCTCAGCCACAGCTGCTTCCTCTCTCCCAGCCCCGCTGTTTCCTCTCTCCCGGCCCTGCTGTTTCCTCTCTCCCAGCTCACTGTTTCCTCTCTCCCGGTCCCCCTGTTTCCTGTCTCTCAGCCCCGCTGTTTCCTCTCTCTCAGCCGTGCTATTTCCTCTCTCTCGGCCCTGCTGTTTCCTCTCTCCAGGCCCCGCTGTTTCCTCTCTCCCGGCCCCGCTGTTTCCTCTCTCCCAATCCCCCTGTTTCCTCTCTCTCAGCCACAGCTCTTTCCTCTCTCCCAGCCCTGCTGTTTCCTCTCTCCCAGCCCCGCTGTTTCCTCTCTCTCGGCCCCGCTGTTTCCTCTCTCCCAGCCCCGCTGTTTCCTCTCTCTCGGTCCCGCTGTTTCCTCTCTCCCAGTCCCCCTGTTTCCTCTCTCTCAGCCACAGCTGTTTCCTCTCTCCCAGACTCGCTGTTTCCTCTCCCCCAGCCCCGCTGTTTCCTCTCTCTCGGCCCCGCTGTTTCCTCTCTCCCGGCCCCGCTGTTTCCTCTCTCTCAGCCCTGCTGTTTCCTCTCTCCCAGCCCCGCTGTTTCCTCTCTCTCGGCCCCGCTGTTTCCCCTCTCCCAGTCCCTCTGTTTCCTCTCTCTCAGTCACAGCTGCTTCCTCTCTCCCAGCCCCGCTGTTTCCTCTCTCCCGGCCCTGCTGTTTCCTCTCTCCCAGCTCACTGTTTCCTCTCTCCCGGTCCCCCTGTTTCCTGTCTCTCAGCCCCGCTATTTCCTCTCTCTCAGCCGTGCTGTTTCCTCTCTCTCGGCCCTGCTGTTTCCTCTCTCCAGGCCCCGCTGTTTCCTCTCTCCCGGCCCCGCTGTTTCCTCTCTCTCGGCCCTGCTGTTTCCTCTCTCCCGGCCCTGCTGTTTCCTTTCTTCGGGCCCCGCTGTTTCCTCTCTCTCGGCCCCGCTGTTTCCTCTCTCCCAGCCCCGCTGTTTCCTCTCTCTCGGCCCTGCTGTTTCCTCTCTCCCAGGCCCCGCTGTTTCCTTTCTCCGGGCCCCGCTGTTTCCTCTCTCTCGGCCCTGCTGTTTCCTCTCTCCTGGCCCCGCTGTTTCATCTCTCTCGGCCCTGCTGTTTCCTCTCTCCCGGCGCCGCTGTTTCCTCTCTCCCGGCCCCACTGTTTCCTTTCTCTGGGCCTCTCTGTTTCCTCTCTCCAGGCCCCGCTGCTGTTTCCTCTCTCCAGGCCTCGCTGTTTCCTCTCTCCCAGCCCTGCTGTTTCCTTTCTCCAGGCCCCGCTGTTTCCTCTCTCCAGGCCTCGCTGTTTCCTCTCTCCAGGCCCCGCTGTTTCCTCTCTCCAGGCCCTGCTGTTTCCTCTCTCCAGGCCCCGCTGTTTCCTTTCTCCGGGCCCCGCTGTTTCCTTTCTCCGGGCCCCGCTGTTTCCTTACTGCCGGCCCCGCTGTTTCCTTTCTCCGAGCCCCGCTGTTTCCTCTCTCCGGGCCCGCTGTTTCCTCTCTCCGGGCCCCGCTGTTTCCTCTCTCCCGGCCTGGCTGTTTCCTCTCTCTGGGCCCCGCTGTTTCCTCTCTCCAGGCCTCGCTGTTTCCTTTCTTCAGGCCCCGCTGTTTCCTCTCTCCAGGCCCCGCTGTTTCCTCTCTCCAGGCCCCGCTGTTTCCTCTCTCCCAGCCCCACTGTTTCCTGTCTCTCGGCCCCGCTGTTTCCTCTCTCCCGGCCCTGCTGTTTCCTCTCTCTCAGCCCCACTGTTTCCTCTCTCCCGGCCCTGCTGTTTCCTCTCTCTCAGCCCCGCTGTTTCCTCTCTCTTGGCCCCGCTGTTTCCTCTCTCCCAGCCCCGCTGTTTCCTCTCTCTCAGCCCCGCTGTTTCCTCTCTCTCAGCCCCGCTGTTTCTTCTCTCTCAGCCCCGCTGTTTCCTCTCTCCCAGTCCCCCTGTTTCCTCTCTCTCAGCCACAGCTGCTTCCTCTCTCCCAGCCCCGCTGTTTCCTCTCTCCCGGCCCTGCTGTTTCCTCTCTCCCAGCTCACTGTTTCCTCTCTCCCGGTCCCCCTGTTTCCTCTCTCTCAGCCCCGCTGTTTCCTCTCTCTCAGCCTTGCTGTTTCCTCTCTCCCGGCCCTGCTGTTTCATCTCTCTCGGCCCTGCTGTTTCCTCTCTCCCGGCGCCGCTGTTTCCTCTCTCCCGGCCCCACTGTTTCCTTTCTCTGGGCCTCTCTGTTTCCTCTCTCCAGGCCCCGCTGCTGTTTCCTCTCTCCAGGCCTCGCTGTTTCCTCTCTCCCAGCCCTGCTGTTTCCTTTCTCCAGGCCCCGCTGTTTCCTCTCTCCAGGCCTCGCTGTTTCCTCTCTCCAGGCCCCGCTGTTTCCTCTCTCCAGGCCCTGCTGTTTCCTCTCTCCAGGCCCCGCTGTTTCCTTTCTCCGGGCCCCGCTGTTTCCTTTCTCCGGGCCCCGCTGTTTCCTTACTGCCGGCCCCGCTGTTTCCTTTCTCCGAGCCCCGCTGTTTCCTCTCTCCGGGCCCGCTGTTTCCTCTCTCCGGGCCCCGCTGTTTCCTCTCTCCCGGCCTGGCTGTTTCCTCTCTCTGGGCCCCGCTGTTTCCTCTCTCCAGGCCTCGCTGTTTCCTTTCTTCAGGCCCCGCTGTTTCCTCTCTCCAGGCCCCGCTGTTTCCTCTCTCCAGGCCCCGCTGTTTCCTCTCTCCCAGCCCCACTGTTTCCTGTCTCTCGGCCCCGCTGTTTCCTCTCTCCCGGCCCTGCTGTTTCCTCTCTCTCAGCCCCACTGTTTCCTCTCTCCCGGCCCTGCTGTTTCCTCTCTCTCAGCCCCGCTGTTTCCTCTCTCTCGGCCCCGCTGTTTCCTCTCTCCCAGCCCCGCTGTTTCCTCTCTCTCAGCCCCGCTGTTTCCTCTCTCTCAGCCCCGCTGTTTCTTCTCTCTCAGCCCCGCTGTTTCCTCTCTCCCAGTCCCCCTGTTTCCTCTCTCTCAGCCACAGCTGCTTCCTCTCTCCCAGCCCCGCTGTTTCCTCTCTCCCGGCCCTGCTGTTTCCTCTCTCCCAGCTCACTGTTTCCTCTCTCCCGGTCCCCCTGTTTCCTCTCTCTCAGCCCCGCTGTTTCCTCTCTCTCAGCCTTGCTGTTTCCTCTCTCCCGGCCCTGCTGTTTCCTCTCTCCAGGCCCTGCTGTGTCCACTCTCCCTGCCCCGCTGTTTCCTCTCTCTCGGCCCTGCTGTTTCCTCTCTCCCGACCCCGCTGTTTCCTTTCTCCGGGCCCCGCTGTTTCCTCTCTCTCTGCCCCGCTGTTTCCTCTCTCTCTGCCCCGCTGTTTCCTCTCTCTCGGCCCCGCTGTTTCCTCTCTCTCGGCCCTGCTGTTTCCTCTCTCCCGGCCCCGCTGTTTCCTCTCTCTCGGCCCTGCTGTTTCCTCTCTCCCAGGCCCCGCTGTTTCCTTTCTCCGGGCCCCGCTGTTTCCTCTCTCTCGGCCCTGCTGTTTCCTCTCTCCCGGCCCCGCTGTTTCCTCTCTCTCGGCCCTGCTGTTTCCTCTCTCCCGGCCCCGCTGTTTCCTCTCTCCTGGCCCCGCTGTTTCCTTTCTCTGGGCCTCTCTGTTTCCTCTCTCCAGGCCCCGCTTTTTCCTCTCTCCCAGCCCTGCTGTTTGCTTTCTCCCGGCCCCGCTGTTTCCTATCTCCAGGCCTCGCTGTTTCCTCTCTCCAGGCCCCGCTGTTTCCTCTCTCCAGGCCCTGCTGTTTCCTCTCTCCAGGCCCCGCTGTTTCCTTACTCCCGGCCCCGCTGTTTCCTTTCTCCGGGCCCCGCTGTTTCCTTTCTCCGGGCCCCGCTGTTTCCTTACTGCCGGTCCCGCTGTTTCCTTTCTCCGGGCCCCGCTGTTTCCTCTCTCCGGGCCCGCTCTTTCCTCTCTCCGGGCCCCGCTGTTTCCTCTCTCCCGGCCCGTCTGTTTCCTCTCTCCCGGCCCGGCTGTTTCCTCTCTCCGGGCCCCGCTGTTTCCTCTCTCCGGGCCCCGCTGTTTCCTCTCTCCAGGCCTCGCTGTTTCCTTTCTTCAGGCCCCGCTGTTTCCTCTCTCCAGGCCCCGCTGTTTCCTCTCTCCAGGCCCCGCTGTTTCCTCTCTCCCAGCCCCGCTGTTTCCTGTCTCTGTGCCCCGCTGTTTCCTCTCTCCTGGCCCTGCTGTTTCCTCTCTCTCAGCCCCGCTGTTTCCTTTCTTCAGGCCCCGCTGTTTCCTCTCTCCAGGCCCCGCTGTTTCCTCTCTCCAGGCCCCGCTGTTTCCTCTCTCCGGGCCCTGCTTTTTCCTCTCTCTCAGCCCCGCTGTTTCCTCTCTCTCGGCCCCGCTGTTTCCTCTCTCCCAGCCCCGCTGTTTCCTCTCTCTCAGCCCCGCTGTTTCCTCTCTCCCGGCCCCGCTGTTTCCTCTCTCTCAGCCCCGCTATTTCTTCTCTCTCAGCCCCGCTGTTTCCTCTCTCCCAGTCCCGCTGTTTCCTCTCTCCCGTCCCTGCTGTTTCCTTTCTTCCAGTCCTGCTGTTTCCTTTCTTCCAGTCCTGCTGTTTCCTCTCTCCCGGTCCCCCTCTTTCCTCTCTCCCAGCCCCACTGTTTCCTCTCTCCCAGCCCCTCTGTTTCCTCTCTTCCAGCCCCGCTTTTTCCTCTCTCCCGGCCCTGCTTTTTCCTCTCTCTCAGCCCTGCTGTTTCCTCTCTCCAGGCCCCGCTGTTTCCTCTCTCCAGGCCCCGCTGTTTCCTCTCTCTCAGCCCCGCTGTTTCCTCTCTCCCGGCCACGCTGTTTCCTCTCTCCTGGCCCTGCTGTTTCCTCTCTCCCGGCCCTGCTGTTTCCTCTCTCTCAGCCCCGCTGTTTCCTCTCTCTCAGATCCGCTGTTTCCTCTCTCCCGGTCCCCTTGTTTTCTCTCTCTCTGCCCCACTGTTTCCTCTCTCCCAGCCCCGCTGTTTCCTCTCTCCCGGCCCTGCTGTTTTCTCTCTCTCAGCCCTGCTGTTTCCTCTCTCTAGGCCCCGCTGTTTCCTCTCTCTCAGCCCCGCTGTTTCCTCTCTCCCGGCCACGCTGTTTCCTCTCTCTCGGCCCCACTGTTTCCTCTCTCCCGGCCCCGCTGTTTCCTCTCTCCTGGCCCTGCTGTTTCCTCTCTCCTGGCCCTGCTGTTTCCTCTCTCCCGGCCCTGCTGTTTCCTCTCTCTCAGCCCCGCTGTTTCCTCTCTCTCAGCCCCGCTGTTTCATCTCCCCCGGTCCCCCTGTTTCCTCTCTCTCAGCCTCGCTGTTTCCTCTCTCTCGGCCCAGCTGTTTCCTCTCTCTCGGCCCTGCTGTTTCCTCTCTCCAGGCCCCACTGTTTCCTCTCTCACGGTCCCCCTGTTTCCTCTCTTTCAGCCCCGCTGTTTCCTCTCTCCCAGTCCCGCTGTTTCCTCTCTCCCGGCCCTGCTGTTTCCTCTCTCTCAGCCCCACTGTTTCCTCTCTCCCAGCTCACTGTTTCCTCTCTCCCGGTCCCCCTGTTATCTCTCTCTCAGCCCCGCTGTTTCCTCTCTCTCAGCCCCGCTGTTTCCTCTCTCCCAGCCCTGCTGTTTCCTCTCTCCAGGCCCCGCTGTTTCCTCTCTCTGCCCTGCTGTTTCCTCTCTCCCGGCCCCGCTGTTTCCTTTCTCCGGGCCCCGCTGTTTCCTCTCTCTCGGCCCTGCTGTTTCCTCTCTCCCAGCCCCGCTGTTTCCTCTCTCTCGGCCCTGCTGTTTCCTCTCTCCCGGTCCCCCTGTTTTCTCTCTCTCAGCCCCGCTGTTGCCTCTCTCCCAGCCCCGCTGTTTCCTCTCTCTCAGCCCTGCTGTTTCATCTCCCCCGGTCCTCCTGTTTCCTCTCTCTCAGCCTCGCTGTTTCCTCTCTCTCGGCCCAGCTGTTTCCTCTCTCTCAGCCCTGCTGTTTCCTCTCTCCAGGCCCCACTGTTTCCTCTCTCACGGTCCCCCTGTTTCCTCTCTTTCAGCCCCGCTGTTTCCTCTCTCCCAGTCCCGCTGTTTCCTCTCTCCCGGCCCTGCTGTTTCCTCTCTCTCAGCCCCACTGTTTCCTCTCTCCCAGCTCACTGTTTCCTCTCTCCCGGTCCCCCTGTTATCTCTCTCTCAGCCCCGCTGTTTCCTCTCTCTCAGCCCCGCTGTTTCCTCTCTCCCAGCCCTGCTGTTTCCTCTCTCCAGGCCCCGCTGTTTCCTCTCTCTGCCCTGCTGTTTCCTCTCTCCCAGCCCCGCTGTTTCCTTTCTCCGGGCCCCGCTGTTTCCTCTCTCTCGGCCCTGCTGTTTCCTCTCTCCCGGCCCGCTGTTTCCTTTCTCCGGGCCCCGCTGTTTCCTCTCTCTTGGCCCTGCTGTTTCCTCTCTCCCGGCCCCGCTGTTTCCTCTCTCTCGGCCCTGCTGTTTCCTCTCTCCCGGCCCCGCTGTTTCCTCTCTTCCGGCCCCGCTGTTTCCTTTCTCTGGGCCTCGCTGTTTCCTCTCTCCAGGCCCCGCTGTTTCCTCTCTCCAGGCCCCGTTGTTTCCTCCCTCCCGGCCCTGCTGTTTCCTCTCTCCCAGCCCCGCTGTTTCCTTTCACCGGGCCCTGCTGTTTCCTCTCGCCGGGCCTCGCTGTTTCCTTTCTCCTGGCCCCGCTGTTTCCTCTCTCCAGGCCTCGCTGTTTCCTCTCTCAAGGCCCGCTGTTTCCTCTCTCCAGGCCCCGCTGTTTCCTCTCTCCAGGCCCCGCTGTTTCCTTTCTCCAGGCCCCGCTGTTTCCTTTCTCCGGGCCCCGCTGTTTCCTTACTGCCGGCCCCGCTGTTTCCTTTCTCCGGGCCCTGCTGTTTCCTCTCTCCAGGCCCCGCTGTTTCCTCTCTCCGGGCCTCGCTGTTTCCTCTCTCCCGGCCCCGCTGTTTCCTCTCTCCCGGCCCCGCTGTTTCCTTTCTCCGGGCCCCGCTGTTTCCTTTCTCCGGGCCCCGCTGTTTCCTCTCTCCCGGCCCCGCTGTTTCCTCTCTCTCGGCCCCGCTGTTTCCTCTCTCCTGGCCCTGCTGTTTCCTCTCTCCCGGCCCTGCTGTTTCCTCTCTCTCAGCCCCGCTGTTTCCTCTCTCTCAGCCCCGCTGTTTCCTCTCTCCCGGTCCCCTTGTTTTCTCTCCCTCTGCCCCACTGTTTCCTCTCTCCCAGCCCCGCTGTTTCCTCTCTCCCGGCCCTGCTGTTTTCTCTCTCTCAGCCCTGCTGTTTCCTCTCTCTAGGCCCCGCTGTTTCCTCTCTCTCAGCCCCGCTGTTTCCTCTCTCCCGGCCACGCTGTTTCCTCTCTCTCGGCCCCACTGTTTCCTCTCTCCCGGCCCCGCTGTTTCCTCTCTCCTGGCCCTGCTGTTTCCTCTCTCCTGGCCCTGCTGTTTCCTCTCTCCCGGCCCTGCTGTTTCCTCTCTCTCAGCCCCGCTGTTTCCTCTCTCTCAGCCCCGCTGTTTCCTCTCTCCCGGTCCCCCTGTTTTCTCTCTCTCAGCCCCGCTGTTGCCTCTCTCCCAGCCCCGCTGTTTCCTCTCTCTCAGCCCCGCTGTTTCATCTCCCCCGGTCCCCCTGTTTCCTCTCTCTCAGCCTCGCTGTTTCCTCTCTCTCGGCCCAGCTGTTTCCTCTCTCTCGGCCCTGCTGTTTCCTCTCTCCAGGCCCAACTGTTTCCTCTCTCACGGTCCCCCTGTTTCCTCTCTTTCAGCCCCGCTGTTTCCTCTCTCCCAGTCCCGCTGTTTCCTCTCTCCCGGCCCTGCTGTTTCCTCTCTCTCAGCCCCACTGTTTCCTCTCTCCCAGCTCACTGTTTCCTCTCTCCCGGTCCCCCTGTTATCTCTCTCTCAGCCCCGCTGTTTCCTCTCTCTCAGCCCCGCTGTTTCCTCTCTCCCAGCCCTGCTGTTTCCTCTCTCCAGGCCCCGCTGTTTCCTCTCTCTGCCCTGCTGTTTCCTCTCTCCCGGCCCCGCTGTTTCCTTTCTCCGGGCCCCGCTGTTTCCTCTCTCTCGGCCCTGCTGTTTCCTCTCTCCCAGCCCCGCTGTTTCCTCTCTCTCGGCCCTGCTGTTTCCTCTCTCCCGGTCCCCCTGTTTTCTCTCTCTCAGCCCCGCTGTTGCCTCTCTCCCAGCCCCGCTGTTTCCTCTCTCTCAGCCCCGCTGTTTCATCTCCCCCGGTCCTCCTGTTTCCTCTCTCTCAGCCTCGCTGTTTCCTCTCTCTCGGCCCAGCTGTTTCCTCTCTCTCGGCCCTGCTGTTTCCTCTCTCCAGGCCCCACTGTTTCCTCTCTCACGGTCCCCCTGTTTCCTCTCTTTCAGCCCCGCTGTTTCCTCTCTCCCAGTCCCGCTGTTTCCTCTCTCCCGGCCCTGCTGTTTCCTCTCTCTCAGCCCCACTGTTTCCTCTCTCCCAGCTCACTGTTTCCTCTCTCCTGGTCCCCCTGTTATCTCTCTCTCAGCCCCGCTGTTTCCTCTCTCTCAGCCCCGCTGTTTCCTCTCTCCCAGCCCTGCTGTTTCCTCTCTCCAGGCCCCGCTGTTTCCTCTCTCTGCCCTGCTGTTTCCTCTCTCCCAGCCCCGCTGTTTCCTTTCTCCGGGCCCCGCTGTTTCCTCTCTCTCGGCCCTGCTGTTTCCTCTCTCCCAGCCCCGCTGTTTCCTCTCTCTCGGCCCTGCTGTTTCCTCTCTCCCGGCCCCGCTGTTTCCTTTCTCCGGGCCCCGCTGTTTCCTCTCTCTCGGCCCTGCTGTTTCCTCTCTCCCGGCCCCGCTGTTTCCTCTCTCTCGGCCCTGCTGTTTCCTCTCTCCCGGCCCCGCTGTTTCCTCTCTTCCGGCCCCGCTGTTTCCTTTCTCTGGGCCTCGCTGTTTCCTCTCTCCAGGCCCCGCTGTTTCCTCTCTCCAGGCCCCGTTGTTTCCTCCCTCCCGGCCCTGCTGTTTCCTCTCTCCCAGCCCCGCTGTTTCCTTTCACCGGGCCCTGCTGTTTCCTCTCGCCGGGCCTCGCTGTTTCCTTTCTCCTGGCCCCGCTGTTTCCTCTCTCCAGGCCTCGCTGTTTCCTCTCTCAAGGCCCGCTGTTTCCTCTCTCCAGGCCCCGCTGTTTCCTCTCTCCAGGCCCCGCTGTTTCCTTTCTCCAGGCCCCGCTGTTTCCTTTCTCCGGGCCCCGCTGTTTCCTTACTGCCGGCCCCGCTGTTTCCTTTCTCCGGGCCCTGCTGTTTCCTCTCTCCAGGCCCCGCTGTTTCCTCTCTCCGGGCCTCGCTGTTTCCTCTCTCCCGGCCCCGCTGTTTCCTCTCTCCCGGCCCCGCTGTTTCCTTTCTCCGGGCCCCGCTGTTTCCTTTCTCCGGGCCCCACTGTTTCCTTACTCCCGCCCCGCTGTTTCCTTTTTCCGGGCCCCGCTGTTTCCTTTCTCCGGGCCCCACTGTTTCCTTACTCCCGGCCCCGCTGTTTCCTTTCTCCGGGCCCCGCTGTTTCCTCTCTCCGGGCCCCGCTGTTTTCTCTCTCCAGGCCCCGCCATTTCCTCTCTCCCGGCCCGGCTGTTTCCTCTCTCTGGGCCCCGCTGTTTCCTCTGTCCAGGTCCAAGTATTCAACAGACAAATATAGCTGCATTATAAGTCCACTAGGGGTGTGTATGGCGATGTTGGTCAACGTGTGAGGTTAAGCAGTTATCAACTCTATACTGTTACATGTTTAAACAGGTAGTACTGTGTCTTTATATAAGAAGGAAAAGAGAAGACCTCACACATCACCTATATCACCTATATATCACCTGTATCATCTATATCGCCTATGTATAACCTATATCACCTATATATCACCTATGTATCACCTATATATAACCTAGACTACTTATATATCACCTATATCTCACCTATATCTCACCTATAGATCACCTATAGATCAACTATAATCACCTATATATCACTTATACATCACCTGTGTATCACCCATATCACCTATATATCGCCTATATATCACCTAGGTATCACCTATACATCGCCTATATCGCCTATATATCGCCTATACGCCACCTATATCACCTATATATCACCTATATATCCCCTGTATATCACCTATATATCAATTATATCTCCTATATATCACCTATATCAACTATACCACCTATATATCACCTAAAGATCGCCTAAAGATCACCTATAGATCAACCATATCACCTATATCACATATATCACCCATATATCACCTATATATCACCTATATCACCTGCATATCACGTATATATCACCTATATAATCACCTATATATCACCTGTATATCACCTACATATCTATAGGTCAACTATATCACCTATATAAAGTTGAATACAAAGAGCTGCGCTTAGGACAGTAGTTTAGGTGTGCTGCCTCCCTTAAAAGAGCTTCCCTAGGGATTCTCTGCTAACTAAAAAATATGTTACCAAGGGTAGTGGCGCTTCCTATAGGGTAATAAATGGGAGGGGTGGTTACCCAGATGGTTTCTTTCAGTAGATCCCAATGGAGGTAACTGGTACCTACCAGGGAGAAAAAACCTTTAATTACCGTGGGGGTATGTATGTCTGTACCTACACACACATATATCCCCATACACCCGTGTATATCAGCAGGTATAAATGAATAAATAGATGAGCAATGTCTTCAAAGGGTCTGGCCTGAGGCCCCTAATAATGTGGTAAATTTACACCATATGCCACCACTAGGTGAAAATATCAATATCATATATACATACTACTGATCTAAAATAATTAAACCATCAAAATAAACCTTTGCTCATCGTGC
This sequence comes from Aquarana catesbeiana, assembly GCF_042186555.1. NCBI lineage: Eukaryota > Metazoa > Chordata > Amphibia > Anura > Ranidae > Aquarana > Aquarana catesbeiana. The sequence continues at coordinate 2,820,792 of NC_133329.1, read as the reverse complement.
AGAAAAAACATGTGTAAGTATGAGTAAAAGACATTACATAATATCGAATTAGTGCAAATAAACGTAGTAAAATCACTTATGTCCAAAGAAATAATTATATCCAAAGAAACAATTTTGCAGTGATTAAAGTCCTTAAAGTGAAAAAAATCCTTAGAATGAAAAGGCTTATGTGAAAAAACTTTTTAGTGAAACAATTTTTTGTTCAAATCCAACGTTTCAACAATTCCGTGACTTGAGTGCTCTCGGAAAATTCCTGTGACTTTTGTGCACCCCCTTCGGGTCCCCACTCACCAGATCCAACAGCCCCAAAAGGGGCGCCCAGCATAAGATATCTCAATCACGGTCTCCTTTCCACGATAGTTATACGGGCTCTCCAAGGTGGTTTCCGTGCCTCTGGTTTTCCCAATGGATTCCTCCAATCTCAGATGGAGCAGGCTGCAAGGGGAGTTGCGGTCCCAATATTCTCTCCCCCACCTTCCTACCGACCATCCAAATAGTTTCCCACTATTGGTTTCAATGTACGCAGTGGCTCCCTCATAGAAAGAAAAGATAGGAAGCTCCCATGGTGTAGTATATATAAAAAACGCTTTTATTCAAAAAAGCTCCATCAGCTTACAGCGGAGTAAAAAATGGTAAATATACCATAAAATTAACTAAATAAAACAACCAGTGAATAAACAGATTAATGAATAAAAACAAATTAGCTCACTCAGAGATGCCCTGAGAACAGGCCCGTAGCGGTAAAAAGTATATTGAAATTACGTGCCGCTGGTTAGAGCTATTGCGCTCCACCTGCGTTCCAGCTAGGGCCCGTACCCGGAAGTGACGTAGCGTGCGTGGCGTCGTTGTACGCGTTTCGTCATAGGACGTCTTTAGCAACGATGCCACCACGCCACGCGCTACGTTCTTTAATAGGAAGCCATCAGGCTAGATCCGCCCCATGCTTCTGGCAATCCAATCCAACCGTGACAAAGGCGGGGTGATATTCCCACCTTGTCTGGGGTGTCAGCAGAGGTGGTCTAACTGCTTTCCTCGTAGTTAGCCCAGCTGCTAGCATTACAAACTATATTGCCATCCTGTATTTTACACATTGTCCCTAGGGCAAATAAGTAATAAAAATCCATTGCTTAAGACAATACAATAACATAGGGCAAATAGATGATAAAAATGATGAAGAATCTACCCCAAATGAAATGAATGAATAAATAAAAATAAAAATAAAAATAAAAATAAGAATAAGAATAAAAATAAAAATAAAAATAAAAATAAAAATAAAAATAAAAATAAAAAAATAAAAATAAAATGAAATAAAAATAAAAATACAAATGGGGAATGTTCAGAGGGACAATATATAGAGAGAAAAAAAAACCCCTTGACATTTATTATGGACCCTATGTATAGAGGAGAAAAAACTTTTCCATCGGCTTAAATTAGCCTTAATCTCAACCATTTTCTAAACTCCCCCTGTGCCCTCATGTTGTGTCATCAAGCGATCAGCCTAACATAAGTCCTACTGGGGAAAAAAGGGGGGTATTTACCAATAATGCATCAAGGGGCTTGAGCACAAACTAATAGGGAGTATTTTTGAGCCCCATTTTTTACTTAAAGGAGGTCCTAGGGGGTGCTGTTACCCATATTGTTACAGATTGAAAATAACAGATCAAAAATAACAGTAGTAATTCTAGTAAAAGCATGTAGAAATTAACTGTATTACAAAATTAGGGGGTATGGGCTTTTTGAGTTTTGCCATTAGGCCTAATCAATTCTAGAGAGAGGTTTGGGGGCACCCCCATATTCTTAATGTGAGTGGTCAGGGGGCTAGATGTCCACTCCCTAACAACTTAAGTCCATAAAAAGACCAGCAATAGGTAAAATATTACCAAATTTGAATATGTGTACCCCTATGTCTTACGGGTTGGCCAGGAAACAATTTAAATCGATATCCAGGTTGAGGCCCCTGGGGGCAAGGGACCCCAACCTGTATATCCATGCGGTTTCATTTTGGGATATAAGTGTGGTTTTATTACCCCCTCGCCAGTGATCCTTCACACAGTCGATCCCATAAAAGATCATTCCTGTGGGGTCCCGATTGTGTACTGTGTCAAAGTGGCGGGAAAGATGGTGTTTTGGGAACCCTTTTTTGATGTTTTTAATATGTTCCCGTATTCTCACATAAAGGGGTCGGGTAGTTCTGCCCACATATTGCATTTGGCACGGACATTCAATGACATAGGTCACGTGCGTACTTTGACATGTGATAAGTTCCCTGATCTGATATTGTTTGTAATCTGATCTTGATTTGAAGGTTTCCCTTTTCCGGGGTTGCTTTTTGGTAACCCTGCATGGTAAGCATTTTTGGCATTTATAAAACCCTTTCATGTCTGGAAAAATTCGAGTCGTCTTAGGGGGATTAATAACATTGTGTACTAGAAGATGTCGTAAATTGGGCGCTTTTCGATATATTATCTTGGGTTTCTTAGGTAATATACCTGCTAATGTTCTGTCCTCTTTTAAGATAGGCCAGTACTTCTTCAGGATCTCCTCAAATTCTTTGTATTGAGAATTGAACCCTGTAATAAACGTCAGTTCTACGTTATTTTTCTTCCTTTTGGGTTTTGTTAATAAATTCTTGCGGTCTAGATTTGCTATATCCCCCTTCAGCTTATTCAACGAATCTAGGTTATATCCTTTTTCATGGAACCGCTCCACCAGGGTGCTTGCTTGTTCCAGATAATCATCCATGGTTACGCAGTTCCTCCTTAATCTCGTTAGCTGGCCTTTGGGGATATTACCCTTCCACTGGGGGTGATGGCAACTGTTAATGGGAATATACCCGTTTCTGTCGGTTGCCTTAAAAAAGGTCTTCGTACACAGGCCATCGTTCTTTTTGAATATTTCAAGGTCAAGATATTCAATCCTTTGGGGGTCCCATTGCCCTGTGAAGGTTAAACCGTATCTGTTATTATTCAGCTCTTGCAAGAAATTTTCAAAAGTCTCAGGTGTTCCTTCCCAGAATATGATTAGATCGTCTATATACCTCCGGTACAGTTTCACTTGTGGTATATCCCTAGCATAAATGTACTCCTCTTCCCACATGTTCATGAGTAAGTTGGCCACACTAGGTGCGTACCTTGCGCCCATAGCGACTCCCTTGGTTTGGACGTAATAGTTTTGGTCATACCAAAAATAATTACAGGACATCGCTAACTCCAGGCCTTCAAGTATGAAGTCAATCTGTTCTTGCCTCATGCTGGTAAGCTCATGGAGAGCTTTTTCCACACCCAACAAGCCATCCTGTTGTACAATGCTAGTATATAACGAATTCACGTCAATAGTGGCTAGCAGGTAATTTTGTGTCCCATCCATTTGCTGTAATTCTTCTAAAAGTTGGGCACTATCACGTAAATAAGATTTTCCCTTCTTAACAAGTGGTTTGAGGAATACGTCTAGGTACTCTCCCAACCTGGAAAACACTGAATTAATACCACTAATTATAGGTCTTCCGGGTGGTTTATGTAATCGTTTGTGAATTTTAGGTGTGTAATAAATCACCGGAGTTTTTGTGGAATTTGAAACCAAATATTCTGCTTCTTTAGTATTTAGGATCCCAATCTGTTTTCCTTTGTTTACATAAGCTCTCAGTTTCTTTTCATACGTGCGTTTGGGGTTCTTCCTAAGTTTGTTATAGGTGTTTTCTACCTGAAGCAAGTTCCCCATCTCCTCTTCATAATCTCTCTTATTTAGTATTACTAACCCTCCCCCTTTATCTGCGGGTCTTATGACCACCTCCTTTCTTTTACTTAAAGACTTTATTGTTTTCCAGACATTTCTTGTTTTGTGATTGTTTCGTTTTTCTAACTTCCTCAGGTCGTCTTCCACCATTTTTTGGAATGCTTCCATGCATTGGTTCCCAGATGTTTTAGGGTTAAAGATGGAATTGTTTTTCAACCTTGTTTGCTCATATATTACTTCTTTCCTTATTCTTGTATCAGTTTTTGTTAGGAAATGTTTTTTAAGGTTGAGTTTCCTCATAAACTTTTTCAGATCAATATATGTTTCGAACTTATCTAGAGGTTTTTCAGGGGCAAATTTGAGTCCTAAATCAAGAATTTTCATCTCATCTTCAGAAAATTGGACATCACTAAGGTTAAAAATACCCTTCCCTAATATTCTCGTCTTCGCTTTCTTCTTCCCTCCTCTATTTCCTCTGGTCGTCTTCTTCTTTCTTCGGGTTCCATCCCGTGTCCTCCGTGCCTCCTGAAGTGCTCCTGCTCCCTGTATGGTTGATTCACTTCCCTCATTCTGTCTTGGTCTTCTCGGGGGTCTCCTTGCCCCATGTATGGTCCTCTCCAATCGGGATTCCTGTAGGGGGGCCTTGCCCTCCATCTTCCTGGTGGTCTGTCTCTCCCCCAACGCCTGGGAAAATCCCTATGGGGTCCTCTGTTTCTTCTATACTGTGATCCTGGGGTTTCTTCATAGTTGTTTCTATATTGGGCCCTCGCATTTTCCCTTAATGGGGAATATCTATTTCTTGTGGGTATATTATATCCAGGTGTTTGAGGGGCTCTGTGTTCGTGTCTTTCTTGATAGTTACCACTGTAAATTCTGGGTCTTGCCACATGTCTGTATGGTGTGGTTTGTTGTGATCTATAAGGGAACTTTACATTAGTTCTTCCTATCTGTTGTGGTGTGTTGTTAATCGGTCCCTCCATTTCCATCGATGTGTCGGGGCTATCATCCATCTCCAATTCCTCCTCTAATGGACTTGGGTCGCTACTTACAGTTTGCCATTTGTAGACATTCATATTCTGATAGTCAGTCAAGTCCCTTTTGTATTTTTTCTGTTTTTTTACTTGTATCTGAGTGTCATATTTCTTTATAGTTTCCTGTAGCTCTTTGTCTTTGTTTTTATATTCATTCTGGTTGATAAAGGGTATTAGTTGGTTTTTAATATCAATAATGTTGGCTTCAACCCCTTTAAGTTTAAGCTGTCTCCTTTTAAGGATTTTGTGTAAAAGCTCATTTTCACACCCATTGAAGAAGGTGTACCATTCATCCATCAACGCTGGGTCATTGATACCATCATTGGGATCCAAGTCCCACCTTAGTCTCCTGGGTGTCATTTTTGCTGTGATATATGTTTCCAGGGTGGCTACATCCCACCATACTCTCAGCTGTTTCTCCATAGTGTGTCTTAATTTTTTCATCAGGCCATTCATATCTTGTGTATTGTTCACTGTCTCCTGACTGAAAATGCCCCCCAGGTCGATGTTCCTATTTCCCATATACCCGAAGATGTCCATAGCTGCAAGCTAAAAGATCTCACCAAGGTGAAAACTGTAAAATAAAGTTGAATACAAAGAGCTGCGCTTAGGACAGTAGTTTAGGTGTGCTGCCTCCCTTAAAAGAGCTTCCCTAGGGATTCTCTGCTAACTAAAAAATATGTTACCAAGGGTAGTGGCGCTTCCTATAGGGTAATAAATGGGAGGGGTGGTTACCCAGATGGTTTCTTTCAGTAGATCCCAATGGAGGTAACTGGTACCTACCAGGGAGAAAAAACCTTTAATTACCGTGGGGGTATGTATGTCTGTACCTACACACACATATATCCCCATACACCCGTGTATATCAGCAGGTATAAATGAATAAATAGATGAGCAATGTCTTCAAAGGGTCTGGCCTGAGGCCCCTAATAATGTGGTAAATTTACACCATATGCCACCACTAGGTGAAAATATCAATATCATATATACATACTACTGATCTAAAATAATTAAACCATCAAAATAAACCTTTGCTCATCGTGCAGAAAAAACATGTGTAAGTATGAGTAAAAGACATTACATAATATCGAATTAGTGCAAATAAACGTAGTAAAATCACTTATGTCCAAAGAAATAATTATATCCAAAGAAACAATTTTGCAGTGATTAAAGTCCTTAAAGTGAAAAAAATCCTTAGAATGAAAAGGCTTATGTGAAAAAACTTTTTAGTGAAACAATTTTTTGTTCAAATCCAACGTTTCAACAATTCCGTGACTTGAGTGCTCTCGGAAAATTCCTGTGACTTTTGTGCACCCCCTTCGGGTCCCCACTCACCAGATCCAACAGCCCCAAAAGGGGCGCCCAGCATAAGATATCTCAATCACGGTCTCCTTTCCACGATAGTTATACGGGCTCTCCAAGGTGGTTTCCGTGCCTCTGGTTTTCCCAATGGATTCCTCCAATCTCAGATGGAGCAGGCTGCAAGGGGAGTTGCGGTCCCAATATTCTCTCCCCCACCTTCCTACCGACCATCCAAATAGTTTCCCACTATTGGTTTCAATGTACGCAGTGGCTCCCTCATAGAAAGAAAAGATAGGAAGCTCCCATGGTGTAGTATATATAAAAAACGCTTTTATTCAAAAAAGCTCCATCAGCTTACAGCGGAGTAAAAAATGGTAAATATACCATAAAATTAACTAAATAAAACAACCAGTGAATAAACAGATTAATGAATAAAAACAAATTAGCTCACTCAGAGATGCCCTGAGAACAGGCCCGTAGCGGTAAAAAGTATATTGAAATTACGTGCCGCTGGTTAGAGCTATTGCGCTCCACCTGCGTTCCAGCTAGGGCCCGTACCCGGAAGTGACGTAGCGTGCGTGGCGTCGTTGTACGCGTTTCGTCATAGGACGTCTTTAGCAACGATGCCACCACGCCACGCGCTACGTTCTTTAATAGGAAGCCATCAGGCTAGATCCGCCCCATGCTTCTGGCAATCCAATCCAACCGTGACAAAGGCGGGGTGATATTCCCACCTTGTCTGGGGTGTCAGCAGAGGTGGTCTAACTGCTTTCCTCGTAGTTAGCCCAGCTGCTAGCATTACAAACTATATTGCCATCCTGTATTTTACACATTGTCCCTAGGGCAAATAAGTAATAAAAATCCATTGCTTAAGACAATACAATAACATAGGGCAAATAGATGATAAAAATGATGAAGAATCTACCCCAAATGAAATGAATGAATAAATAAAAATAAAAATAAAAATAAAAATAAAAATAAGAATAAGAATAAAAATAAAAATAAAAATAAAAATAAAAATAAAAATAAAAATAAAAATAAAAAAATAAAAATAAAATGAAATAAAAATAAAAATACAAATGGGGAATGTTCAGAGGGACAATATATAGAGAGAAAAAAAAACCCCTTGACATTTATTATGGACCCTATGTATAGAGGAGAAAAAACTTTTCCATCGGCTTAAATTAGCCTTAATCTCAACCATTTTCTAAACTCCCCCTGTGCCCTCATGTTGTGTCATCAAGCGATCAGCCTAACATAAGTCCTACTGGGGAAAAAAGGGGGGTATTTACCAATAATGCATCAAGGGGCTTGAGCACAAACTAATAGGGAGTATTTTTGAGCCCCATTTTTTACTTAAAGGAGGTCCTAGGGGGTGCTGGCCTATCTTAAAAGAGGACAGAACATTAGCAGGTATATTACCTAAGAAACCCAAGATAATATATCGAAAAGCGCCCAATTTACGACATCTTCTAGTACACAATGTTATTAATCCCCCTAAGACGACTCAAATTTTTCCAGACATGAAAGGGTTTTATAAATGCCAAAAATGCTTACCATGCAGGGTTACCAAAAAGCAACCCCGGAAAAGGGAAACCTTCAAATCAAGATCAGATTACAAACAATATCAGATCAGGGAACTTATCACATGTCAAAGTACGCACGTGACCTATGTCATTGAATGTCCGTGCCAAATGCAATATGTGGGCAGAACTACCCGACCCCTTTATGTGAGAATACGGGAACATATTAAAAACATCAAAAAAGGGTTCCCAAAACACCATCTTTCCCGCCACTTTGACACAGTACACAATCGGGACCCCACAGGAATGATCTTTTATGGGATCGACTGTGTGAAGGATCACTGGCGAGGGGGTAATAAAACCACACTTATATCCCAAAATGAAACCGCATGGATATACAGGTTGGGGTCCCTTGCCCCCAGGGGCCTCAACCTGGATATCGATTTAAATTGTTTCCTGGCCAACCCGTAAGACATAGGGGTACACATATTCAAATTTGGTAATATTTTACCTATTGCTGGTCTTTTTATGGACTTAAGTTGTTAGGGAGTGGACATCTAGCCCCCTGACCACTCACACTAAGAATATGGGGGTGCCCCCAAACCTCTCTCTAGAATTGATTAGGCCTAATGGCAAAACTCAAAAAGCCCATACCCCCTAATTTTGTAATACAGTTAATTTCTACATGCTTTTACTAGAATTACTACTGTTATTTTTGATCTGTTATTTTCAATCTGTAACAATATGGGTAACAGCACCCCCTAGGACCTCCTTTAAGTAAAAAATGGGGCTCAAAAATACTCCCTATTAGTTTGTGCTCAAGCCCCTTGATGCATTATTGGTAAATACCCCCCTTTTTTCCCCAGTAGGACTTATGTTAGGCTGATCGCTTGATGACACAACATGAGGGCACAGGGGGAGTTTAGAAAATGGTTGAGATTAAGGCTAATTTAAGCCGATGGAAAAGTTTTTTCTCCTCTATACATAGGGTCCATAATAAATGTCAAGGGGTTTTTTTTTCTCTCTATATATTGTCCCTCTGAACATTCCCCATTTGTATTTTTATTTTTATTTCATTTTATTTTTATTTTTTTATTTTTATTTTTATTTTTATTTTTATTTTTATTTTTATTTTTATTCTTATTCTTATTTTTATTTTTATTTTTATTTTTATTTTTATTTATTCATTCATTTCATTTGGGGTAGATTCTTCATCATTTTTATCATCTATTTGCCCTATGTTATTGTATTGTCTTAAGCAATGGATTTTTATTACTTATTTGCCCTAGGGACAATGTGTAAAATACAGGATGGCAATATAGTTTGTAATGCTAGCAGCTGGGCTAACTACGAGGAAAGCAGTTAGACCACCTCTGCTGACACCCCAGACAAGGTGGGAATATCACCCCGCCTTTGTCACGGTTGGATTGGATTGCCAGAAGCATGGGGCGGATCTAGCCTGATGGCTTCCTATTAAAGAACGTAGCGCGTGGCGTGGTGGCATCGTTGCTAAAGACGTCCTATGACGAAACGCGTACAACGACGCCACGCACGCTACGTCACTTCCGGGTACGGGCCCTAGCTGGAACGCAGGTGGAGCGCAATAGCTCTAACCAGCGGCACGTAATTTCAATATACTTTTTACCGCTACGGGCCTGTTCTCAGGGCATCTCTGAGTGAGCTAATTTGTTTTTATTCATTAATCTGTTTATTCACTGGTTGTTTTATTTAGTTAATTTTATGGTATATTTACCATTTTTTACTCCGCTGTAAGCTGATGGAGCTTTTTTGAATAAAAGCGTTTTTTATATATACTACACCATGGGAGCTTCCTATCTTTTCTTTCTATGAGGGAGCCACTGCGTACATTGAAACCAATAGTGGGAAACTATTTGGATGGTCGGTAGGAAGGTGGGGGAGAGAATATTGGGACCGCAACTCCCCTTGCAGCCTGCTCCATCTGAGATTGGAGGAATCCATTGGGAAAACCAGAGGCACGGAAACCACCTTGGAGAGCCCGTATAACTATCGTGGAAAGGAGACCGTGATTGAGATATCTTATGCTGGGCGCCCCTTTTGGGGCTGTTGGATCTGGTGAGTGGGGACCCGAAGGGGGTGCACAAAAGTCACAGGAATTTTCCGAGAGCACTCAAGTCACGGAATTGTTGAAACGTTGGATTTGAACAAAAAATTGTTTCACTAAAAAGTTTTTTCACATAAGCCTTTTCATTCTAAGGATTTTTTTCACTTTAAGGACTTTAATCACTGCAAAATTGTTTCTTTGGATATAATTATTTCTTTGGACATAAGTGATTTTACTACGTTTATTTGCACTAATTCGATATTATGTAATGTCTTTTACTCATACTTACACATGTTTTTTCTGCACGATGAGCAAAGGTTTATTTTGATGGTTTAATTATTTTAGATCAGTAGTATGTATATATGATATTGATATTTTCACCTAGTGGTGGCATATGGTGTAAATTTACCACATTATTAGGGGCCTCAGGCCAGACCCTTTGAAGACATTGCTCATCTATTTATTCATTTATACCTGCTGATATACACGGGTGTATGGGGATATATGTGTGTGTAGGTACAGACATACATACCCCCACGGTAATTAAAGGTTTTTTCTCCCTGGTAGGTACCAGTTACCTCCATTGGGATCTACTGAAAGAAACCATCTGGGTAACCACCCCTCCCATTTATTACCCTATAGGAAGCGCCACTACCCTTGGTAACATATTTTTTATATCACCTATATATCACCCATGTCATTTACATTTCACCTATGTATCACCTATATCACCTATATATCACCCATATCATATATATATATATATATATATATATATATATATATATATATATATATATATATATATATATATATATATATATATATATATATATATATATATATATATATATATATATATATATATATCCTATATATCACCTATATATCTCCTATATCTCACCTAATAACCTATATATCACCTATATCACTTATATCACCTATATATCACCCATATATCACCTATATCTCTCCTATATATCACCTATATAGCACCTATATCACTTATATATCCCCTATATATCACCTACGTATCACCTATATCACCTACATATCACCTATAGATCACCTAAATATTACCTATATATCACCCATATATCACCTATATCACCCATATATCACCTATACCACCCATATAGCCCCATATATCACCTATATCACCTATATATCACCTATATTACCCATATATCACCTATAGATCACCTACAGATCAACTATATCACCTATATATCACCCACATATCGTCTGTATCACCCATATCACCTATATATCACCTTCATATCACCTATAGCGCATATATATATATATGTATATATATATATATATATATATATATATATATATATATATATATATATATATATATATATATATATATATATATATATATATATATATATATATATCATCTATATCACCTATATATCATCTATATCACCTATATATCATCTATATATCTCCTATATCACCTCTATAATCACTTATATATCACCTAATCATGTATATCACCTATATCTCCTGTATATCACCTATATCACCTATATATCACCTATATATCACCTATATATCACCCCCTAGATCAACGATATCACCCATATATCACCTATATATCAACTATATCACCCATATATCACCCCCTAGATCACCTATAGATCACCCATATAACACCCATAGATCACCTAAAAATCAACTATATCACCTATATATGGCCTATATATCACTCATATATCACCTATATCTCACCTATATCACCTATATATCACCTATTGATCACCTATTGATCAACTCTATCACCTATGTGTCATATATATATATCACCCATATATCACCTATTTATCACTTACATATCACCCACATATCACCTATATATCACCCACATATCACCTATATATCACCTATATATCACCCACATATCACCTATATATCACCTATATCACCTCTATTATCTCCTATATAAAGCTGAAAATTGGCCTGGGCAGGAAGGTGCCCGGTATTGAAGTGGTTAAGTGGTTAAGATTGAACTTGCACTGAAAGAATACATCGTAGACAACTACATACCTCCCAACTTTCTGAGATAGGAATGAGGGACACCTATCAGCAAAAGTATGCAGGCATTAAATGAGACCAACATGCCTGAGAAGTCACATCCCATGCTACAATGGGAATCAGATCTAAATACCTCATTTACTCCTGATCAATGGGATACTATTTTTACAAATCTCCATAAATGTTCTAAAACAACCTCGATCAGAGAATCATCCATCAAATTGCTCTATAGATGGTATCTTACCCCCGCTAAACTTAACTCATTCTATCCCTCACTATCCCCACTCTGCTTTAGGGGTTGCCCCTCTCAGGGTACACTTTTTTACACTTTTACATATCTTTTGGGATTGTCCCCATATAAAAAACACCTGGCATAAGGCTAGCATAATCATTGAAAAAATATCCGGTAGGAAGTTTTCTCTTACACCCCAAATATGTCTTCTATTCTCCCCTATACAGGATATTCCAATGACTAGCACAAGGCTAATCCACACATTTCTCAGCTCCATTCATTGGGCTATAGCCTTCAATTGGCGCTCCACTACGTTACCTTGGTCACAAATTCTCAACCGCATGTCGAACATCAGACTTTCTGAAAAAATTCACCACACGTTATATGACTCTATGCCTCTTTATCAAAAAAAGTGGACCCTCTGGGACACCACCTCTCTGATTTAGAAAAATTTCCATTTTATTTTCCTCACCTCCTCTCCTTAACACATACGTAATTGCCCTTCCTTCTTCCCTCCATGATAACTGGCATATTTATGACACTGTGCATTATCTCATCTGACTAACCATTACCCTTTTTTATTTCCTGTACAACATTCACTGTTAAAGATATTTGTATGTATACCTGTACCATCATTGTAATTGTTTTATACCTTGACCTTTTACATAATAAAAATCGTTTGTAAACAAAAATGTATGCAGGCATAGGACACACCCCCTGGCCATGCCCCCTTAAAGGAGAATTGCACAAAAAACAAGATTTGTTAAACCCACAAATGCTTTTTTTACCCCCTACTATTCCTTTATATTAGCTTTTAAAATTGACAAATGCAGCAATTTAGAAATCAGATGAAAGGTTTAGCTCTGGAAAATACTTTTTGATAGATAAAAAGTTCATTTTATATACATCTATATAGATCAGAGCAACATGAGGGACAAAGGAGGAGGAATGAGGGACAGAGGGACAGTCCCTCGAAATCAGGGAGCTATGGACAACTCTACCCCTGATATATCCTCGCTGACTCAGTGGGAAGTTCACAAACCAGTTTTACGTGGTCTATGTATGAGACAATCATCTCTATTTAATCGAGAATCGTAGAACTTTATATAACTAATTAGAAACAAACTTTAACACTTTCTACACGGCATTTCAATCCAATCCTTCCCCTTTGTTACAATTGAAATTGGATAAGGCTAAACTTGAATTTGACCCGTTTCTCACAGAATCAGCCGATAAAACTATCGATCGATCACGCCACAATTTTTACATGAAAGCTAATGAACCAGAAACTCCACGAGCCTGCGCGCTCAAATCTCACAACTCTCCCACTAAACCTATTCGCTTCACAATATCTAAAGATCTATACTCCAATAACCCAAAGAAAATACTTCAAAAATGTCAAACACATGTAAACACTTTATATTCTTCCGGCACTGAGCCGGATCCATCCAAAGCAGACGAGTTCTTTTCCCTGATAGGGTTGAAATAATGACTTAGAGTTCCACTTTAATTGTTTCTGTTTTTTCTTACCTGTGTACGTATCAATTGTTCTATTTAAATTGTTTGTGCTCCTTTCTTACCTGTGTACGTATCAATTGTTCTATTTAAATTGTTTGTGCTCTTTTCTCTTCTGTGTACATATCAATCTGTATCTAGATGGAATTTGGAACTGCTGAATAATCATTACATGTTCGCTGATAAGAAACTCTTTGTACCTTAACCTCATTTGGTAATGCCGATAAGATTACTGCTTGTAGAGCTGCCTATAAAAGAAGTAAAGGGAGCAGTCCATTATGCTCAGAACTGTGACACAGACATACCTGACTCCGTGTCATCTTTCTTATAGAAGCAATAATTTGACAAAGCAATATAAACTTAAAGCAACTTATTTAAAAGTTGAACCTAACATCCCACATTTCCCTCCCCCATTATCCACAACACGGTTAGAGCTCCTGGAGGAACCCGTATGGGGTGAAGAGGTGTCCAGTGCCATCAAAACACTGAAAATAAAGACCTGGTCCTGATGGATTTTCCACACTATATTATCATACATATATGATTGAAGTGAGGTCCCTAAAATAAGTGATAAACAATCCACTACTACAAATAGATCTAAAGTGCACACTAAACACAAAAGCAGTAAATAATAATGATAACGATCTGCGCAGATTTCAGGGCGTGGCCCGGAAGCTCGAAAAAAACAGAAGTGACGCAAGGAGCGCGGTTTTACACGTGCTGCGCACAGATCAGCCTGTTTTTAACTACTTTCATGTAAGAGACCATTTGGTATCTTAAATAAATTGCATATGTTTTTTACATATTACACTATGGGAGGCCTGTATGGGAGGCCTGTATGGGAGGCCTGTATGGGAGGCCTGTTTTCTTTTACTTTCCCCAATGGTGAATGCTGAAAGTTAACCACGGAACTACGGGACTTGAAGGTTGGCTCGGTTCACAATGGAGAGAAGGCTTGTCCAATAGACCGTGTGACCCATATCTACAATCCTCCATACGGACATCAGTTGGGAATACGGACGCCAAACATCTGGTCCCACCACATGATATCGTTCTGAGGCTTGATTTTTCTCCTTTTGGAGGTAAGAGCTCTGTGACCATTAGGTGGTTGTCCAGTCACGAAGATCCACATCTTATAACATTTGGAAGATCATGATTGTCATCACTAATTGATAGTCCTCATCTGGACCTATTATATATATATATATATATATATATATATATATATATATATCCCATTTCATTTTATTTTGGATCTTATTTATTGTGTTTATTTTAAACATGCATTTGGATTATTTCACTGTATCATTCACGTGTAATGCCCCGTACACGCGACCGGCCTTTCCGTCGGACCGAAGTCTGACGGTCTTTCCGACGATGTTACCGACGCACTACCGCCGAAACGGACTTGACTACACACGATCGCACCAAAGTAGCCAATCAGAGCTTATCAGCTGTGTGTGAGAAGGAGGGGGCTGGCTGTTTAGTGGAGTAAATTACTTTCTGTTTCCTTTCTGCTTCCTGTAAAGTTGCCTCAGTATGAACAGTGATCCGACTTGGAGGCAACTTCCATTGAAGTCAATGGGCGCAAGTCGCCTTCTAGTGGGACTGAATTAGTACCAGAACCTTTTCTGAAGTCGGAGCGACTGCAGTAGTGTGCATTAAGACGGATCCATTGACTTACATTGATTTTTTCATGTAGCGCGACTTGAGGCGACTAGGGGCGACTTGAAGTCGGACCCAAAGTTGCCCCTGGGTGAATGGGCTCTAAAGATGGCCATACTTCCAAAATTCCGGTACCTTTTCAGGGTTCTTCCGATACACATCCCGGCCTATTTCCTTAGAATAATACAACAAAAATGTATAAAATTGACTTGTGGGGGAAACTCAAACCACGGATATCTAGAGGAACCTTATTCTTTCCCAAAATCCATGGTGGCCGAGGTCTTCCAAACATTTCATTATTTTATAAAGCGCTCAACTAGCCCAATCCATAAAATATCACTCCAAAACTGAGATTCCCATGTGGGTTACCATCGAAGCAACAGATTATGGCCCTCTCTCCATACACAATATTTTATGGTTACGTCCCGTAGAACGTAAAACTTTAAAAAAAACAGATCACTAAACATTCTGTAGCTGTCTGGGATAGACTCAAAATCTCTCATGGTCTGCAATCCAAACTTAAACCACTTCTATCCTTTCTCAAAAACCCAGCTTTCTACCCAGCATGGACCTATCCCAGATCTTTTCAGGCTTGGTCCAAAGTAGGTATAACATGTTTACATCGCATGATCCTAAGTACAACAATCCGTCTCTTCCCAGACTTAGGCAAGTCTTTTGGGCTCCCTAATCAGAAATGTTTCGTTACCTTCAAAGTTAAGAACTTTTGTATTCCTTTCCTAAGCATTGGCGACTCTGTAGATGATTTTACTAAGTTTGAAAAAAAAGTAAACAACGGCATCTCTGTGCGTGGGGAACTTGGTGCCAATTACCGAGCGGTAACTCTGCTCAGGTGACGGCGCCTCCCCTCCACCGTTCCATCAGCGTGACATTGGCAGTTACCCTAGATCATACTCAAGTATTTATACCCCCCTGCAGTTTGACATGTGCCCCCTGTGGTTGTTGGCTCCCATGGACAGGTGGTACCATCTTGGATTAAAGGGGTTGACTCAGAAGCACAAGGTAGCTTAAGTTAGAGTTTGGCACCATTTTCCCATTTTGCTTGCATTTTTTAGATGTTTTGCCCTCACTTTTACATTTTTTAATCCATATGATTGGGATTCTACCTTCACCCCCTCACGCCCTACCTTGTTATAGGATATTCCAATCCCATCACTTCCCCTTTCCCACCCATCTCTTGGGGTCATTTCAAGTCATTCCTTTCTATATTAGCACATACACCTATTATATCTATTAATACATTCTATGTTACACTTATTTCAGATGATTCGCGGTCACGCCACCCACCTCCATTTGACCCTCCATAGGACACCATACTCCCAGGGACATTTGTCCCCTGAGGGTTTATTTCAACACCCCATCTTGGGATATGCCGCCTCAGCCCCCCGTCCCCACCGCTCTCAGCCAGACCCATAGGTGATCTGTAAGTTTGGGTGGATGTTTTTCGCCCCGTATGTGTTTTGTACCTTTTTTTTCTCTCTATTCCTCCCCCACTCTCCTGTTATTGGAGACCCCCTTACCAATAGTTGAACCTTACTCATTTCAGACATTACCAGCATCTGCTCCTGGTGAGCGGAGAGTTCCACGAAACGCGTCGAGACATCCTAATGCTTTCATGACATACACTATATGGGATCATGTCATCATTTTTACCTTGTTTTATTGTATTATGCTGTAAAGATCATGATTTCTTATATACCTATTATGTGATATATGGATTAACGTGCCTGACTTTTTACAATGTTATTACCATTTACTACCATGC
Source organism: Aquarana catesbeiana (assembly GCF_042186555.1). NCBI lineage: Eukaryota > Metazoa > Chordata > Amphibia > Anura > Ranidae > Aquarana > Aquarana catesbeiana. The sequence goes on along the minus strand of NC_133329.1, from coordinate 2,803,880 downwards.
TTTTAGCTACATATGTATTATATATGAAGTAAATACTATTCCTATGCATGTATTGCTATAGCGTTGCTGTGACATTGAGATCCAGTATGTACAGTCACATTCCACAATGTTTTGGTCAGACGCCCGCCGTCCAGTATCACGTTTCCGTTGCGTGTTTCATACAAAGTCCCGACCTTTCTTTCATAATCATAAGTTTGAAAACACATGCATGAAAAAAAATGAGTACTGTCCTTGATACTTTTTTTTATTTGCACTAACATACAATTTTTCAGGACAAGCTTCCCCTTCTTCAAGGTCCAAGCAGTACTGATTCACAAATTTTTAAGCAGAATGTTAAAAAAAACAAAAAAACATCTCCAAGGGAAAGGAGAGAGAAAAAAAAAGAGAAAAACAAAGACATACAAATCAATGGTAATAAAGATAGCAGCAGAGTTAGTGAGATAAGACAGAGGGAGAGCTATAGAATGGAGGGGGGGTGATAGTCACAGAGGGGGTCATAAAACTTTAGTATAATGGGTAAGGAAACCAATATCTAGATTCAGGCCATTATTTTTTGTGTCAAAAAGAATTTGAACTAAGAATGATACTTCTTTTTGACACAAAAAATAATGGCCTGAATTTAGATATTGGTTTCCTTACCCATTATACTAAAGTTTTACGACCCCCCCTGTGACTATCAACCCCCCCCCCCCTCCATTCTATAGCTCTCCCTCTGTCTTATCTCACTAACTCTGCTGCTATCTTTATTACCATTGATTTGTATGTCTTTGTTTTTCTCTTTTTTTTTCTCTCTCAGTTCCTTTAGAGATGTGTTTTTTTTTTTTTTTTTAACACTCTGCTTAAAAATTTGTGAATCAGTACTGCTTGGACCTTGAAGAAGGAAACACACCCCGAAAACTTGTCCTGAAAAATTGTATGTTAGTGCAAATAAAAAAAGTATCACGGACAGAACTCAGTGTTCTCTGCCGCAATTGCACTAATACGGCTACAATCACACCAAGTAAAACAAATGCATGAAAGACCCTCATATCAGAGGTCTCATATCAACAATATACTCCACATTGCTTCTTAAATCAGATGATAAATCACCATCTTATGTGTTGAAAAGGGGGAAAAAGATCTCGATCGAACTATAGATAAAACAGAACGGTCTGCAATCTGGTCCAATCTCAAATGTTTTTCTCCTAATGTGTCATATATTGGGAAACCACCTACAAGTTCCTCTCACGCTGGTATTTGGTTCCTCCTCCCATAGCTAAATCCGCGCCTGATTACTCCGGTCTCGGCTTTCGTGGCTGTTCAGAACAAGGAACATATATATATATATATATATATATATATATATATATATATGTATATATATATATATATATGCACATGTGGTGTAATTGTTCTATTATAAAGAAATTCTGGAAAAGGGGGTTTCTTACTCGCTTCAGAAATGTTTGAAACAACAATAATACCAGATCCAGAAATTGCCCTTTTAAATATAAAACCTGATTACGTGACCCGTAAACAATTCAAGCCATTCATACAACTCATGACGGCCGCGAAAACAGGCAAAGAGACTAAAGCGTGGAAAAGTCCCTTCCCGAACATAGCAGAAGCCAAGCACAGGATGAATCGGTCGTTGTTACATCCAAAGATGGAATCCCCAGACAAAGAAAATCTGAGAGGACATGAAGGTCTATTGGAAACCATGGATCACACATTGTCCACCTAGAAACTTTCACCACCAGGTACTCCAGTCATGGAAACCTAACATTTTGTATATGCAACAATGGAGGAGAGAAAGGGTGAGGCCCTAATTCATGGACCATGATATAGTACAAATATATATTTAATTAACAATAATGCCCCGTACACACAGTCGGAAGAAAAAGTCCAATGGGGCATACACACGGTCGGAAGAAAAAGTCCGATGGGGCACACACGGTCAGAAGAAAAAGTCCGATGGGAGCTTTTGGTCGGATATTCCAATCGTGTGTATCCCCCATCGGACCTTTTCTGTCGGCATTTCCGACGGACTTAGATAGAGAACATCCCCCGATGAAGTCACGTGATGACGTAACGTGTAGGGAGTGGCCGGAGGTTGAGTAAATACCGGAAGTGACATGAGAGTTTATTGATGTAGGAGTCCGTTTTTAGTTTATTGATGTGAGTCCACCTTATCTAAGTAATAAAAGAATATTTTAAACTTTGAACATACTACACCATTGGAGTTCTCTTTTTCTCCCGTCCCTTCCTTACTCCCCCCCCCCCCCCCGGGAGTACGAGAATATTATGAGAAAGTGGATTTGAAGCTTCCATTCAAGTGTAACACTAATTGTAATGGAGGACCCCCTGGTGGTAGATGTTGGAATAGCGTTGGAATAGCGTTGGAATAGCGGAACAGATTCCTGTGCGCTATCTTATGCTGTTGTTTCAAGATATTAAGGTGAGAGTTCTGTGAGCTCATTGATGAGATGTTATACCTCTCGCCTCTTTGATGTATGGTCTATTCAAACGCATTTTGAAAAAAACTATTTTGGACATTTATTGAAAAATTCTTTAATAAGAGGCAATCATCGCATTGATTTTAATGCCCCTGGATTGATACACCAGTTCATTGATTAACCATTTGTACACTATCTATTGGGCACCATTTGCACACCATATGTTTACCCTATTTATTGGGCACCTTTTGCACTTTATTTATTGCTGTAGCGCGGGATCATTATTTGATTTTATCTAGATAGAGAACATGTTCTAAATTTTTCTGTCAGAAATGCTGACGGAGGTTATCCCATTGGCAACGCCGACCGTGTGTACGGGGGTCCGACCGTGTGTACACGGCATTAGGTCATATCAAATAGGTCAAGTAAAAAAGAATTAAAAAACATACGATAGGCATATGATAGCAGTGAGCATCTAGTGTAAACAAGAAAGTGGACACCAAATAAACGGCAGTGAGCCCCTGTGCGTCAACGCGTTTCGCTGTTTTGCTTCATCAGGACTCACTTAGGTGTAGTTGGAAGGAACAGGTCTCACTATCAAAGATATAATAAATCCATCAGACATTATATTACAATAACATATGATAAAAAAAACTTTCAAACATTGCTATATCCAGAGGACAATACGCACATCAGATACAAATAGCTACCTTGTCAGCATAGAAATATCTCCACATGGAGAGCTCCCAGATGATCACCCACGAATCACTGCATAAAGCAGGAGGCAGTTTCTTACTAATACCAGCGACCATGTATAAGGCTAAACTAATCAGCATATTAATCCAAGCTACTATCCCAAAGAGCAGCCAAACTTAACATTAAAATAGGTGATAGTATGTAAAAGACATACCTGATGGCGTAAAGATAGATATGAATATAAACTCATATGGTTCACCGGGGGAGGAAGGAAATACATCGTAAGCAGTGGCGGCTGGTGAAGGTTTAGGATGGGGGGTGCCAGACCCTGCCCTTCCTTTTAGACCCCTCCCACTTGGTGAAAATGGGTGTGGTTTCAGCAAAATAGTGGGCGTGGCTCTAAGGTGGCGTGGTTAGCGTCTGAGATCAACGAGGGATGGAGGGAGAGGGAGAGAGGGATGGAGGGACAGCAGGCCCATTTCCTACACAACAATAGAAATATGTGTATTCTAGAAAGTTTAAAGGGGTTGTAAAGGTAAAAATTTTTTCACCTTAATGCATTCTATGCATTAAGGTGAAAAAACTACTGACAATACCGCCGCCCCCAGCCCCCCCCCCGTTTTACTTACCTGACCCCTCGAAAGTCAGCTGCTCGTTCCCGACATCCATTCCGCTGCTCAGCCTGGCCGCTGATTGGCTACAGTGGATGGATTGGAAGCAGCGCAGCCATTGGCTCGCGCTGCTGTCAATCACATCCAATGACGCGGCGCGCTGGTGGGTGGGGCCGAGTGATACAGCGAGCGGCTATAGCCGCCGGCTGTATCACGGGAGCGCACCCGCAACAACTAACCACCATGGGAGGGAGCTCGCATTGAGGTGGTTAGTACTTGGGGGGAAGAGCTGAAACAGCCGCCGAGGGACCCCAGAAAAGCAGGTTCAGGGCCATTCTGTGCAGAACGAGCTGCACAGTGAAGGTAAGTATAACATGTTTGTTATTTTTAAAAAATAAAAAAATTACCTTTACAACCCCTTTAACAATCAGCAGATAAAGATACTCCAAACACCTGGTGTTAGCAGTTCAATCATCCCGCACCATGGTTGTTATTTATTATTTATTTCTATTATTACATTGTAATATAAAATGAAATCATTCAACTCACCATAATGCAGAATCAGTGGAAGCCCCAAGCGTGTCACTAGCCACGTCGCCTGCCACCAGATGCCATCAGGTGTCCCCAGCGGAGATCGTCCTTACAACAGGTGCCCCCAGCGGAGTCCCTCCTTACATGCAGCCTGTGTACCATCAAATGCAGCCTGTGTCCCACCAAATGCAGCCTGTGTCCCACCAAATACAGCCCGTGTCCCACCAAATACAGCCCGTGTCCCACCAAATACAGCCCGTGTCCCACCAAATGCAGCCTGTGTCCCACCAAATACAGCCTGTGTCCCATAAAATGCAGCCTGTGTCCCACCAAATGCAGCCTGTGTCCCACCAAATACAGCCTGTGTAACATAAAATGCAGCCTGTGTCCCACCAAATACAGCCTGTGTCCCACCAAATGCAGCCTGTGTCCCACCAAATACAGCCCGTGTCCCATCAAATACAGCCCGTGTCCCACCAAATACAGCCTGTGTCCCACCAAATACAGCCTGTGTCCCACCAAATACAGCCCGTGTCCCACCAAATACAGCCCGTGTCCCACCAAATACAGCCCGTGTCCCACCAAATGCAGCCTGTGTCCCACCAAATACAGCCTGTGTCCCATAAAATGCAGCCTGTGTCCCACCAAATGCAGCCTGTGTCCCACCAAATACAGCCTGTGTAACATAAAATGCAGCCTGTGTCCCACCAAATACAGCCTGTGTCCCACCAAATGCAGCCTGTGTCCCACCAAATACAGCCCGTGTCCCATCAAATACAGCCCGTGTCCCACCAAATACAGCCTGTGTCCCACCAAATACAGCCTGTGTCCCACCAAATACAGCCTGTGTCCCACCCAATGCAGCCCATGTCCCACCAAATGCAGCCCCTGTCCCACCAAATACAGCCCGTGTCCCACCAAATACAGCCTGTGTCCCACCAAATGCAGCCCGTGTCCCACCAAATACAGCCCGTGTCCCACCAAATACAGCCTGTGTCCCACCAAATACAAAAAAGAGAAACAAGAAAAGGCGCCTCTTAGTAAAGCTGTATATTTAATGATAACATTCCATTAAAGCCACTCACATATAAAACTTGGTTAGTCCGGCGTGGGAAGCTTCAGTATAGCTATACAGGATAGCGTCCTCCTCTGTCACATAGTCTCACTCCTTCTCTTGCTGCCGGCCGGTCTGTGTAGCGCGGACTTCCGGGATTCAGTGAGACTCCAGAACGAGGCTTGGACATCCGCCGAGCAGTCGATAGGAGGACTGGGACGCTGGAACGCAAATCCAATAGTATTCGCTGTACTGCCGAAAAGCAACGCGTTTCGGAGCATGCGCACTAGAGCGCGCTCCTTTCTCAAGCTAAGGAGATGGTATTACGTTGCAGCCTATTTAAGTGCTCTCATAGCACCGCCGCCTAATGGTTACTAATATAATTACAGGAAAATAAAACATTTAAAAACAGATATTGAAAAGAAAAAATGATATTCCTATTGTGCAATGTTCCTCTGTATGTACTAGTTTCCACTATGTACATACACTGTATCTAAATATAATAAAAATGGATTTTTGTATGTTTCATGTATTACAATTCAGATTATATGTGTAAACAACTATAATGTATGAATGTGAGCACACTCTATCAGCTTATCCAATTATATGGGGAAAGCTCCTATGTAAAGTATATGGGGACGGTGGTGTTCTTTTATCGTTGTATATGATAACACTAACATACTTTAAAAACATCATTCTAAAATATATTGTAATAAATATATAAGTATATATTCCATTAAAATTTTTTGGTGTAAAAACTATTCTCATGTACTCGTATAAAAAGCATGATTAGACTAAGGCCGTATTTTTATAACATAATTACATAAAAGGCGAGTGCCATACCCAAATAAAATATTTTATAGAATGGTGGATATTTCTAATTCCTCGTTAATTCCACCAGGATTCAGAGCGTCTAAAGAATAAATCCAGAAGGTTTCCCTTTCACATAGTCTAAAAAATCTTTCAGCTGCGGGTAGGTTTTTTGGTATTTGCTCAATAACCCATACCTCAAGACCTTCAGTGGATTTTGCATGGTGTTCACAGAAATGACGGGGGACACTATGTTTGTCCCTCCCTCCTTCTATTTTTCTTCTGTGTTCACCAAATCTTTGCCTTAGTGGACGTATGGTGCGCCCTACATAGAGGAGGTTGCAGGGGCAGCTCAAACCATAAACTACAAAGTCTGAGCCACAGTTGTAAAAATTGTCAAGCACGTAGGTCTTTCCTTTAGTGGAAAAATGTTTTTTTCCATGCTTGACAAAATTACAAGTTTTGCACATGGCTTTTTTACATTGAAACATGCCCTTCAGAGGAATCATGTGGGCCTGTGCTACTGTGGTCTCTTTTATGGACTTTAATTTACTTGGCGCTATTTTGTTTTTAATGTTGGGGGCTTTCCTGTAAGTGATTTTTGGGTAATTGGGTAAAACTGGTTGGAGATGTGGGTCCTCTAAAAGGATAGGCCAATACTTTCTAAAAATTGCTTCCATTTGTGAAAATTTAGTATGAAACCTAGTAATGAAACGTCCCGATGAATTGGGCATTTCTTCATTTTTGTGTTTCACCACAGGTGTTGGTTGTAGGTAGTACTTTTGTGCTTGGTCTACCAGTGACTCTGGATACTCTTTGTCCTTAAGTTTTTTTCTGAGTAGCTGACTCTGTTCCACGTAATCTGATGTTTTTGTACAATTTCTCCGTAACCGGCAGAACTGCCCTTTAGGGATGTTGTTTTTCCATTTGTTGTAATGGCAGCTTTTGTAATGCAGTAAAGAGTTTCCTGCTGTGGGTTTAAAAAAGTTTTTCGCATGTATCTCGTTGCCTACATGGAAAAGATCAAGGTCTAAGAAAGCTAATCTTTCTTTATCCATGATATGGGTAAAGCTCAGACCATGTGGGTTGTTGTTGCAATGGGACACAAACTCGTTAACAGCATCTACTGGACCATCCCAAATAATAATGATATCGTCTATAAAACGACCATAAAAAATGAGATGTCTAAGAAAGGGATTATTCTGCCAGATATATCTGTGCTCCCATAAACCCATTGCCAGATTCGCATATGAGGGCGCGAAATTGGCCCCCATAGCTGTCCCCTGGATCTGTAGATAATGCTGTTCATTGAACGTAAAATAATTGTGTGTTAGGCAATATCTAGCACTATCCAAAATGAATGTGGCCTGTTTATTGCTCATGTATGGGTCTAGAGATAAAAAGTGACTAAGTGCTGTTATTCCAAAGTCATGAGGAATAGACGTGTACAATGAGTTCACATCTAAAGATATCCAAATATATTGGTCTTCCCATCTGTAAGGTTTCAATAGATCCAGCAGATGTGTTCCATCTCGAATATATGATTGCAGTCCTTGTGCTAAGGGCTGTAGATGGTGATCTATATATTTTGATAGCCCAGAAGTAATGCTGTCCATGGCAGCAATGATGGGTCTCCCTGGGGGGTTAGTCTGGTTCTTGTGAATTTTGGGTATGTGATAAAAATATGGAGTCCTATAGAAGTCCCTCCGTAAGAAGGAGGCTTCATTTTTATTAATGATATTAGATTGGATAGCTCCATCGATAAGTGTGTTCATATCCTTCTGATATTCCAATAAAGGATCTGAGCTCAACTTATGGTAAGTGGAGCTGTCTGCAAGCAAGCGTTCCGCTTCTTTTATGTAATCTAGTCTGTTTTGGATCACAATTCCGCCGCCCTTGTCGGCGGTTTTTATGATCAGATCTTTATTGTTTGTTAATGCTTTTAGGGCCATTTTTTCTTTTGTAGTGAGGCTGCCGAGATTTGTAGTACTTGCTTCCCCCTGACTACACATCTTTTTGAGGTCTGAAAATACCATATTATAAAATGTGGTAAGATGTGGGCCTTTTGACTGGTATGGGTAGAAAATCGATTTTGGTTTCAATCCAGAATGTATGACTGGTGGGGAGGTATGCAAATGTTGTGTAAAGAGATCTAACCCTGTATATGAATCATCATGATACAGATGCTCCAGCATCTCCATCATTTCTACGTCAAAATCAAATACCAGTTCTTCGACGGGGAGATCTACAGTACCTACTGTACAAGGGCTACTACTATTAGTTTTATTTTTAGTATCTTTGATGTGAAAAAACCTATGTAGTGTTAAATTTCTGATGTATCTATTCAGATCTTTAAACAAAATAAATGGGTCTGGTTTATTGGATGGAGAAAAATTAAGACCATGGTTTAACAGGGAGACTTCTGCTGAGGACAAAGTATATTGGGATAAATTAAAGATTTTGACCGTTTCCGGTTGTTGTTTATTTTTACTTCTATTTCTACTTCTTCCCCCTCTGCAGCCTCTCCGACGAACTTTCTTTTTGTCTGGGTAGCTGTAGAGGGGTTTGTGGATAAAAAAGATGGATTATCTAATGTACTGCAGGAACCGAATGTGATTGGTGTATGGATCATATTTTGTGGGGTAGACTTGGGACCAATGGAGGGGATACTAGGCACTGAACAAATTGATGTTTGAGTTCCAGATAAAGGCATAGCACTATTAGTACAGGGTACAGTGACAGTATTGTTAATGTTTAAGCTTTTTTGTCTGGGTTCGTCTAATGGAGTAGAAATATCCATTTCTGTTATCTGTACCAGGTTGTTAATTTGTGAGGAAACTTTATTGGTATTAGTGGGAATACTATTTGTGGAACTGGGCTTAGGACGGTTATAAAATGAATTTAATTTACTCAATAATTTGGCTTTTGGTGACTTGGTAACTGATTTCATGATGTCCTGTCGTTGTGTATGGTGATCTATGTGGGAGGAACACTCTGTGCCTCTGACTGTTTTGTGTTTCGAAAACGAAGCACGTGATGGTAACGAAGGATGGGATAAAGATACTGAAGTGATGGAATGACTGAAAGGATCTAATTCCATTAACGACGGGATATGTGTAGGTTTTTTCATCCATGTGAATACCTTTTTATTAGAATAATCTAGAATATCCCGTCTGAATTTTCCTATTTTACTGAAAATAAGATCATTTTCTTGTTTTTTTGTATTGTTTTTCAAAATATCTAGCCAAGGGGAAGGGATATTTTGTCCTGCATTAACTATATCTGTGGATAATGTTTCTACGATTTTTTTAAGGTTTTCAAACTTTTTTTCTCTATGCTTTACCAATATGGTCATCCACTTGGTAGTGCAAAATTCAGCCAGACTGCCCCATTCTTTAGCGTCCTCTGGTTCCAAAAAAGAGCAGTTTTTTAGTATGCGGAGACCTCGTGGTGAGATTCTATTTTTCAGATATTGGTTGAGAAAATATTTATCCCACCATTGGGAGTTGGTGGAATGTATGAGACGTTCTAGTTTTTTGAATTTTCCGCATAATTTGTATCGTGCATTTTTATCCAAAATAGCGTCTGGACTAAAAATGGACGAGGGTAAGTAACTGTATAATTGGTCTAGAATACTACATTTTAACGTTTCTATTTCTGTAATGAAATCCATATTAATATACTCGGGGAAATGAACAATGTTATGATGTATGTGTATATGTACGTTTTGGTCATGTAATGTAATAATACGCTAATCCGAAAAGTGCTAATGCATGGTGAAAGACCAAACTTATTAAAATTATTAGAAAATCAGAAGATCAATAATTTGTATATATATATATATATATATATATGTGCACAATAGGAAGGGAAAGGGGGGAATAAAAACAATAATAATCAATATGGGATAAGAACAATAATAATCAATATAGGATACACTAAAAAAATATATATATATATGGCTAGACAATATCTGGATACCAAAGATAAAACACTGATGTTTGCAGCCACTAAACACAAGCTTCAAAAGACAATGTACACAAGAAATAAAAAACAAGCAGCGCAAGTCCCAATGTTCATCATCTATCTATGTTATCACAAGAATGTCCTTTAGAGCAAACTGCTCTTTGTGAGATATGAACAGTCTATATGCAGGGCAGCCTTTTTAAAGGGAGATGAAGCAGCTCCAGATATGCAAAAAAGAGAAACAAGAAAAGGCGCCTCTTATGGTTTGAGCTGCCCCTGCAACCTCCTCTATGTAGGGCGCACCATACGTCCACTAAGGCAAAGATTTGGTGAACACAGAAGAAAAATAGAAGGAGGGAGGGACAAACATAGTGTCCCCCGTCATTTCTGTGAACACCATGCAAAATCCACTGAAGGTCTTGAGGTATGGGTTATTGAGCAAATACCAAAAAACCTACCCGCAGCTGAAAGATTTTTTAGACTATGTGAAAGGGAAACCTTCTGGATTTATTCTTTAGACGCTCTGAATCCTGGTGGAATTAACGAGGAATTAGAAATATCCACCATTCTATAAAATATTTTATTTGGGTATGGCACTCGCCTTTTATGTAATTATGTTATAAAAATACGGCCTTAGTCTAATCATGCTTTTTATACGAGTACATGAGAATAGTTTTTACACCAAAAAATTTTAATGGAATATATACTTATATATTTATTACAATATATTTTAGAATGATGTTTTTAAAGTATGTTAGTGTTATCATATACAACGATAAAAGAACACCACCGTCCCCATATACTTTACATAGGAGCTTTCCCCATATAATTGGATAAGCTGATAGAGTGTGCTCACATTCATACATTATAGTTGTTTACACATATAATCTGAATTGTAATACATGAAACATACAAAAATCCATTTTTATTATATTTAGATACAGTGTATGTACATAGTGGAAACTAGTACATACAGAGGAACATTGCACAATAGGAATATCATTTTTTCTTTTCAATATCTGTTTTTAAATGTTTTATTTTCCTGTAATTATAATAGTAACCATTAGGCGGCGGTGCTATGAGAGCACTTAAATAGGCTGCAACGTAATACCATCTCCTTAGCTTGAGAAAGGAGCGCGCTCTAGTGCGCATGCTCCGAAACGCGTTGCTTTTCGGCAGTACAGCGAATACTATTGGATTTGCGTTCCAGCGTCCCAGTCCTCCTATCGACTGCTCGGCGGATGTCCAAGCCTCGTTCTGGAGTCTCACTGAATCCCGGAAGTCCGCGCTACACAGACCGGCCGGCAGCAAGAGAAGGAGTGAGACTATGTGACAGAGGAGGACGCTATCCTGTATAGCTATACTGAAGCTTCCCACGCCGGACTAACCAAGTTTTATATGTGAGTGGCTTTAATGGAATGTTATCATTAAATATACAGCTTTACTAAGAGGCGCCTTTTCTTGTTTCTCTTTTTTGCATATCTGGAGCTGCTTCATCTCCCTTTAAAAAGGCTGCCCTGCATATAGACTGTTCATATCTCACAAAGAGCAGTTTGCTCTAAAGGACATTCTTGTGATAACATAGATAGATGATGAACATTGGGACTTGCGCTGCTTGTTTTTTATTTCTTGTGTACATTGTCTTTTGAAGCTTGTGTTTAGTGGCTGCAAACATCAGTGTTTTATCTTTGGTATCCAGATATTGTCTAGCCATATATATATATATTTTTTTAGTGTATCCTATATTGATTATTATTGTTCTTATCCCATATTGATTATTATTGTTTTTATTCCCCCCTTTCCCTTCCTATTGTGCACATATATATATATATATATATATATACAAATTATTGATCTTCTGATTTTCTAATAATTTTAATAAGTTTGGTCTTTCACCATGCATTAGCACTTTTCGGATTAGCGTATTATTACATTACATGACCAAAACGTACATATACACATACATCATAACATTGTTCATTTCCCCGAGTATATTAATATGGATTTCATTACAGAAATAGAAACGTTAAAATGTAGTATTCTAGACCAATTATACAGTTACTTACCCTCGTCCATTTTTAGTCCAGACGCTATTTTGGATAAAAATGCACGATACAAATTATGCGGAAAATTCAAAAAACTAGAACGTCTCATACATTCCACCAACTCCCAATGGTGGGATAAATATTTTCTCAACCAATATCTGAAAAATAGAATCTCACCACGAGGTCTCCGCATACTAAAAAACTGCTCTTTTTTGGAACCAGAGGACGCTAAAGAATGGGGCAGTCTGGCTGAATTTTGCACTACCAAGTGGATGACCATATTGGTAAAGCATAGAGAAAAAAAGTTTGAAAACCTTAAAAAAATCGTAGAAACATTATCCACAGATATAGTTAATGCAGGACAAAATATCCCTTCCCCTTGGCTAGATATTTTGAAAAACAATACAAAAAAACAAGAAAATGATCTTATTTTCAGTAAAATAGGAAAATTCAGACGGGATATTCTAGATTATTCTAATAAAAAGGTATTCACATGGATGAAAAAACCTACACATATCCCGTCGTTAATGGAATTAGATCCTTTCAGTCATTCCATCACTTCAGTATCTTTATCCCATCCTTCGTTACCATCACGTGCTTCGTTTTCGAAACACAAAACAGTCAGAGGCACAGAGTGTTCCTCCCACATAGATCACCATACACAACGACAGGACATCATGAAATCAGTTACCAAGTCACCAAAAGCCAAATTATTGAGTAAATTAAATTCATTTTATAACCGTCCTAAGCCCAGTTCCACAAATAGTATTCCCACTAATACCAATAAAGTTTCCTCACAAATTAACAACCTGGTACAGATAACAGAAATGGATATTTCTACTCCATTAGACGAACCCAGACAAAAAAGCTTAAACATTAACAATACTGTCACTGTACCCTGTACTAATAGTGCTATGCCTTTATCTGGAACTCAAACATCAATTTGTTCAGTGCCTAGTATCCCCTCCATTGGTCCCAAGTCTACCCCACAAAATATGATCCATACACCAATCACATTCGGTTCCTGCAGTACATTAGATAATCCATCTTTTTTATCCACAAACCCCTCTACAGCTACCCAGACAAAAAGAAAGTTCGTCGGAGAGGCTGCAGAGGGGGAAGAAGTAGAAATAGAAGTAAAAATAAACAACAACCGGAAACGGTCAAAATCTTTAATTTATCCCAATATACTTTGTCCTCAGCAGAAGTCTCCCTGTTAAACCATGGTCTTAATTTTTCTCCATCCAATAAACCAGACCCATTTATTTTGTTTAAAGATCTGAATAGATACATCAGAAATTTAACACTACATAGGTTTTTTCACATCAAAGATACTAAAAATAAAACTAATAGTAGTAGCCCTTGTACAGTAGGTACTGTAGATCTCCCCGTCGAAGAACTGGTATTTGATTTTGACGTAGAAATGATGGAGATGCTGGAGCATCTGTATCATGATGATTCATATACAGGGTTAGATCTCTTTACACAACATTTGCATACCTCCCCACCAGTCATACATTCTGGATTGAAACCAAAATCGATTTTCTACCCATACCAGTCAAAAGGCCCACATCTTACCACATTTTATAATATGGTATTTTCAGACCTCAAAAAGATGTGTAGTCAGGGGGAAGCAAGTACTACAAATCTCGGCAGCCTCACTACAAAAGAAAAAATGGCCCTAAAAGCATTAACAAACAATAAAGATCTGATCATAAAAACCGCCGACAAGGGCGGCGGAATTGTGATCCAAAACAGACTAGATTACATAAAAGAAGCGGAACGCTTGCTTGCAGACAGCTCCACTTACCATAAGTTGAGCTCAGATCCTTTATTGGAATATCAGAAGGATATGAACACACTTATCGATGGAGCTATCCAATCTAATATCATTAATAAAAATGAAGCCTCCTTCTTACGGAGGGACTTCTATAGGACTCCATATTTTTATCACATACCCAAAATTCACAAGAACCAGACTAACCCCCCAGGGAGACCCATCATTGCTGCCATGGACAGCATTACTTCTGGGCTATCAAAATATATAGATCACCATCTACAGCCCTTAGCACAAGGACTGCAATCATATATTCGAGATGGAACACATCTGCTGGATCTATTGAAACCTTACAGATGGGAAGACCAATATATTTGGATATCTTTAGATGTGAACTCATTGTACACGTCTATTCCTCATGACTTTGGAATAACAGCACTTAGTCACTTTTTATCTCTAGACCCATACATGAGCAATAAACAGGCCACATTCATTTTGGATAGTGCTAGATATTGCCTAACACACAATTATTTTACGTTCAATGAACAGCATTATCTACAGATCCAGGGGACAGCTATGGGGGCCAATTTCGCGCCCTCATATGCGAATCTGGCAATGGGTTTATGGGAGCACAGATATATCTGGCAGAATAATCCCTTTCTTAGACATCTCATTTTTTATGGTCGTTTTATAGACGATATCATTATTATTTGGGATGGTCCAGTAGATGCTGTTAACGAGTTTGTGTCCCATTGCAACAACAACCCACATGGTCTGAGCTTTACCCATATCATGGATAAAGAAAGATTAGCTTTCTTAGACCTTGATCTTTTCCATGTAGGCAACGAGATACATGCGAAAAACTTTTTTAAACCCACAGCAGGAAACTCTTTACTGCATTACAAAAGCTGCCATTACAACAAATGGAAAAACAACATCCCTAAAGGGCAGTTCTGCCGATTACGGAGAAATTGTACAAAAACATCAGATTACGTGGAACAGAGTCAGCTACTCAGAAAAAAACTTAAGGACAAAGAGTATCCAGAGTCACTGGTAGACCAAGCACAAAAGTACTACCTACAACCAACACCTGTGGTGAAACACAAAAATGAAGAAATGCCCAATTCATCGGGACGTTTCATTACTAGGTTTCATACTAAATTTTCACAAATGGAAGCAATTTTTAGAAAGTATTGGCCTATCCTTTTAGAGGACCCACATCTCCAACCAGTTTTACCCAATTACCCAAAAATCACTTACAGGAAAGCCCCCAACATTAAAAACAAAATAGCGCCAAGTAAATTAAAGTCCATAAAAGAGACCACAGTAGCACAGGCCCACATGATTCCTCTGAAGGGCATGTTTCAATGTAAAAAAGCCATGTGCAAAACTTGTAATTTTGTCAAGCATGGAAAAAAACATTTTTCCACTAAAGGAAAGACCTACGTGCTTGACAATTTTTACAACTGTGGCTCAGACTTTGTAGTTTATGGTTTGAGCTGCCCCTGCAACCTCCTCTATGTAGGGCGCACCATACGTCCACTAAGGCAAAGATTTGGTGAACACAGAAGAAAAATAGAAGGAGGGAGGGACAAACATAGTGTCCCCCGTCATTTCTGTGAACACCATGCAAAATCCACTGAAGGTCTTGAGGTATGGGTTATTGAGCAAATACCAAAAAACCTACCCGCAGCTGAAAGATTTTTTAGACTATGTGAAAGGGAAACCTTCTGGATTTATTCTTTAGACGCTCTGAATCCTGGTGGAATTAACGAGGAATTAGAAATATCCACCATTCTATAAAATATTTTATTTGGGTATGGCACTCGCCTTTTATGTAATTATGTTATAAAAATACGGCCTTAGTCTAATCATGCTTTTTATACGAGTACATGAGAATAGTTTTTACACCAAAAAATTTTAATGGAATATATACTTATATATTTATTACAATATATTTTAGAATGATGTTTTTAAAGTATGTTAGTGTTATCATATACAACGATAAAAGAACACCACCGTCCCCATATACTTTACATAGGAGCTTTCCCCATATAATTGGATAAGCTGATAGAGTGTGCTCACATTCATACATTATAGTTGTTTACACATATAATCTGAATTGTAATACATGAAACATACAAAAATCCATTTTTATTATATTTAGATACAGTGTATGTACATAGTGGAAACTAGTACATACAGAGGAACATTGCACAATAGGAATATCATTTTTTCTTTTCAATATCTGTTTTTAAATGTTTTATTTTCCTGTAATTATATTAGTAACCATTAGGCGGCGGTGCTATGAGAGCACTTAAATAGGCTGCAACGTAATACCATCTCCTTAGCTTGAGAAAGGAGCGCGCTCTAGTGCGCATGCTCCGAAACGCGTTGCTTTTCGGCAGTACAGCGAATACTATTGGATTTGCGTTCCAGCGTCCCAGTCCTCCTATCGACTGCTCGGCGGATGTCCAAGCCTCGTTCTGGAGTCTCACTGAATCCCGGAAGTCCGCGCTACACAGACCGGCCGGCAGCAAGAGAAGGAGTGAGACTATGTGACAGAGGAGGACGCTATCCTGTATAGCTATACTGAAGCTTCCCACGCCGGACTAACCAAGTTTTATATGTGAGTGGCTTTAATGGAATGTTATCATTAAATATACAGCTTTACTAAGAGGCGCCTTTTCTTGTTTCTCTTTTTTGCATATCTGGAGCTGCTTCATCTCCCTTTAAAAAGGCTGCCCTGCATATAGACTGTTCATATCTCACAAAGAGCAGTTTGCTCTAAAGGACATTCTTGTGATAACATAGATAGATGATGAACATTGGGACTTGCGCTGCTTGTTTTTTATTTCTTGTGTCCCACCAAATACAGCCTGTGTCCCACCAAATACAGCCTGTGTCCCACCAAATGCAGCCCGTGTCCCACCAAATACAGCCCGTGTCCCACCAAATACAGCCTGTGTCCCACCAAATACAGCCCGTGTCCCACCAAATACAGCCTGTGTTCCACCAAATACAGCCCGTGTCCCACCAAATGCAGCCCATGTCCCACCAAATACAGCCTGTGTCCCATCAAATACAGCCCGTGTCCCACCCAATGCAGCCCATGTCCCACCAAATGCAGCCCCTGTCCCACCAAATACAGCCCGTGTCCCACCAAATACAGCCCCTGTCCCACCAAATACAGCCCGTGTCCCACCAAATACAGCCTGTGTCCCACCAAATACAGCCCCTGTCCCACCAAATACAGCCTGTGTCCCACCAAATACAGCCTGTGTCCCACCAAATGCAGCCCGTGTCCCACCAAATACAGCCCGTGTCCCACCAAATACAGCCTGTGTCCCACCAAATGCAGCCCCTGTCCCACCAAATACAGCCCGTGTTCCACCAAATACAGCCTGTGTCCCACCAAATACAGCCTTGCCTGTGTCACATCGAACCTCCCCCGTTCTCCGTGGGATCACAGCGGTACTTACCTTGCTGTGTTGTCCTCATCCTGCGGTGCCTCCTTCCACTGGAAGCGGTGATGGAGGAGTCCGCTCCTCATACTTCCGGTTTTCTCTCTCCCGGGCGCAATGGGAGAGAGAAAACAGGAAGTGACATCAAACTCGGATGTCAATCAAACCACCCGGCCGTAGTAATATACACTACGAGCGCCGGGCGGAAGCTACTTGGCGCCTCGGCAAGCACCGCAAGGCGGGACAAAAGCCCGCAAATGAAGCGTCGCGTCCTCAATCTCGTGATTGCATAGACGTGGCACTCCCCATAAGTGCACTGTGTCTGGCGTCCGAACACAGTGCACTTAAAGAGGAGGGCCCATTAAAAAAAAAATTAAAAGTCAGCAGCTACAAATACTGCAGCTGCTGACTTTTAATTGGACACTTACCTATTCCAGGGTCCAGCGATGCGGGTGATCGAAGCCCTGCTTGTCTCCCCCTCCGTTCAGCGGTGTCGGCATTGAAACTGTGGGCGCCGGGCTGTGGCTTCACAGCCGGGCACCCACTGCGCATGCGCTAGCGGTGCCGTGCGCCGTGATTGGCTGCTCAGTCACCTGGGACCTGTAATGGGTCCCAGGTGATTGACAAGAGGGAGGGAGCAGAGCTGAGCCCTTCCTGTGCCGAGGGGGAAGTGATGTCACCAGCCCAGGCACTGGAAGAGGCAGACTACGAAGGACCCCCTAGCAACAGGCATTTAGAGGTGAGTTAAAAAAATTTCCAAATTTTTTTTTTATTTTTTTTTTAGGAATTTTCATGTATTTTTTTTTTGGGTGGAACACCACTTTAAGGACATTTTTTTGTATTTTTTAACCACTTCAGCCCCTGAAGAATTTACCCCCTTCCTGACCAGAGCACTTTTTGCGATTCAGCACTGCGTTGCTTTAACTGACAATTGCGCGGTCGTGCGACGTGGCTCACAAACAAAATTGACGTCCTTTTTTTCCCCACAAATAGAGCTTTCTTTTGGTGCTATTTGATCACCTCTGCGGTTTTTATTTTTTGCGCTATAAACAAAAAAATAGCGACAATTTAGAAAAAAAAGCATTATTTTTTTACTTTTTGCTATAATAAATATCCCCAAAAAATAATTTAAAAAA
This sequence comes from Aquarana catesbeiana, assembly GCF_042186555.1. NCBI lineage: Eukaryota > Metazoa > Chordata > Amphibia > Anura > Ranidae > Aquarana > Aquarana catesbeiana. The sequence goes on along the minus strand of NC_133329.1, from coordinate 2,785,355 downwards.
CATGTTTTTTCCTCAGTTTAGGCCGATCCCTATTCTTCTACATATTTTTGGTAAAAAAAAAAAAAATCGCAATAAGCGATTATTGATTGGTTTGTGCAAAAGTTATAGCGTTTACAAAATAGGGGATAGTTTTATGGCATTTTTATAATATTTTTTTTTTACTAGTAATGGCGGCGATCAGCGATTTTTTATTGTGACTGCGACATTATGGCGGACATGTCGGACATTTTTTACACATTTTTGGGACCATTGTCATTTATACAGCGTTCAGTGCTATAAAAATGCACTGATTCCTGTGTAAATGACACTGGCAGTGAAGGGGTTAACCACTAGGGGGCGGGGAGGGGTTAGGTCAGTACTAGGGAGGTGTTTTCTAAATTTAGGGGGGAGGGGCTAGCTGTGACATGTCACTGATCACTGCTGTCGATGACAGGGAGCAGAGATCAGTGACACTTGTCACTAGGGCAGAACGGGGAGATGCTTGTTTACATCAGCATCTCCCCGTTCGTCCTCTCCGTGAGGCGATCGCGGGTATCCCCGCGGCGATCGAGTCCGTGGGACCCGCGACCCGACTCACGGAGCTCCCGGCCGGCGGCACGCACACGCAATGGCACGGCGAGGAATACAGATACGCCCATTTGCCCAGCCGTGCCATTCCGCCGACGTACATCGGCGTGCGCCGGTTGGGAAGTGGTTAAAGGGACAGTTTTACATTTTTATTTTTTTTTACATTTTTTTGTGACTGCCTAGAGGGGGGGGCGGCGCCCGTGTGCCCCCTATGGATGGGCCGCCAATGACCGTAAGTATCCAGATAATTAGAGGTGGAGAGTAATAGAGAGGAGAAGGGTAGAACAAACAACACCCTTTCACCAGTTTTCGGTCCCTAGAAACAGGGGCTTCAACAATAATCCATATGGACAGATATATATAATTCTTCCAAACCGGATATATCCAACTCTCCTACACCTGCCCACAGCCACTATAACTATCCACAGGTATATTTAAACAGGCTGCAAAGATAGAAGTAAAAAGAAAAACAAAAAAGAGAAAGGCATCACGTATTATCTTGTCAAAATAGTTTTATTGAGTACAAAGATTATGTTTAGATAACATTGAATAATAACATACATTCAATGTAAGGAAGCTCATTTACAATTATAGAATAGTTCATTCATCAATAATATCATAAAACAAGACAATATATTCTAAAAGGAAATAAAGAGATAGGAGAGAAAAAAAAAAAAACTTTGGCGTCCTTGTCCATTTCGAAAGAATAGAATTCAAAGAGTTATGTAAGTTCTGTTACATCGTTTGCCTCATTTTATTTCTAGACAGTAATTGAGATTATTATTTACCTATCAATTAGAGCTTCAATATCGTAGAATAATATAGTATAAGGAAAAGAAAGGAAAGAAAGTATAGTAGGAAGGGGAGAAGAGAAGAAGTTTAAGGGAAAGAATCCGCGAGGTCAGGCCTAGGGCTGTAATATAGCCTATGTCTTGTTATCACAACTACCATGGCAGGAGAACGCTCTTGTCCAGGGTTGGCATGGAATATGTAATCCAAGGCTGCCATATTACCTCAAATCTGGGGATCGTGTCCAATTCTATAGCTATCATCTTGGCACGAGTCATATAGTCATTCATTTTAGCTTTTGCTTCATTTATATCTAATGTTGGTGATTTCCAAGATTTTGCTAAAGTCTGTTTAGCTGCTATGAAGAGATATACCAACAATTTGAATTGGGTATGAGTTATGAATTCAGGTTTTAAGTTGAGAAGGGCCATTGCTGGATCGCAAGGGATTGTTTTCCCAATCAGGTTAGTTGCAATGTTAAAAATTCCCCTCCAGAATATTTGAGCTAATGGACACGACCACCAGATGGGAAGGTATGTGCCGGGGTCCAAACAACCCCGAAAACATTGCGCCGAATAATTTTGCACATATTTTGCAACTCTAGTAGGTACTAGATGCCAGCGTGTTAAAACTTTATAATTGGCCTCAACCGCATATATATTAGGGGAAGCTGTTTTTGTTGTCGACCGTATTTGTTTCCAATCTGAATTATCAAAAGTACGCTCAAGGTCCTCCTCCCATTTCTGGACATAGGATAATTTGTCTTTACTGGAAAGAACCAGCAGGTGAGAGTATATAGTAGAGATTGTGCTTCTAGCATGCAGATCTTTTTTTACAAACTTCTTCGAAACTAGTCACATGTGTTAATGGGGATGTGGTAGACACTAAGGGTGTGAAGACATTTTTAATTTGGAAGTATCTAAATAGTTCAGGCTGCGGTAGACCATATCTCTCACAAAGGGTTGAAAAAGGGATGAATGATGAGGAATGTACAAATTTATACATACACAGTACGTCTCTAGATTTCCATTCTTTAAAGGAATTAGGGAATATCCATGCTGGATAAAAAGCAGGATTTTTATAGAATGACAACATCGGGTTATGAGATGATTGTAAATGGTTATTCTTTTTGAATCTATCCCAAAGGGAAATGTAGTGTTTAGTCATTGGATTCTTTAGGCCTATGCGATCTTTTGGAGTGATCCATAGTAAGTTTGATATTGGAATAGGATCGCATTCTGTGGCTTCAATATGTACCCATAAAGGGGTCTCCTGATAAGCATGATATTTAGCCAGGCTTGCTATGTGTGCAACCCTATAGTAATAAGCAAAATTAGGGCAACCTAGGCCTCCGTTTAATTTTGGGAGATATAGTGTATTTAGTTGTATGCGTGGTTTGGAGGAACCCCATATGTATGACGATGTTTTCCTTCGTAATATTCTGAGGTGATAAGCTGGAATAGGAATTGGTAATACTCTGAATAAGTACAGTAGTTTCGGTAATATCGTCATTTTTTACCGCGTTGGTTCTTCCGAACCACGATAATGGAAGATGAGACCATGATTTCATTAAGTTTGGTAATTGTTTTAAAATTGGAGGGTAATTAACTGAAAATAGATCTGCTAATGATGCTGTAAGATGTATGCCTAAGTATGGGATTGATCTGTCAGACCATGTGAAAGGAAGACTCATTTTAGCTGAAGTCAGTTCAATGTTAGAAAGAGATATGTTCAATGCTAAACATTTTTTTGGGGTTTATGTATAAACCAGAAATGTTAGCAAATTTATTGAGAATTGGGATTAGGTTTGGGCCTGACACTTGTGGAGATGAAAGAAATAGGAGGATGTCGTCTGCAAACAAACAGAGCTTACGTTGAAATCCTCCCATTTCTATCCCTGTTATAGTGGGGTCAGATCTTAATTGCTAGTGCGAGTGGTTCTATTAGGAGGGCGAAGAAAAAGGGGTTATGGTCTGGGGAGAACCCTCTAACACCTCCATCCCTAAATGTTACAAAAGAACAAAAAAAGCTAGCCCGTTGGGACTTTGAGTGAGGTGGGAGGGATAGGCACACGTATACACAAACTGCAACAAAAATTGATTTATTCATACAAAGGCTGTATAAACAAATGGGGAACAGCAATAAGTGTGCATTACCCGGCATAATAGCCTAGTTAACAGCATAGGTAAAAAACAAATACAATTAGACTGCAATCGGTTTGTACATCCATAAAAAGTAACAAGATCCATGATAAAACATTAAAACCAGTAAATGCATATACATCATCTAACATTGAAATTACATAAACATAAGTGGCAGCAATGTGTGGACATGGTATGGCCAACTGCGGATACCCAGCAGAGTGGGCATGCGGATAGCATCGATGGTGCCCTACGCGTTTCGCGAGTCTGTTCTCGCTCATCAGGGGCAGATAGATGGTAGGTTTTTTCTACAACAAAAAATATTAGGGTAGTAAATATATGTAGTTCATTAGATGGGTCGGGGCAAGAAAAGTGGTTGGCAAGTGAGGTCAATAAAATAAAGGCCTCATACTCACCAATCAGCTGGGCTTGGTAACCAAAAACACTGGATGCCAAGATGGCGGCCACAAGCATTGCCAGTTCGGGAGCTGAGGGGGCTTTGCAACCGGGAACGCAGCGGGACGGAACAAGGACGCACGGCACGGACTGACCGAAAGACAACTGGTCTGTGGTCTGGATGTATCCATGGGCAAATCTAAAAAAAAAGGGGGAGAGTGTGAGGATGCATGAGTTTCAAGGGATGTATTGAAACCGGGGATAGGGGACATCCTTGTCTTGTGCCTCTCTCAATGTTGAAGAAGTCAGATTTATAACCTGCGTATTTGACATACACTTTAGGTTTGTTATATAGAGCCGTAATCCAATTTATAAAATTTGGACCGAATCCCCATTTCTGCAAGGTATAGTTCAAGTAAGGCCATGCAATAGAATCGAAAGCTTTCTTTATGTCAAGTGAGAGAAATCAAACAGGTATGTGACGTTTTTTAGCTATGTGTGCCAAGAGGGTTGCTCTTCATACATTGTCACCTGCCTGTCGGCAATGGCGTCCCTAGGGGGGGGCAGAGGGGGCCCTGACCCCCCCCCCCCCAACATTATGCTGTGCCCCCCCATGTGCCCCCCCAAAAAAAAAAAAATTTTTTTTTTTTACAAAAAATCAATGTCTAAAAGGGAGAGAGTCCCCAGTCAGCTCCTGCGGGTGATTCCTCCCCCCTCCCCTGCTCGCTGACACTGCATAATGCGAGCTCTCACACAACCACGGCCGCCTGATCTGCTCCTTCACCTGCATCCTCATTGGCAACGAGAAGAGTGAGTTGCAGGAAGGACTCCACCAGGACTCTCAGTTACTGAAAAAACAGACTGATTTCTCCCATCCTTAGGACAGGAGAACCAGCCTGTAAATTCCAAGAGATGCCAGACCAGCGCAGTCAATAGCAGGGGCAGGACAGCAAGAGGAGGCTGGGGAACCCCACAGTGGCAGAACACCAGGGCCCGGAGGCAAGACAACCTTTGCAACCCTGATAGTTCTCCCACTGCTTTGGACCCTTACATTTTCTTGGTATGCTGGTGACATATATCTCTTGTTTTCTGCCACCCTGGGGGGGGCCCCATTACAGTAGGAAGGGAGCTCACTGCAGAACATGTGAAAGGGCCTTTGTGGGGTCGTAATAAAGGGCCCCAGGATATATATATATATATATATATATATGCAATTTATAGTTGCCCCCCTACTTTTGTCCCCGTCCCCCCATGTGTCCCCCCTAAATTTGAAAGCTGGAGACGCCACTGCCTGTCGGGAGGGCATGAAGCCTACTTGGTCACGATGTACGAGGGTACCAATGATCATATTAAGGCGGGCTGCTAGAATTTTTTCCAACACTTTAATGTCCATGTTCAACATGGATAGGGGGCGATAATTTGTACATAGGGTATCATCTGAGTGAGGTTTAGGAATCATGCAGATGAATGCCAATAATGATTCTTGTCTAAAGGATTTATTATTTAATAGGTCATTAAACACTTCAACAAGCACGGGTGAGATAGTGTCTGTAAAAGTTCCATAATAAAGGGCTGTGAATCCGTCTGGTCCCGGCCTTTTATTTATTTTTAATGTTTTAATAGCCTCTGCTACTTCATCGCTAGTTATGGGTTTTTCTATTGACAATTTTTGGGATTCCGTCATTTTGGGTAGGTTGATACGTGAAAAAAAAGGCGTCAGCTTCCTCAATGTTAGTTTTATTTGTCTCTGAGTATAAAGTTTTCAAATGAGAGCTCAATTTCTGTACGATTTTACAAGGGTTACTGATGTATACGCTGTCTGCTATTTTGAGTCTAATAGGTTTATAAGATTTGTTGATAGACTTTAATGCCCTTGCCATATGAGAGTACTTGGTTTATTGGAATTCTTATAAAACATATGCTTAGTTTTCCTGAGGGATTTGTCAGCAGATTCCGTTAGGAAAAGATGATATTCTAGGCGGGCTTTCTCTAAGCGAATTTTCCCTTTCTGGTTAGTAGGCATGTGCAATTCGTTTCGTTCCGAATTCGTTTTTTAACGAATTTCGACAAATTCGTTAATTCGGGAATATCCGAATTAACGAAAACTTGTTTAACAAATTTTTTCTGAATGTTCGTAAATTCGATAAAATTGGACATCCGCAAATTCGGGCATACGTACATTCATACATTAGTAAATTAGTGAATTCGTAAATTTGTAAATTCGAAAATTCAGAAATCTGAAATAATAGTTAACTAATAATAACTTAACTATTAGTAATTACTAGTAACTTTTAAATTATAGGTATTGTAATTTCCTTTAAAATTTGGCTGTTAGTGAACGTAACAAATACAAATTTATCCGAAGTTATGAATGATCCGAAAAAACGGAATGGAACGTAATGAATTAATAATAATAAATAACAATAATAATAATAACAACGTTTTATTATTATTATTTATTATTAATTTGTTCCGTTCCATTCGTTTAGATGCGGCATTCGTTTTGGATAATTCGTAACTTCGGATACATTCGTATTTGTTACGTTCACTGACAGTCAAATTTGAAAGGAAATTACAATACCTATAATTTAATAGTTAGTTACTATTTCAGATTTTTGAAATTTCGGGTTTTTGGATTTTCAAACGTCGAATTTACAAATTTCCGAATTTTCTAATTTACAAATGTACGATTTTACGAATTTACAAATGTACGAATTTACAAATGAACAAATGTAAAAATGTACGAATGTACGAATGAACGAATGTACGAATGAACGAATGTTCGAATTTACGAATGTACGAATGTACGAACTAACGCATTTACGAATTTACGAATGAACGAATTTACGAATCGCGATCATAACGAATGACCCGAAAAACGAAAAAAAAAAATAAACTAATGAAACGAAAACGAAAATGAACAAATTTTTTGGGCTGTGCACATGTCTACTGGTTAGGATTGTTTTGAAAAGCTACGAATGATGCATTAAATTCTGTTTCTAATTGTCGAGCCAATTTTACCCGATCCCGTTTGAGTACACCTGCTTGTTGCTGAAGTATTCCTCTCAGAACTGGTTTGTGTGCCTCCCAAATTGTGAGTGAGGAGATTTCATCACTTTTGTTATGTTCTAAGTCGTCATTTAGAGCCTGTTGGATTGTTAAACAGTGGGAGGGGTGTTTAAGTAGCACATCTGGAAGATACCATGAAGGGTCATGCCCCTTGGGTACAGTTGAAGCCACCGAGGTATAAACTGCATTGTGATCTGACCAGGGTATAGGGATCATTTTAGATAAAATCACTTCAGGAACCATCCCTATTGTTACAAAGATATGGTCTATGCGACTAAAAGATTGATGTGGATTAGAAAAATATGTATCATTTCTTTGAGCTGGATTAGATTCTCCCCAAGAGTCAATCAAATTGTGCCTAGAAAGAAGTTGAGATAAAGACCTGGTATCTCGTGTTTGTGGTGGGGTATAACGGGTTTTGTCAAGAAATGGAAGGAGGACCTGGTTGGAGTCCCCACATATAAAAATTGATCCCATTTTGTGGGTGTTAATGATATTAAATAGGTGCGATAGAAAGGGTACAGGACGATAATTTGGTGCATAGTATGAGACCACCATTACAGCTGTGTCCATAATGTATTAGAATTAGGTAGCGACCCTCAGGGTCCTTTATTTCTGAATGTAAGGTAAATGGGGTAGAGCGATGGAACGCAATGAGAGTTCCACGTTTTTTAGTGAGCGCCGAGGCGGTGTAAACTTGGGGATAAGAAGTACTAAAAAATGTACGGGTGGAAGTCGGGGTAAAGTGAGTCTCTTGTAGACATACAATGTGTGCTCTTTTAGACTGGAATGACCGAAAGGCTTTTACTCGTTTCTGAGGAAAATTAAGACCCTGGACATTCAGAGATAAAATATTTAAAGGAGCCATGGCAATTGAAACAAGAGTATGGGATAACCAGTTGTCTGGGTGCAG